>NW_024870772.1:30772500-31177500 GCF_019054845.1 Dipodomys spectabilis
CCTTCCTTCCTTCCTTCCTTCCTTCTTTCCTTCCTTCCTTCCTTCCTCCCTTCCTTCCTTCCTTCCTTCCTTCCTTCCTTCCTTCCTTCCTTCCTTCCTTCCTTCCTTCCTTTCTTGCTTGCTTGCTTGCTGTCTGTCTGTCTATCTCTGTCTTTCTTTTTCATTTGTCAGTCATGAGTCGAACTCTGGGTCTGGGCAGTGTTCTTCAGCTCTTCAGCTCAAGGCGAGTACTCTACCACTTGAGCCATAGTGCCACTTCTGGTTTTCTGGTGGTTAATTGGCGATGAGTCTCATGGACTTTCCTGCCCAGGCTGGCTTTGCACCTTGATCCTCAGATCTCAGCCGCCTGAGTAACTAGGATTACAGGCGTGAGGCCCAGGCATCCAGCACTCTGTGCTCATTAAATAATAACTTCCTACTGGCCTCCCTAGCCTGGTAATCTCCTTTCTGCCTCTTGTCTCTAGGGTTTGGCTATTCTAAGTGTCTCAGGAGAATAGAGTCAATCCCTTCTCTCTCCCTGGGAGGGAAGGAGGACTGGTAACCCTGAGACATGGATCCCACCGTCTATGTTGAGACTGTGCTCAGTCTCAACCACTACGGGGTGATGTAGTGAGCTAGGAGCCCAAGCCATCTCCCAGGAAGGTTGAATTCAGGCAAGAGATCACTGTATCTCCTCCCTCACTATAAGCTCAAAAGCAGGAGGGCAGACTCTGTTGCCATGGTGATTCTGCCCAGGGCTCACCTTGGAAGTTCACTACAGGAAAGGATTAAGGATAACTTCAGAGCCAGTGAACCCTTTCTTAGACATGGGGCCTTACAGGGACCCCTCAAGTGCACAAATGCATCCTATGCTCCCTGATCTTCGCAAGTGACCCTCTGCCCAGAAAACGTCACCCCATTGCTGTCTAACTCCCCTTCACCCCATAAGGACCAGCTCTGCTGTTGCTTCCTGCCAAAGGGAACATCCTGGGATTCGTTAATTAATCAGCCATTTACTGCTCAATCCCTCTCCACCTCCACACAAGCCCAAGCTACACATGATCCTATAGGACAGAGACTACAACTTCCTTACTCACTGTACATCCTCAGAGCCTGACAGTGGTGCATAGCTGCCCTAAGTCTGGCCTTGGGCCGAGGCTGAACTGGGATTCCTGTGCCAGCAATGAATTCCTGTGCCAGCTGCCCCTGGCAGCACAGGGGCATCTGCAAGGAGGGGAGGGGGCTTGGCAGAGGATACAGCTTCAGCTGAGGTGTGACCTCAGTCCCTACAGAGCCACCAACCATGAATGCACCTCCAAGTTGTCCTAGAGTGCACCTGGTCCAGGCTTTTTTACTTGGATGAGTCAGTCCCTTGATACCAGCTCCAGGGATTTCTGGGTGCTGTGGTACCACTCAGCAGAGAGAGGTATATGGTTGACTTAGCGGCAATCCTCATGCACCTGGCACAGGCCAGGAACCACAAGTCTACTGCACAGTGTATTGTGGAGTGGATATTTGTGAATAATAAGGATGAAAGCAAAATCAGCACTCAGACAGGAGCTCATGTCTGTAATACTAGCTGCTCAGGGAGCTGGGATTTGACTATCTCAGTTTGAAGCCAGCCTGGGCAGAAAAAGTCCATGAAACTCTTATTTCCAGTTAACCATCAAAAGGCTAGAAGTGTGTGAGACCCTAAGTTCACATCCTACTTAACAGCACGAACAACAGCAACAACAACAAAACAGCACTCGGGGCCAAGGTTCTACTCTCTCCTCTGTCTGTTATTTGCAGAACTTCATCCAGTTTCTACAACAACCTACAAGTCAGAAGCTGATTATATGAATGAAGAAATTGAGGTTTGGTAAATCTAAAGAGTGCCTAAGAGCCCAGCCAGGGGTGGCAAAGTCAATGCTGAAACCTAGAGCAGCTTTCTAGATGATGTACATGCACAATAGTCTATGAAGCCTAGAAATAGGCAAACTGTATTGTAATGTGCATGTGTGCTAACCTGGGATGCTTTGAGGTAGATAAAATGCAATCTTTCCTCCCTCCCTCCCCTCCCCTTCCTCCTTTCTTTCCTCTTTTCCTCCCTTCCTTCTTCCCTCATTCTCAAGACAATTATTGCTGCGGTGTTTCCTTTCACCAGCTTACTTTTGTGAGGTATGAGGTATGAACCTGCAAGCTTGTTAAACTAGTAAAATTAAACAAAGCAAACAAATATATATGCACATATGTGTATTTAATCAACACCTTGATCAAAGCCTGCCTCCTCCTAAGTAGCCTTCAACTTCCTTTGTCATCTGTGTTCCAAAGGTGCCGAATGGTTGCAGGCTGATGTCGTATATGACAGTGCTGGGCCTAGAGTTGAGGAGGGAACAGTCCTACATTCCTGGGCCACTCCTGTCTCCTTCCTTGGGACCCAGGAGACCTCCATCCGTGTCAGCACTTCCTTCTGCTTTATCTGCCGCAGACCTCAGGCCCCAGCAGTATTTGTCCAAATTAGAGTCCGTTTACTTTGCAAACCACACTGGAGCTTTCCTAGACACTGAGCAGCTGCTCCCCTGACGTCTCCAGCAGGGTGCTTGTTTGCGCTGTATGTGGTCAGCAAACAGAGCCTTGAACAGGCCATCAGGAGCCAGGTCTGGAGCAGCAGGCATGCGGAAGGCACCCTGGCCTGGCCTTAGTAGATGGCTGCCTGAGTTCATCCACCTAAACTACCATGCCTCACAGCATAGCGTCGTGTACAGAGTGTCCTACATACTTTCTGTGCCCATGTTAGCAGGGCCATGTGGGGTCTGTGGCAGCTCACCCTGTCCAGTGTGGAGATGGAGGATCTATCCACACATCTCTAGTCAGGGGAAAAATCCAGATTTGAAATCCCTATTATACTGTTGTAAAGTTAAACAATGCTGTCAAACCACAGTAATAAGGAATCATCTGTATTTGTGTTCTTCTGGCTAAAAGTACTGAGTTATAAGGCTGGGAGATTACTGAAGATCCTTCCAGACTGGCCCTGCACAATTGTCAGTGTTTCTACTCAGCCATGGCAGGGAGTTCTGCTCATATAAGCAGACATAGCTCTTGACATAGAGGATCATGACTTCTCATGGCTGCCCAGGATGCAGCTCCACTGTCCCTGGAAGTCCCATTATCTATGTTGAGATGCCTCTCCTGACCTTGTAAGAGTATTGGCCCAACCCCAGTGCCTGTAGCTCATGCTTGTAATCCTAGTTACTCAGGAGTCTAAGATCTGGAAATTGTGGATTAAAGCCAGCCAGGGTAGGAAAGTTCATGAGACTCTTATCTAACTACCACTAAAAAGCTGGAGTTGTAGCTGTGGCTCAAATGGTAGTGGGAAAAGGTGAGGGACAGTGTCCCTGAGTTCAAGTCCCATTATGGCACCAATAATAATAATGTTAAGAATGATGATAATAATAATAATAATGAAAAAGGGGAGAAAGAGAGTATTGGTTTGTATCTCTCACTATGCTTATATTCATGTCTTGCAAGTACCAGATAGATACACTAAACTAAGTCCTCCACAACTCTGCCCACCGAATACCAGGCAATTCCTCTGCATTGCAGTAGCTTGTAATCCGCAGTGAAATAGAGTGGAATGTATTGAATAAGTCCTCTGGAATGACGCATACCTCCTCAGACTCACATTGTCTATGGAGCAATGAGGTGCAGCCTGCAGACTCTGACTTTGCCAGATCAAACCGCTTTCTTTCTTCGACCCCCAAGCTGCCGCCCCTGTTCAGAGGAATGCCCTGTGAAATCCTGACTTGGCAACAAGACCTAATCAAGGGAGGAGACTTTAAAACATCCTCAATAATTCTTCTTTGGAAAGGAGTGCTAGATGAGGGATTTGACAGTGGATAATAGACTTGTCACACCCCAGTCCCAGTCTCCACCCCCAGCCCTAGACATTCTGGTGCCTACAAGTGTCATTTCCTGGCAAAGGTGAAGAGAAGGGTGCGTCCTCACTTGTCATTCTCAATTCATTCAGCTCTTGACTCATAAAGCAAACACATGCCCTGCCTTGCAAGTGACAGAATATTGTCCTTGGGTCAGCTCTGCCATGAGCTTCCCTTTTTATTTGATGGCTTTCATTTGATAGCCATCTAGCCAATCCTCTGTATGCCCACAAGGTGCAGGACAAAAATAGTGCAATGACTCCTTGGGTTCTCTTAGGTTCAGTAGTCAATGTGATGTGTGTGTGCACACGCACATGTGCACGTGTACAAGCACATGCACTCACACATGCACACTGCTGCTGAGGCTTAAACTCAGGGCCTCATACTCTCCCTTGGATTTTCTGCTCAAGATTGGCACTCTACCAGTTGAACCACACCTCTCACGTATTTGTCTGCCCAGACTGGCTTCAAACCATGATCCTTAGATTTCAGCCTCTTTAAGCAGCTAGGATTACAGGCATGAGCAGCACCCTAGGCTTTCTTTATTCCAAAGATGAGCACTAGGTGGTGCTGTGTAGCCATCAAAGCACCTTGGTGAGGTTTGTGGTCTGGTCATCCCTGGCATCTGTGGAGGATTGGTTTCAGAACCCGCCCTCTTCCCTTCCCTCTCCCGGCACCTGTTCCCTCCCCGCCCCCCTTCAGTCTCTTGTATAAATCTTACATGCTTAACCTCTCACATACTTTAAATCATCTCTAGATTGCTTGTGCACCTATGTGCACCAATGTGAAGTGTACAAAGTTGTCATACTGGATTGTTTAGGGAATAATATGAGAATGTATTGTTAGGGAATAATAATAATTGTTGAGCTGGGAATGTGGCTTAGTGCTAGAGTGCTTGCCTAGCATGTATGAAGCCCTGGGTTCAATCCCTCAGTACCACATAAACAGAAAAAGCTGGAAGTGGTGCTGTGGCTCAAGTGGTAGAGTGCTAGCCTTGAGCAAAAGAAAGCTCAGGGACAGTGCCCAGGCCCTGAATTCAAGCTCCAGGACTGTCAATAATAATAATAATAATAACAATATTGTCTATCCAAGATTGGGTTGGAGCCAGGGATTTAGAATCTGGATAGAAAGAAAGTGTTTGCCCAGGTCCTTGGCTTCATGGCCGATTCCTCTTCCTGAAGAGAGTTGGTGATTGCCTGGGTCAGTTAACACACACACACACACACACACACACACACACACACACACACACACACACACACACACACACACACCTATCTTGGTCTACCTCAAGACCTCAAAACCCTGACCAAAACATTCTGTGTAAAAACACTATCTCCCATACCCAGGAGCTGGTGGCTCACACTTGCAATCCTAGCTACACTGGGGTCTGAGATCTGAAACCAGCCCAGGCAGGAAAGTCCATGAGATCAGGACCTGGGTGCTATTTCTTAACTTTCTTGCTCAAGGCTGGTGCTTTACCACTTCAGTCATATCTCTACTTCCATTTTTTTTTGGGGGGGGGGTAGTTAATTAGAGATAAGAGTCTCATGAACAGCTAGCCTCAAAGGCTACTGAGTAGCTAGGATTTCAAGCATGAGTCTGTAATCTGTTTAGTGCCAGACTTCAACTCTATTGTTCTTATTAATAATAATAATTTTATCTTTATGCATTTTTTGGTGGTACTAGGGTTTGAGCCCATGGCCTCTTGTTAAGCAGGAGTCATCCCCTCAGCCTTCTTTTGCTGTGGTTGTTTTTCAGCCTTCTTTTGCTGCAGTTGTTTTTCAGATAGAGTCCCTCATTTTTGCCTTGGGCTAGCTTAAGGTCTCAATCCTCTTACTGAGAGCATCCTTCCTAGCTGAAATGACAAGCTCATTCTACCACTGTTGCTTCATCAGTTGAGATGGGGTCTTGCTAACATTTTATCTGGACTAGCCTTGAACCATGAACCTTGAACCATATCCTCCCAATCTCCATCTCTCCACTAACACTTCAAACTCCTGCATGTCCTCCAACTAGTTGGAAAAGATCTTTTCTCCCCAAACAAGCGTAGAGCATAAAGTTTTCATTGTGGTGTGTGTATGTGCATGTTTACCTATGGAAAAGAAAGCTTTGTTTTAGCCTTGAGCACAAAGGCTCAGGGACAGTTCCCAGGCCTGGAATTATAGCCCAGGACCAGCACAAGCAAACGTGGGGAGGGGCAGGGGCGGGGGGGGGGGGGGGAAGCCTGTAATTACTGAAGAAAAACATTAGAAAACAATATTCAGAATATTAATCTTGTTTCTAGGTTTGTTGTTGCTGTTGTTATCCTTACTGTTTTTTGTTTGTTTGTTTGTTTTTGGTGGTATGCAGATTTTAACTCAGGGCCTCCCATTTGCTAGGAAAGCTGTTCTACCACGTGGGTCAAGCCCCTAGCCCTGCTTAGTTTTCAGAGTTTTTGGTTTTTATCCTAACAGCTTTTACCAACTTTCCCCACCAGGGGCTCCATGCTTTGTCTCCAATTCTCTTCCTTAAACTCCTCCCATCCCTGTGACCTTCCCTCACTTTTATTCTGTCCACAAAAAGCTTTTCTGTTCTGTTACCCAGCTTGTCAATGATCTAGCTCTTACAGCTGTGGAGAAACCACAGATGAAGAACAGCATAGCCCACCATAGGAAGCTTCCTGTAGTTGAGGCCTGCTGCCTACTAAAGGGAGACGAATCCCAGACTTTCAGCAGATATCTCAAACCTCAGCTACATTAGGTAAAAGGTTGAAAAAAAAAAAAAAGGTAATCCAGGGGTGGGGGGGGGGGGGGGGAAGGTAATCCAGTTGCATGAAGTAATATATTAAGAATCTGTTGCCAGGTGCTGGTGGCTCATGTCTAATCCTAGCTACTCAGGAGGCTGAGAGCTGAGGATCATGATTCAAAGCCAGCGCCAGCAGGAAAGTCTGTGAGACTCTTATCTCTAATTAACTACCTGAAAACTGAAAGTGGTGCTGTGTGGCTCGAGTGGTAGGGCACTTGCCTGAGCTGAAGACCTGAGGGCCAGCACCCAGGCCCAAAGTTCAAGTCCCCATGACAGACCAAAAAAATAAAAAATCTGTTGCTGCTAGGTATAGGGGCTCATATCTGCAATCTCAGTTACTTTGGATATTAAAATTGGGAGGATTGTAGTTTGAAGCCAATCAGGCAAAAAGGTCATGAGTCTTTCAGTTTCAACCAATAAAAATCTGGGCAGGTGAAGGGTGACTAACATATTAGCTACATGGGAAGCTTTAATAGAAGAATCACAGTCATGGCCCACTTGGGCACAAATGTAAGACTCTATTTAGAAAATAACTAAAGCAAAAAGGGATGGAGTATGGTCACATGGTGGAGAGTCTATCTAGCAAGTGCAAGACCCTGTGTGTATAGGACTTAATGTGTTGCTGGGCACCGGTGGCTCATGCCTCTAATCCTAGCTACTCAGGAGGCTGAGTCTGAGGATCACAGTTTGAAGCCAGCCTGGGCAGGAACGTCTGTAAGAATCTTATCTTCACTAAACTAACAAAAAAGCCAAAAGTGGAGCTATGGCTCAAGTGGTAAACACTAGCCTTGAGAAAAATAAACTCAGAAACAGTTTAAGTTTAAGTTTAAGCCCTAGCACTGACACCAAAAAAAAAAAAAGACAATGTGTATAAAATATCTCCTATTTTTAATTTCCTACTTACTTTTGGATCACTTCTCCATATGTCAATATTTTATACAGAAATACAATTGAGTATTTCCTATGGTGTGGTGATTTGGAGTCATAAAATATGTGACTTCAGGGGTTGGGAGTGTGAGTAGGTGGTAAATCAAAAGTTTAAATCCTGGTCAGAGAATAAAAATTTTAAATAAAAAAGAAAGGAAAAAAATGGGACTTCACATTTTTGAAATATATTTGAAATGTATTTGCATATAGATTAATGATCATACTTGAAATGTAGAGTACTGTTACAGAAGCCAGATATTCCACAAACCCCAAGAATCCTGTTAAATGCCTGCTTCCCATAAAAAAACTTAAAACACTATGCTGCATTCAATATGCTGTCTTTCTATTATTAAATATATTCCTGAGAGGTGATATAATTGGTTCAATTCAAGTCCTGTAAGACTAAATTCTCCACTGAAAGTTTTAAATTCCTAGTGATTAGAAGAATGTTCCACTTTGTGCTTCAATGATGGGAAAATCATATGGTGGACAGAGAATACATTCTTATTCAATGGCACAGTGTGATGACTTAGTATAGTGGTGATAACTTAGCACCAACTCAAATGAACCCAATTCCTACTCAACTTCCCCTGCAACAACATCTAACTCTACTGGTAATGGTGGAAGACTTTTTCTTATTGATCTGTGGGAGTTCTTTGTATACGGTGAACAGGAGTCTTTATCCATTATAAGTATCATAATTATTACCTTGTACTCAGTGCCTTTGTCTTTTTACTTTTTAAGTTATATTTTTTTGATAAACAGACATTTCTTTGTGCATGTGAGTGCCGGTACTGGGGCTTGAACTCAGGGCCAGAGCACTTTCCCTTGGCTTTTTCACTCCAAGTTAGCACTTTACCCCTTGAGTTGTAATTCTACTTCCAGCTATTTGGTGGTTAATTGGAGATTAGAGTCTCTCATAGATTTTCCTGCCTGGGCTGGCTTTGAACCACAATCCTCAGATCTCAGCCTCCTGAGTAGCTAAGATTACAAGTAGCTGGCCAAACAGATACTTTAATGTTTAGCTTAGTTCAATCTATCTAGTTTTAGATGAGTGATTTTTGGCATGCTATTTAGGAAAAGTTTTCCCTACCTTGAGGCTAAGAAGAGATCTTCTTGATTTCTTCCAGAAACATCAGTACTTTATTTATCATATTTAGATCATTAGTCTATATGCAAGTGATTTTCGGGGTGACAGGGACTGAGATGGAGCTGTAAGCTTTTTCTCCTTCTGTCCAAGAGGAGATTGGAGTGGAGAACTGTATTTGTCTGAGAAAAACAGCAGGCTAGCCAGTGTCCTTGTAGTGTACAGCTCAGCTGGAGAGTGGGCCTTGTGGTCCAGTAGAGCTGGGTGTCCCCACAATAGGTAGGGTCCCCAGAAAGCATGGCTTCCTTGAATGCCCATCGCTGAGCAACAGCTGAGTAGAGGGTGGCTACAGATATCAAATAGGCCCAGGAGTGTCTCCCCTCTCCTTTCTTCCCCTCCCCTCCCCTCCCCTCCCTTTCTCTTCCCTTTCCTTTCCTTCCCTTTTTTCTGCTGGTACTGAGGCTTGAACTTGGGGCCTGGACACTGTCCCTTGGCTTTTTTTTTTTTTTTTGGGGGTCCGGTCGTGGGGCCTGAACTCTGGGCCTGGGCGCTGTCCCTCAGCTCTTCAGCTCAAGGCTAGCACTCTACCACTTGAGCCACAGCGCCACCTCTGGCTTTTTTTCTTTTTTTTTGCTTATGTGGTGCTGAGGAATCGAACCCAGGGCCTCAAGCATGCAAGGCAAGCGCTCTACCACTGAGCCACCTTCCCAGCCCTCCCTTGGCTTTTTCACTCAAGGCTGGTGCTCTATCATTTGAACCATAGTTTCACTCCAGCTTTTGCTGGTTAATTCCAAGTGAAAGTCTCACAGATTTTTCTGCCCAGGTTGGCTTCACACTGTGAACCTCAGATCTCAGTCTCCTGAATAGTTAGGGTTTCAGGCACGAACTATAGGCACCTGGCTAAGGGGATGTCTTTCTTCATCCCCAGCCCCTCTGAGGGAATGTGACAGAAATATTCCTGGCAGCTGAACCCTTTGGGGGACCTTCCAGATTTCTTTCTTACTGCTGGCATTGTGGGGGCTTACTGAGGCCTGACTTAGGGGACACTCAGATTCCCACCTCCTATCAGAACCAGTGACCTGTAGCTGAAGAGAACCGGATGTGAGGCGTTGGAAGACAGCCAGCAGTTGGCTTGAAGTCTTCTCTAAACGGCTGGGGACCTGGCCTGGGGGTTGGGGAAGCAGGACAGGAAGAGAGAGTGGGAGAAAATTAGACAAAGGAAGACCACCATAAAACCAGCAGCACGTCTGTCATCCCGGGGGCCTTTTGTTTAGAGCGTGTTTAAACAAGTTGTGCTGCTTTGGAAGAGGAGGCCATAAACCCAAAGGAAAATAAAAGTGTTTACAACAAGGGAGACCCAGGTGCTGTGGAGATTCATTTGGCTGTGATCAATGGGGGAGTGGCGGCAGCAGCGGGGCCTGGCATGCGGTAAGAACAGGCTTCCTCTCACTGTGGCTTCTCCAAATCAGAGACCCGCGCCAGGCGCCTGGGGACAATCCCACATTCCAACAAGAGATCAGGGTGACAGTCTTGGGGCTTCCAGGACATGATCTCCCAAGGCCCAGGCCCAGAGATCTTAACTGCTAGCTTCTCTACTTTGCAAATTCCTTTCTAATGGACTTTGGGGAGGCTGGCTAATGGGAAGCTTGAGGTCTCTTGTTTCTCTAAGAAATGCCTTCCAGGTACAAGTGATAGCTGGGAAAGTGGAAGGTGGGACTTTTCACCTGAGGGATTGACATTCCTCAGGAAAGCTTCGGGAAGGCTGTGGATGGTGAAGGGTAAGGAGAAAGACAGATGTTTGTGAGGACAATAAAGCTGGAATGATTCTGCCTGAAATATCCACAGGATCTCAGCTTCGGCAGTGGCTACATATTGCCACCATCTCTGTCTTTCTCTGCCCTAACTGCTCAGAACACACACAGCATAAAACAGGCAGTTGTTCATTTAGAACATTTAGCATTCACCTAATAGTCAGGTACTGGTGGCTCAAGCCTGTAACCCTAGCTACTCCGGTGGCTGAGATCTAAGGATGGTTGTTCCAAGTCAGCTCAGGTACATAAGTCTGTGAGACACTCTTATTTCCAATTAACCAACAAAAAAAGCTGGATATAGAGCTGTGGTCCAAATGGCAGAGCACTAGCCTTGAGCAGAAAAAGCTAAGGGACAACTTCTAGGTCCTGAGTTAAAGCTTCAGCATTATATATATATATATATATATATGCACACATCTATATATTATAAATATATATTAAGTTTAACATATACTTATGTAGGCCATACAGCCAGGGCAGAGGTTATAGATAAACAGGACAGTCCAAAAAAATGTAGAGCAACTTATGGCAACCTCTCCTCTCCTCTTTCTCTGTGTCTATGTCTTTCTTTTTCCTCCTCCTCCTCCTCCTCCTTCTCCTTTTGCTTAACTTGGCTTTTTCTTTCTTTTTTTGGCTTAGCTTTTTTGCTCTAGGCTGGTGCTCTACCACTTCTCCTGGCTTGCTTCAAGTGGTAGAGTGGATTGCTCTTAAGGCTGAGACTCTAAATTCAATCTCAGTACCACAAAAAAAAAAGAGATGAATTCTCCTCAGAAATATGATAGGTGTCCATGGAAGGTGATACCTTTGGGAAATGATGTGCCAAATGAAGGTACCATGACTCTTAAAAGGATACAGTACTTGTGTTTCCTTGGGGTAAATTGTCATTTGTGCTCTCCAGGAAAGATGGCCAGACTTTCTTCTGTAAACAAACAAACAAACAAACCAAGTCCCTGTAAGCAATGTCATCAGAGTCATGTGGAAACAATCTGGTTCTTTTTGCCCTTCCAGCATTTGTGTGGCTCTTTGGCTTGTGATGGTTCTAGTGCTGTGACTAGATGAGGCCTCTTGAAGACCAAGTCCTGTTGGAAATGTCACCTGGGACAATTGACACTTGATTCTTGAATCCATCTGGTCTGAAGGGATGAGCTGCATCTATGATACCCAATATGTTTGTTTAGCAGGTGAGCAGGTCTGAACACAAGCAGATACCTGTTCTCCTGGGGCTTGAACTCTGTCCTTGAGCTTTTTTGCTCCAGGCTAGTGCTCTATTATTTGAGCTACAGCTCCACTTCTGGCTTTTTTGGTTGCTAATTGGAGATAAGAGTCTCACAGACTTTCCTGCCAAGACAGGCTTCAAACATCTATCTTCAGATCTCAAGCCTTACAGGCTTGAGCCATGGGCACCTAGCTGAAATGCCATTAATTGTATCTAATTTTAAGCACTTTCCAGTCTAAGCTCAGCAACTTAGGTAACCTACTAAGAACGGTTTCCATATTTGTAAAATAATTTATGGACTCTTTCTGCTTAGCTACTAATAAACAACGCAAACAAGTTTTTTTTTTTTTGCCAGTCCTAGGGCCTGAACTCAGGCCTGGGCACTGTCCCTGAGCTTCTTTTTGCTCACATCTAGCCTTCTACCACTTGAGCCATAGCACCACTTCCAGCTTTTTCTGTTTTTGTGGTGCTGAGGAGTCAAACCCAGGGCTTTATGCATGCTGGGCAAGGACTCTACCACTAAGCCACAGTCCCGGGCTGCAAATAAGATTTCAAGGACCATGTAGCTCCTTCAATTGTACTGGTAGCAATAACATTCTATCCACTATTTTTGTTTTGTTTGGTGTTTTGTTTTTTGGTGCTAGTATCAGGACTTGAACTTAAGACCTCAAGCTCTCCTCTTTTACTCAACTTGCTTGCTTGTTAGCTTGTGTTCTACCACTTGAGCCACATCTGCTGCCTGACATTTTGCTGATTAATTGGAGATAGAATCTTGAGTACATTTCTGCCTAGGCTGGCTTCAAACTACAATCTTCCAGGTCTTAGCTTTCTGAATAGCTGGGATTACAAATATGAGTCACCAGTGCCAGCCTCTACCCACTTTTAGGATACATTTCTCCGCTTTGGTAATGTTATCATTTATGGTCTGGTATAGGAGGTCTTGGTGTCTCTGATTCCATCAGTACCTGATGTACACAGCTCTGGTCTCCCTAACTTCTTTCTTATATGATGCCAGGTCCCAAGGGTGGCAGTACTCTTCCTCATAGCCAATGTCTTGCTGCCTTCACTGATGTGGGTCCTGTTCATTTCCATTTGGCTACTGTGACACAGGAGCATTTATCATTCAGCCACAGTGCTGAGCCAGTGGCCTGGTGCTGCTTCTAGAAGCGGTTATAGCCATGAGGAGACCGGAGTCAGCCTGTCCAACTCAGGAGGCTGTGTCCATCTCTACAAACTCATTGCTTTGAGAGAGGAGGAAACACAGAACAAGGAAAGGATGTGAAATGGGTTTTTGTTTTTGTTGTTGTTGTTTTTATTGTCAGTCCTGGGGCTTGAATTCAGGGATTGGATAATGTCCCTTAGTTTTTTTTTCAAAGCTGGTACTCTACCACTTGAACCATAGCTTCATTTCCGTTTTTTCAGTGCTTAATTAAAGATAAGAGTATCACAGACTTTTCTGCTTGAGCTGCTGGCTTCCAGTTGTGATCTTCATATCTTTGTCACCTGAGTAGCTAGGATTACTGGCATGAGCACCATCACTCAGCCTAGTGAACTTTGAAACTAAACCTGGTAAGCCTAGGAGTGAAGGCCAACATCCAAGAGGACATGCTTTACTTTTGGTATACCCATGCCTCCTAAACCAGGCCACTTAGCTTTTGTAATATGTGATAAGATTGGTGGGATACTGTGGTGGCAACCAGTGGTAAATTTCAGGCTCTTTTCATGATGGCACAGGGTTTTTAAAATTTTGTTTGGTTGTCTATGCTAGTACTGGAGCTTACCTCAGGGCCTGGACACCTTGCCTTATCTTTTTCTCTCAAATCTGGCCCTCTACCACCTAAACCATAACTCTACTTCTGGCTTTGAGTTACTTAGAAATAAAAGTCTCATGGATTTTTCTGCCTGGGCTGGCTTTGAACCACGATCCTCAGATCTCAGCCTCCTGCGTAGCTAGGATGACAGACATGAACCACTGGCACCTGGCTGTAAACTTCAGTTTTTTTATTCAATCAACCACGTATGTATCATGGAGTGGACCACAATGTACCCATGAATGTCAAGCCTCAACCTGAACTTTGACTATAGTGTTAAGGTTTTGCCTTGGTTAGTCACTGGCTGCATCCCTCCCAGCACCACCTTAGCTCCCAGGAACCCTGAGTCACAGTCACAGGCCCATCAAGTCAGCATGGCCTGACCATCATGACACACACACACACATCAGCTGCCATCGGACCTGGAGCAGGATTAAATCCAGTGCTAAATGCTGTGATAAGCATTAAAAATATGGTGGGGTTTGGAGAAAAGAAAGTGTGGAGGGCTGGAGGGAGGTCCCAGGAGCATGTTGAAGTCGGAGTGTGCCCCGGAGATGCACAATAGGATGCAGACTCCAGCAGAGGCCTGGGGAAGAAGGGAGGTCTAGTGGCCAGACTCAGCTGTAGGAATAGAGTTTGGATCTTAGAGAGAGTGGTAATGAAAGTTGTGATCCAGCCACTAGAGGAGCAAAGAATTCAGAGCATCAACTCAGAAACAGCTCAAATTCAATCCTGCTACACCAAATTTCTTCCTTGTTTTTTTTTAAACAGTATTAGGGTTTGAACTTAAGGTTTTGTACTTTGCTAGGGAGGCAGTCTATCATGGAGCCATGCTGCCAGATCTTTTTGCTTTGCTTATTTTGAGATAGAGTTTCATGATATAGTCTAGTCTGTGTGAACTTTGATCCTCCTATTTTATGCTTCCTTGCAGTAGCTGGATATACATCCCAATTTCTTCTGTTAAGTCTCACAGACTTTTTGCTCAGGTTGGCTTGGAACCATGATCCTTCTAATCTAAGCCCCTCAGGTAGCTTTGATTACAGGCATGAGCCACTATGCCTGCCGGGTTCAACGAATTGGTAGCGGTGTGATCTTGGCTTTCCTTCCTTCCTTCCTTCCTTCCTTCCTTCCTTCCTTCCTTCCTTCCTTCCTTCCTTCCTTCCTTCCTTCCTTCCTTCCTCCCTCCCTCCCTCCCTCCCTCCCTCCCTCCTTCCCTTCCTTCCTTCCTTCCTTCCTTCTTTCCTTCTTCCTCCCTCCCTCCTTCCCTTCCTTCCTTCCTTCCTTCTTTCCTTCCTCCCTCCCTCCCTCCCTCCCTTCCTCCCTCCCTCTCTCCCTCCCTCCCTTCCTCCCTCCCTCTCTCCCTCCCTCCCTTCCTTCCTTCCTTCCTTCTTTCCTTCCTTCCTTCCTTCTTTCCTTCCTTCCTTCCTTCCTTCCTTCCTTCCTTCCTTCCTTCCTTCCTTCCTTCCTTCCTTCTTTCCTTCCTCCTTCTTTCCTTCCTTCATGTCCTGTGGTTTGAATTCAGGACCCAAGCACTGTCCCTGAGCTTTTGTGCTCCAGGCTAGCACTCTAATACTTGAGCCACAGTCCTATTTCTGGCTTTTTTTATGTTTTAATTGAGGACACCTGCCCCAGGCTGGCTTCAAACCTCAGCCCTCAGATCTCAGCCTCCTGAGTAGCTAGGATGACAGATGTGAGCCACCAGCTCCCAGCTGATCTAGGGTTCCCAAAGACCTCACTGTGCCTTGGCCTCCTCACTCAGGCTTTGGTACCTAGACCATACTTAGTGAATGCCCTTCCCGTGGGGGCTCAGCACTCTGTGATGGGTAGTGTCTTCCAGTCCTGGAGGCAGCTTCTGGGCCAGTGACATAGGGGTAGGGAGGTAAAAGGAAGAACAGGGCTAGACATGCCTACAGATGTCTTATTTTATTTTGCCTGAACAGTAAGCCATGGCAATGGCTTGCTTCTATTTATTTATTTTTATTTTTGTACTGGGGTTTGAACTCAGGGCCTTCTATGCTTTCTTGACTTTGTAGCTCAAGGCTAATCGTGGACATAATAGGACATAAGAATTTCTCACTCACTCAAATTAATCTGACTGATCTGGCTTGGAACTGCAGTCCTTAGATATCAGCCTCTTGAATAGCTAGGATGACAGAAGTTAGCCACCCTCTGCCCAGTTCATATTAGCTTCTAGATCATGTGTATTTCGTTAACTATCATCCTGATGTTTTCACCCGTTGAGTGTTGGGGGAAGAGGGTGACAAGGGGGTGTGAGCTGGGGGCTATTTCCCAGCTGTTTCATGGGTCATTTAAGCTAACCCACTCCCCTCCTGTCCAGTCATCATATGACCACCAGGAGACACAGGAAGTCACAAGGGGATGGGGACTGAGGCACCCAGAGCTCATAATCTGGTGTTTCAGATTTTTCAGGCACTTCAGAGCAACTTTCCAAGCTGCTCTGCTGAACTTTTGTAATGTAAATGTACCTACCAGCTTCTGGCTAAGGGTTGGGAGAGGAAAAGATGGGAAGAAGAAAAGACTTGTGTGCAGCACTTCTTGGGCTAGAGATGTGTGGAGCCCTTACTAAATAGTTTCTGTGCAGCAGAGTCCTGTCTCTCCATGTCTGGTTTTTTTTTATGATTAACTGGAGATGAGTCTCATGAGTTTTTCTGCCTCAGCTGGCTTTGAACTTAACATCCTCAGATCTCAGCCTCCTAAGTAGCTAGGATTATAAGCATGAAAAATAAAGTACCTGGCTTTATTCTCAGACTTTAGGCTTTTTTTTTTTTTTTTTGGTGCCAGTACTAGGACTTGAACTCAGGGTTTGGTAGCTGTCCCTTATTTTTTTCTCTCTCTCTCAAAGCTGACTGTCTACCAGCTGGGCCACAGTTCCATTTCTGTCTCTTAGGTAGTTAATTGGAATAAGAGTCTCATGGGCTTTCTGACCCAAGTCAGCTTCAAACCTCAATCCTCATATCTCAGCCTCTTGAGTAGCTAGGATTACAGGCCACTGCTACGTGGCTGGCTTTACTCTTGAAGTAAGACCTATATTGACCTGAAGTCCACTGTGCTATCTAAGTAAGGCTTCTCAGGAACCTGGCTGAGATTGCCCTGTGGTTATATAAAGATCTATCTCCTGATTGGAGATGCCAGTGACCTTCCTGGTCTTTATGCCCACCACACCTACCAGTTATAGTGATCTCAGAGTCACAAACATATATCTCAATCCATGGCACTTTTCATCTTTAATCAGAAGATTGAATTTGTTTAATATTTGGCTAGTAAGAGACTTTTCATGCTTGACTCAACATCTTTTGGCACTACTCAGGGAGACCTTAACAGTTCCTTGTATCCTGGCTTGAGCAACATGACACATTTTCTGCCCAAGGCCCAGAATAGGCTGTTTCTCCAAGGCTTCCTAGCTGAGAATAGGCAGAGATGATCATCTGAGGACTGGGTATGCTAGATACCCAGGAAGGTCATCCTTCCCAGGTCTTTTCTGTGGACAGAGGTGGAAAATATGTATTTTAACTTAAAGATGAAGCTGCTTTTCTTCAAGCCTCAGATCACAGGAATCAGCCTGAACATTGTTGATCTTACACCGTGTCTCTCCTCTGAGTGAGGCTTCTCAAAGACATCAGCAGGATGGGGTATTAGATTTGCCCTAGAATACACAGACTTTGGTCTTAGAACAAGCAGTGACAACGAGAATATCAACAACATAATCACTGAAAGGCAGGTAAGCTTTGTTTGCAGTTTACTTGTGGTTTTTATTGTGTTTCTTATGTCCTGGGGCTTGAACTTAGGGCCTGGGCACTGTCTCTAAGCTTCTTTTGCTCAAGACTGCCTCTTGAACCACAACTCCACTTCTGCCTTTGTGATGGTTAGTTAGAGATGAGTGTCATGGACTTGCCTGCCTGGGCTGGCTTTGAACCTTGATCCTTAGATCTCAGCCTCCAGAGTAGCTAGGATTACAGGCTTGATACACTAGTGCCTAGCCTTTGTTTCTTTTTAAATAGGATCTCCCACTGGTCTCTTGACTGGCCTCCAGCTCCAGGGCTCAAAGGACCCTCACACTTTATCATGCTGACCAGTTGTAACTAAAAGCATTCATTGTCTACCACATCCAGCTATTTCTAATCCTTTTGGCCTTAGGCTTATCCTACTAAGAATGCACAAATGTATTTTTCAATTGTTTCTGGGTAGGTATACACTTGGGCTATTCCTTTCATCTTCCAGTTTTCAGGAATTGCTTTTTGGTTGTTCCTGAATTTTTGTCTTGTAATTATGTAAAACATGTACTGACTCCAAAATACACATATAAAACTTATTATAGCCCGGCACCGGTGGCTCACACTTGTAATCCTAGCTACTCAGGAGACTGAGACCTGAGGATCGCAGTTCAAAGCCTGCCCAAACAGGAAAGTCTGCGAGACTCTTATCTTCAAGTGGCTCAAGAGATAGAGTGCTAGCCTTGAGCTGAAGAGCTGAGGGACAGCGCCCAGGCCCAGAGTTCAAGCCCCACAACTGACCAAAAAAAAAAAAAATCCTGTAATATAAAACTTAAAAAGTATAAGGAGTCAGGCTCCGGTGACTCACGCCTGTAATCCTAGCTACTCAGGAGGCTGAGATCTGAGGATTATGGTTTAAAGCCAGCCTGGTCAGGAAAGTCTGAGAGACTCTAATCTCTAATTAGCCACCAGAAAATTGGAAGTGGCTCTGTGGCTCAAGCTGAAGAGCACAGGAACAGTGCCCAGGCCCAGAGTTCAAGCCCCACGACTGACAAAGAAAACAAAAGTATAAACAGCTGTGCACCAATGGCTCACACCTATAATCCTAACTATTCAGGAAAGAGGCTAAGATCTGAGGATCAAGTTTCAAAGCCAGCCTCAGCAGACAAACCTGAAACTTTTTTTTTGTCAGTTGTGGGGCTTGAACTTGGGTCCTAGGTACTGTCCCTGAACATTTTTGCTCAAGGGTAGCACTCTACCACTTTGAAACACAGCTCTACTTCCAATTTTCTGCTAGTTAATTGTAGATAAGAATCTAATGGGGACTTTTCAGTTTGGGCTGGCTTTGAACTGTTATCCTTAGATCTTAGCTTCCTGAGTAGTTAGTATTACTAATGTGAGCCACCAACACCTGGCAAACTGGAGACTCTTATCTCCAATTAACCAGCAAAGAGCTGGAGCTAGAGGTGTGACTCAACTGACAGAGTGCCAGCCTTGAGTGAAAAAAATAAATAAGAGCAAAAAGTCCCAAGTTCAAGCCCCAGTACTAGCACAAAAGAGAAAGAAGGAAAGAAAGAGAGAAAATAAATAAGGAAGAAAGGAAGGAAGGAAAAGAAAGAAAGAAAGAGAGAGAGAGAGAGAGAGAAAGAAAGAAAGAAAGAAAGAAAGAAAGAAAGAAAGAAAGAAAGAAAGAAAGAAAGAAAGAAAGAAAGAAAGAAAGGGGGAGAGAGGGAGGGAGGAGATTCTATTGAATATAGAATAATCTGAGACTTCCGTTTTCAGACTTAGTAAAGAGGGAACATTTGGGGTTTTTTGTTTGTTGGCACAGGGGCTTGAACTCAGAGCCTTGTGCTCTTGGTCAGCTTTTTTACTCACAACTGGTGCTCTAACACCTGAGCAATGCCTTCACTAAGGAGGAGATACTTTGTATAAGGAAATTTGGGCTCAGAAGGGGTGCTGTGGGGAGAAATTTCTCAAAGTGGTCACAGAGCACTAACTTGACTCAAGGGCAAGGGGATCTAGTGATCATTTTCTCCATTAAACATTTACCTGAAACTAAGCTATATTCTTTCATGAAACTTAAAAGTCCTATACAGGTGTGTTCGGATTTATAAGCCATATGAGTTGCCAAAAGTTTTTTTTTTTTCTAGTTTATACTAAATAACAATTACTTAATATATTGACCTAGTATATTTTTGGCCTAGTATATAGTGTGGTGTTTGCTTCTAGTGGTCTTCAAAATTTCTCAAGTCTCTCAAAAGAATAAAACAAGATGTCGTGAGCATCATTTTGATGGAGATTCCTTTCTAGAGATTATTGACAACAGTTCTTTCAGTGTGCCATTTCCCCACTTTAGCACATTTTGGAAGGCGAATCTCACTCAATGCTTAAAACCAGGACTTAGCCCTGCAGGCTGATACCCTCTGTTGATTTTGTAGTCTGGGGACAAGAAGGTGGAGGGAGATCTCTGCTCATTAGTTGGGGTTGGGGAAGGAAACAGACATATACCTTCCATATCTCTCAGATTCAATAGTAGGTATCTGTATTCCCTGTTAAATATTAATATATTTAATATTCAATCTTGGATTTTTTTCTTGGCAGTACTAGGGGTTGGATGAGGCCCTTTTCCTGGGTAGGCAGATACTATATCAGTTGAGCCATGACTCCAGCCCCACAGATACAATTATTTAAGTTAAAATAGATCTGCATTGAATGAAGAGAAAGCTATAGATGCTACAAACTAGAAATCCTGGCTTCAAAGGATATGTGTACACATACATCTAAACACAAGTACAAAGAGTTCCAGCAAGACTGATTCAAGTCGAACACCAGAATCAATACACATGCTGTTTGGCAGGTAATGAATTCCTTCTATCCAGTCACAGGGATACAAAAGCAATGCTGGCAAACAACATAAGACAAAGAAGAATACATGTATGTTACAAGTACATTGCTAAAGGATGTATATTTGGAAAGATGCTTAAATATGATTAGCAAGGTCACAGGGAAAAACAGGAATGAGTTAAAGTTTACAATCAGCTACAAAGAGCTGCAATCATCACATAACATCTGTCAGGGTAGGGAGGGGCACAATGAAACATCTGGAGTTTGGAAATGTCCTGGTTATTGGCCTGATTGATGAATGCTCAGATACACAATGAAATCTACTATGTTTTATATTTCTCAATTTTAAATTTGCAAAGTAACTGAAAGGGCTTTTAAATATTTACAGGAAACATACTTCTTCTATAAACAAAAACTACATCTCTTGTGACAAGTGTGGATGGCTCACACCTGTAATCTCAGCTACTCTGGAGGTTGACATCTGAGGATCAAAGTTCAAAGTCAGCCTGGACAGGAAAGTGTCCATGAGACTCTTTTCTCCAATGAACCACCAAAAAGCTAGAAGTAGAGCTGTGGCTCAAGTGGTGGAGCTCCAGCCTTGAGCAAAAAAGCTCAGGGACAGTGTCTAGGCCCTGATGCGTTCAAGCCCCAGTTACTGGCATGAGTACACACACATACACACACACACACACACACACACACACACACACACACACAAGGTTTATTGCACTTTTTTAATTACTTAGAATAAAATTTCTCTTACACTTGGGTGTGTTTATTATTATTTCAGATGCCATCTTCAGAGCTCATAAGGGTTGATCCACTCCAGGCCACGAGAGAGCCCTTTCAAGAGCCAGATTATTGAATCAGTCTACTGCTTGAACTCACTCATGGTGCATTTCTATTATTTAGATTTGGTAAAAAGAGCTATATGTCCTGTAGATTGTGCTGGGCTGGAGAAACAAGAGCAAATTTCAGAGACATGATGGACATGTCCACAAATGGCCAGTGGAAAGAGACAGAGGCCGAGAGGAGCTGAACTTGTCATTTCATGCCTGCTACTGTGCTAGTTGCACTCTTGGTGTGTGTGTGTGTGTGTGTGTACTAGGACTTGAACTCAGGTCTTCACTCTCTCTCACTTGGCTTCTCAAGGCAAGGACTCTACCACCTGAACCAGAGCTCCACTTCCTTCTTTTTGGTGGTTAATTGGAGATAAAAGTCTCAGCTCACAGCCTCCTGAGCAGCTAGGATTATAAGTGTGAGCATGTTACTTTTACATATAATCTCACACAGATTTAGGGAGTGTGCCTTCCATGATGTGTGCAAACTCAAAGGACATTATATGGCTCTAGTTTAATAGGGAAAACAATAGATGTCATCTGGGAAAGGAACCCGCACAAAGTTAGCAACATGAGCAAGGGAAAAGCATGAACTGCAATAAAAATTGCTGATTGTGGCAATAGACAAGATGTCAAGAAAATGTAGATACCTTAATCAGTAAGCACTGAGCACAATGAAATATTAAAAATGTTGCCATCTATCTGAAAATATTAAAGGGTGAAAATCCCAGAAATAAACAATTTATAAATTTTCATTAACTGATTGTAGCATATTGTTAGAATTATTCTTTTCTGTTTTTGGTTACTGTTAATCTGTTACTATATCTAATTCATAAAAACTATCATAGGTACACATAGGAAAAAACATAGTGTTTAATAGTATCTGAAGTTTCAAACATCCAATTAGAGGCCTTGGAACACATGCCCAGTAGACAAAGGGCCCATTGAACTGGTGAAGTTATAAATACCAACATTAATGGAGTCACATGAAGAACTCAGAAATAAGACCCAATTATGCTCAGTTGGGTTCAATGGTATTTCAAAGAATCTCCATTTCAACAATACATGAAGCTATTAGGGCTGGGAGTAAGAGCCTTTCCAGCATGTGCTAGGGCCTGGGATTCAATCCCCAGCCCCACAAATGTTAAACTATGGGGCTAGATCAACTAGACGGGCTGGGAAGGTGGCTCAGTGGTAGAGCGCATGCCTTGCATGGCAGAGGCCCTGGGTTCGATTCCTCAGCACCACATAAGCAAAAAGAAAAAAGCCGGAAGTGGCGCTGTGGCTCAAGTGGTAGAGCGCTAGCCTTGAGCTGAAGAGCTGAGGGACAGCGCCCAGGCCCAGAGTTCAGGCCCCATGACCGGACCCAAAAAAACAAACAAATGTTGGGGAGGTGCAGAGAAATTGGATCATGCAGATATTGTTGGTGGGAATGTAAAATGTAAGTCCCATTCTGGAAAACATCTGTGCAGCTGAAAAAGACTAAACCCACAACGACCATACAATTCAGCAGTTGCATTCCTGAGCATTTATTTTAGAGCAATGGAAATTTAGGCTTGCTCAGAAATGACTACATGAATGTTTATGACTGCTTTATTTATGACATAAAAAAAGTGGCAGTTTGGAAGTTTTGCAGTGGTGAATGTGTGAAACGGCAGTACATCCATTCCACAGAATATTACTCTGCAATAAAAAGAAAAAAAATCTTTCTGACAACGTCAAACAGCTTTAAGAATCTTCAACAAGTTATGCTGAGTGAAAAAATAAACTATCTCCAAATGTCACATAAAATTCGGTCCACATAAAATTCTTGAAATGACCAAATTCTGGTTATGGAGAACAGAGTAGTCATTGCCAGGAATGAAGGAAGGGCTCAAGGGAAGTTCCTGTGACTATATAAAATAAATTCTTTTTAATTTATATTGCCCCCTTGCTGATTTCCTGGGATAATGGTGCCCCCCCCTCTTACTCTCTCTCTCTCTCTCTCTCTCTCATTCCTTCTTTCTGTGCAGGTACCATGGCTTGAACTCAGAGTCCTTTGCTTTTGCTTAGCTTGCTTGGTTACAGCCACATCTCTACCACTTGAGCTGTATCTCCAATCCCACATTTTGCTGGTTAATTGAAGATGAAGTCTCAAAGACTTTTCTGCCCAGGCTAGCTTTGAACTATAATCCTCTCAGTTCATTTTCCTGCATAGCTAGAATTACAGGCATTTGCCATGGGTACCTGGCTTACAACTTATTTTTTGAAGTATCTCATGTAACTGATCAAAGGCTAACATAAAGCTAAGGCTTTAGAAGGCCTATGGACCAGTTTCAGGAAGAGCCTTATTATTGTCCAAAGGTACAAGTAGGTGTGGTCTGAACAATGATGCGGACAGTCTGAGGTTATACCTCAGTGGAAGACTCAATTCCATCCCCAGCACCACAAATTATAATGATGATTGATAACAGCAATAAGAAACCCTTTATGTGTTTACATATTTTAATAAAAGTAATTATATTTTCTCAAAACAACCAAATAGTGAAAACAGCATTGCTTTTCTTTTCCTTTTTTTTTTTTTGGTGGGTTAATGGTGCTGTCCCTGAGCTTTTCTGCTCAAAGCTAGTGCTCTAACACTTTGAGCCACAGCTCCACTTCCGGTTTTCTGGTGGTTAATTGGAGATATGAGTTTCACAGACTTTTGCTGCCCAGGCTGGCTGTGAACCATGATCCTCAGATCTCAGCCTCCTGAGCTGCACGTGTGAGCCACCAGTGCCAGCTTGTTTTCTATTTTTACATGTCTTGTTTTCTGCTTTGCAAATCTCTTTGACAGCTGAGTTCTCGTGCATGCTTCCATCTGTGAGACTCAGTTGTTGGTGACCAAGCAGGTATAGATACAGACAAATGCACCAAGAAAAGCTAGTGTAATGCAGATATGAAACCATCTGTCTATCTGCACAGCAAAAGGAGGAACCTTTGGGGATACCCTGTAATCTCAGATCCCCCAGGAATTCTTGGACCCTGCTTTAAGAACTGCTGATATAATAAACTTTCCTCAACTTTATTTCTTTTATTTTTTTGTGCTAGTCCTGGGGCTGGAAATGAAGGCCTTGGTGCTGTTCCTTAGCTTTTTCACTCAAGGCTGGCATTCTACCACTTGAGTGACAGCTCTACCTCTGTATTTTTGGTAATTAGTTGGAGATAAGAGTCTCACAGACTTTCCTGCCTGGGCTGGCTTTGAACTGTGATCCTTAGATCTAAGCTTCCTGAATGGTTAGATTACAGGCATAAGCCGTAGGCACTGGGCATCTTTTAAATTCTTTTAAATGCAGAGTTGCAAAAGACACACCAAGTTGGATTTGCTGTTCAAATCTTGAAAGGAATGCATCATTCTTGAACATCTCAGGAACAATCAACGGAAAGCAGCCTAGTGAATAGAAACAGCATCCTCCAGAGCCTTGGAACTAGAGGGATCATGTCCTATCTACTCAGCAAACAAGATAAATAAGGTCTTGCTATATATCTCAGCCTATTCAGATCCATTGCCTTCTCTTTTTTTGGCAGTATTGGGGTTTAAACTCAAAGCCTTGCCCTTCTAAGGAAGATGCTCTACCTCTGAGCCATGCCTCCAGCATTTAGCTAATAATCCATGAATACTTTTACCCAGTTGATTTAGTTCCATGTAGCATGCAGTATGCATACAAGTTCTGTTGGTGTTCAAGCATTTTAAGGGACTGCAGGCAAAGAAAAAATCGTGAGCACTGAGGCTGCTCAGGTGATGCAGTCCTGGGAAAAGCAAGCATTTTTAGCCGCTGTGTACACGTAGCATCTAGCCAGCGGGGCTTTCCCTTTAAAGAGATTAGTCTTGCTTTCCCTTACTCTTTATTTCAGAGTCTGCAGGCCACCTCTTGGTGCTCTTGGTAATGTGATTAGCTAGACTAAGCCCCACAGCACAGCCATGAGGAAACCACTGTCACAAAGATCTCTGTTTCCTTGAGTCCATCTCTCTCCTGGATGTGACATCTTGTGTTTATAGTCACCAGGGGCATTGAGAACTCCAGGATTCAAATGGGAAGGATATTTACGACACCTCCTGCCTCCCCTACCCCATAAAAGTTGATTCAGGAGACACTTAGGAAAGAAATAGACAGAAGACAGATGTGCTGCCTACCCCAGATACCCAACAGCTGCTTATGTAATGACTTTTTATGACTCCTTGCAAATGTCTCTTTTGACTTTTAAAAGGGACCCAAGTCAAATATCGGTAGTTACTGAGAATGCCTTCATGATCTCCAGCTACTCCAGAGCTGGCTCAAAATCCTTGATCGGATACATACTAAGAAAATATCCCTTTCCCATTTCATGGGCATAACTGGCGTGTCTGTGTGTTTATGTGCGGGCTATGCATGTACATACCAAAAAGAACCATAGTGTCCTATTGAACAATAAGTATCTTTCCATAAACACTTAATGGGTCAATAATTGTTTTAAAGGCAATTTACAAAATTGCATTGAGAAGAAAATGAAACTAGTGGAGAAAATGAATCTCTGTTTATTTTCTTCCAATGCAAATCAGTACATTCAATTATATCTGAAGGACACACTATTCATTCATTTATTTATTTTTGTGCTGGTAGTGGGGCTTGATCTCAAAGCCTAAGCATTGTTGCTTTGCTGTAGCTTCTTCCCTCAACGATGGAGCTCCACTACTTAAAACACAGCTTCATTTTGGGCTTTTTGTTGTTGGGTTTATTTATTATTTATTTATTTTGTCGGTCATGGGGCTTGAACTCTGGGCCTGGGCACTGTCCCTGAGCTTTTCAGCTCAAGGTGAGCACTCTATCAGTTGAGCCACAGTACCACTTCCACTTTTCTGGTGGTTAATTGGAGATAAGAGTCTCAGGGCCTTTCCTACCCAGGCTGGCTTTGAACCACAATCCTCAGATCTCAGCCTCCTGAGTAGCTAGGATTACAGGCCGCCGGCCCCCAGCTTGTTGTTTTGTTATTTAATTTTAAAAATTGTTATTATGTAGGTGATGTACAGAGGGGTTACAGGTATGTAAGTCAGGTAAAGAATACATTTCCTTTTGGACAATGTCACCACTCCCTCCCATCCCCACAAGTTGTATAGTTCATCTTCCACATAATGGGTAGTGAATACCACTGCTGCATTTGTTCACACTTTGTCCTCCCATTCTGTGCACTTGGGGCTTTTTTTGATAGCCAATTGGAGATAAAAGTCTCCTAGACTTTCCTTTCCAGGCTGATTCAAACACTGATCCTCAGATGTCAACCTCCTGAGTAGCTAGGATTCAAGCCAGGAACCTCCAGTGACTGGCAACAAATTTTATTTTAGTGATTTGGTTCATTTAGGTTAAGTCAAGCAGGAAAATGTCCAAGTCCAGGAAAATGTTCATAGTGTTGAATTTCTACCAGCTTTTGGCTTTGCTGCTTTCACTTCAGAGGCATTCTGTGAATTCTCTTACCCACTGGTAGGATGCCAGTGGTGTGCACATCATCCTAGATCTGGAAGGGATAACTGGGTGCTCAAAAGACTTGGTTATTTTCTTTGTCAGAGCCAGGAACCAAGAATGTAATCCAAGATTGACAGAAAAATGGCAAGAGAGGATAGAATCTTGGAATAGATGCATCCCAAACACAGAACTCAGCCTCTACGTGGAAGGACTAGTTCAAATGTCTTCTCACCTGTGAAACATGAGTAACCAGGGTTTAACAACAGCCCATTATGAGAAGGACCCCTGACTTGTGGTGTTGTCCATTCCAATGACATGAATACTCCTACCATCGTTGATTTTAAGTTGCCACATGATGCTGTGTCCTTGGGAAGAAAGGCAACCATAGGGCACTTGCCTTCCTTCAGGTATTATCTTCAGCATGCTATATACATACTACTATACATACTTCTACTTTTTCTGCTTAATGATGAATTCTGCTTAGGGCTCGGGCTTGAAATCCTAGCTGCTCAAGAGGCTGAGATCTAAGGATTGTGGTTCGAAGCCAGCCTGGGCAGGAAAGTCCATGAGACTCTTATTTCCTATTAGCCATAAAAGAAAAAAGAAAAAAAAGGCAGAAGTGGAACTGTGGCTCAAGTGATTGATAGAGTGTTAGTTTTGAGCAAAAAAGCTCAGGGTCAGGGCTCAGGCCTTGAGTTCAAGTCCAGGTCTGGTACTCTCTCTCTCTCTCTCTCTCACACACACACACACACACACACACTTAACTATATGCCCATATGCTTCTAAGAATGATTCAGACAAAGGGAGAGTCCAAAAGTCCCTACATAAATTGTGTATTGTGTATAAGTATAATCACCAATACATGATCATTCAATTATATAATTACTATTATATTGTTTGTACTGTTGCAGTTGTTTTTTGTTGTTAGTTAATGGTTTTAGAATTAAATTATACTGTTATGAGAGCATCATTACTATTTTCTGATTTAGTGAAGATAAGAATAAATTCAAGAAGCCAGGTGCCAGTGGCTCACGCCTATAATCCTAGCTACTCAGGAGGCTGAGATCTGAGGATCGTGGTTCAAAGCCAGCCAGGACAAGAAGGTCCAAGAGACTGTTATCTCCAATTAACCACCAGAAAACAGGAAGTGGTGCTGTGGCTCAAGTGGTAGAGCGCTCACCTTGAGCTGAAATGCTGAGGGACAGTGCCCAGGCCGAGTTCAAGACTCACAACCGACAAAAAAAAAAAAAAAAAAAAAAAGAATAAATTCAAGAGAATGCATATTGAAAGAATAACACATTTGACACCTCAATGATACTCCTTCAATGTCTGGGAACCAGGACAGTTTTTTTTTTGTTTATTTCTTCATCCTTTCATCCTGGAGATAAGAGTTTCATGGACTTTCTTGCCTGGCTGGCTTTAAACTGCAATCCTCAGATCTCAATCTCCTGAGTAACTAGGGTTACAGGTTTGAGCCACCAGTGCTTGACAAAAGAAGTCTTCTTTTTAAAAAAATCTTACCTACAATTATCAATATTAACTCCCTGCAAAATTAAAAATGAAGGGAGTTAGAAAAATCTTCATGGCTTCACTAATGAACTCTTTTACTCCTCTGAATTCTGAATTTTAGGATACCAGACCAAAGACAAGCAGAAGGGACAGTTGGCAGAGCCATATTTCTTTCAGATCCCCGGTGTCTGTGAAGGTTCTCAGAAGTCCACATGGGAGGTGTCCCTAAGTTCTCCAGGTGGTAGACAGAATAGTTCAGCAAATTTGGAGTGTAGAAGCATTGGATATCATCCAGCTCAACCACAGAATTGCATTACTTTAATCAAATCACTTCCTCTAGAGTCATTCAACATTAAAAGACTTTTCACACTTCCAGTTATTTTATGTAACATCTGGGAATAAAAACTTTATTGTTGCAAAGTTCAAGTATATGAGGTTGCATTTTGCAAGCAAAAAACATGGAATATATTGGGCTGGGAAGGTGGCTCAGTGGTAGAGCGCTTGCCTTACATGCATGAGGCCCTGGGTTCGATTCCTCAGCACCACATAAGCAAAAAGAAAAAAGCTGGAAGTGGCATTGTGGCTCAAATGGTAGAGCACTAGCCTTGAGCTGAAGAGCTGAGGGACAGTGCCCAGGCCCAGAGTTCAGGCCCTATAACTAGACCCCAAAAAAATGGAATATATTCACATCCATAGTGTGAGAATGTTATAATACATAGTATAAACATATTAAACACATATGAGCTTGTTTATAACCCTATAACTTTAACTATAACCCTAGCTACTTGGGAGTCTGAGAATAGGAGGGTAACGATTCCAGTCCATCTTCCCTGTATTCAGTCATTTCCAGTATGAGTCAAGTTGAGAGCTAGGTTTACTAGAACTAAGGGCACATTTAAAATATATGAATGAAACCCAGCGAGAAATATTTCCCCCCAAACCAAAATGTACACTCAGAAAGCTTAGGCAAAAAGATCTTGAGTTGGAGGCTTTGTCTCAAAAAACAATGAAAAAAGTTTATCTGCATGTACAGATTTACAGATGTGCAGATGTTGGCATCACTTCAAACTATAGGGAACAATTGGTGTTGGCTGAAGCCATCTTTATTCTCACCTCTGCAGGTCCCCAGTGGGGAAGGACAAGGGGACAGCATCCACTCACCTCTAAGATTCCAGCTCCTGTCAATAAAAATGCAGCTATGGAAGATGGAAGAAATATTTTCACTATATTTTTAAACAAATTAATCTTTCTTGAAAGATGAAAGTCTTATTATTAAAAATCTGCTACCACGGGAAAGAAAACTTAAAAAGCCCACACATTACCAACAAAAAGGCCAATGCAAGAACTTTGTAGTCACTAACTAAAGCATTACAAAACTTATAAATCGTAAGTCCACATCCTTGAGAATGTCCTTTGATATTGGAATTTGAGTTTTATGATCTTTCTATAATTAAAGTTTGGAGGTTAAGTTTTTCAGGTAGAGAAATCAAAATGCTTTCAAAGCCAACACCTTGTTTCTCAGGACATAACCAGGGGCAGATTTTTATGGCTGCACTAGGCTTTAGTCACTGGCTGGCACTCTCTTCCTAATTCTTTAAACTGCTTCTAGCACTTCTTTATGGTGGGGCTGAGCTTCCGGCAGGAGTGCAGACCTGTCCTGGCCTATCTTTGTTGCAAACAGATTGCATAAAGCCCCATTTTGGCTCCAGAGGGAAACACAGGATGGTGACCATGAATGAAGGGGTGGGGTGTTCCTGGAGAGATTAAGCCCCAGCTTAGAGGCTGGCTAAATTATAAGCTGAGGACAGCTAAGAACACAAAGAACAGGCAACCACCCTCAATGGTGTGCCAGGGCCAATTGGTATAGAGTAGCAAGAACCATCTAGAGTCTTCTGAGTCAGTTATAAAATATAACCTCTATTAATAATTAAACTATATAATAATTATATAAAAATAAAGGTAATGATATTAAAAATACTTCTTAATTTTTTTTTTTACTATATTTGACTGTTTTCTATGTTCTTGTGCTTGTTTTAGGCCATTGCAGTTATATTAGTGAGTTATTTCCTGGCTCTATCCAACTCTACATTCATGATGTCATATCAGTGTTGATTAAAATTGGCCATGCTTGGAACTTCAGGGCTTACATCAAAGAAAGTGTCAGAAACTATCAGTCAAGATTTGATTGTTTAGGGGCTGGGAAGGTGGCTCAGTGGTAGAGCGCTTGCCTTGCATGCCCGAGGCCCTGGGTTTGATTCCTCAGCACCACATAAGCAAAAAGAAAAAAAGCCGGAAGTGGTGCTGTGGCTCAAGTGGTAGAGCACTAGCCTTGAGCTGAAGAGCTGAGGGACAAGCGCCCAGGCCCAGAGTTCAGGCCCCATGACCGGACCCTCCCCCCCCCCCAAAAAAAAAAGATTTGATTGTTTAGACTTAAGAAAGTGGTGGAGAAAATATTCATACTATAGTTTAAACTCACCAGTGTGTCATGGTAGCTGTTGAATTGTGAATAGCTTAAAAACTGGAATATATCCTTCCAGTTTCTGAAAACATTAAGTGAATCCAGCAAAGATGTCACTTGGTTTATTGCTAAGTGATTGACATGGTATTTTCATAGTTTTTACTATTTATTTCACTTTTAAATCTTAAATAGAAAAACATCAACTCACATTTATATCCCCCATTGCAACTACAGTTTGGCTACAATATAAGAGTTAAGCAAAAATTAACAGCATGGCCGGGTGCTGGTGGCTCTTGCCTGTGATCCTAGTTATTTAGGAGGTTGAGATATGAGGATTGTGGTTCGAAGCCAGCCTGGGCATTAAAAAGTCCCTGTGAGATGCTTATCTTCAATTAACCACTCAAAAATCAGAAGTAAGTGCTGAGACATAGCTCAGTGGTAAAGTACTTGTGTAGCAAGCTTGACTCCAAGGGATCAAGCACCAGCACTGAAAAAGAAAAAAAAAAAAAAAAAATCAGAAGTAAAGCTGTGGTTCAAAGTGGCAAAGCACTACTAGCCTTGGGCAAAAAGAGCTCAGGGACAGTGCCCAGGCCCTGAGTTCCAGCCCCCAACCGACCCCCCCCTCAAAAAAAATTAACAGCATGTAATATGTGAGAATCAATCCATTACATGGGATTTAAGACAGAGTTTTATACATTCTGTGTGAGTCTCTGTGTGTGTGTATGTGTGTGTGTGCTTGTGCATGTGTCTGTGTCTCTGTCTGTATCTGTGAATGCCAGTGCATTCACAGTCTAGGTGCTACCTTTAACTTTTTCACTCAGGACTGGAGCTCTACCACTTGAGCTACAGCCCCACTTCCAGCTGTATAGTGGTTAATGAGAGATAAGAGTATCACAGACTTTCCTGCCTGTGGTGGCTTTGAACTACAATCCCCAGCTCTTAGCCTTCTGACTAGCTTGAATTATAGTCATGAGCCATTGGCACCAGCTGTGTTTTCATTTATATGTTCATTTATAAATAGCTTGACAAATGTTGTATCTATCGGTATAATTTATAGTACACATATTTGTATTAAACACATTCATAGACACACCCACATGCAGATACACACACACACACACACACACACACACACACACACACACACACTTTCATTTCTGAAAGCTGATTATAAATTATCTACCACCACACTCTACCTATTGTCTGATATGACTGCAGATTTCTTTGGGCTTCTAAGACAAAGACTTGCAAAACAATTTAAGAAGCAACCTGCCTTAACAAGCTAAAAACTATTTTTTTTTTTTGCTGGTCGTGGGGCCTGAACCCTGGGTCTGGGCACTGTCCCTCAGCTCTTCAGCTCAAGGCTAGCACTCTACCACTTGAGCCACAGCGCCACTTCCAACCTTTTCTGCTTATGTGGTGCTGAGGAATCGAACCCAGGGCTTCATGCATGCAAGGCAAGCACTCTACCACTGAGCCACCTTCCCAGCCCCAAGCTAAAAACTTTATGGCATTCTTACCTTGGTCAGTTTTCACTTGGCATAGGAAAAAACTCTTTATACACATCTAGAAGAACTCTGTACACCGTGTGTGTGTGTGTGTGTGTGTGTGTGTGTGTGTGTGTGTGTGTGTATCCACACATGCGTGCATGTGCTCATGCGTTCAAGTGTGTACATGCGCAGGAGCTAGTACTAGGGCTTGAAGTCTGGGCCTGGACACTATCATTTAGCTTTTTTACTCAAGGATGGTTCTCTACCACTGGAGCCACAGCTCTACTTCTGGCTTTAGGCCAGTTAATTGGAGATAAGAAACTGACAGACTTTCCTATTCAGGTTTGATTAGTACCAGGGTCCTCAAATCTCAGCTTCCTGAGTAGCTAAGATTACAGTTGTGAGCTACTAGCATCCAACTGGACTGTGTCCTTTTTTTTTTTTCACTTAGGAATGGATTCATGGGATGGTTTCCATGTGAACTCTATGCATTTTTACATTTAGATGCAACTACTGAAATAGGATATGGGCAGAAAATGCCAAGTTATAGCACCACACTTGTATTTCATCAAACAAACCCAACATGTGATTTCGACAGAAGATATGGTACCAAACACTATGTTAAATCTAAAAACAAGAAGAGTAGTAACTTAAGTAAACAACTCAAAACAGCACTGATAAGCTCAAAGCTTCTCCTAAAGAATAGGAATTCCAACTATGCTTCTGTGTCTGACCCAAAGGCAGCCAGACCACTGAGGAGCCAGATCAAACCCTTAGTAAATTTTGGTCCTGTGCTCATTTTAATATATGAATAATAGATTGCCCCAACTTGCAATGGCACATTTCTTAGATCACAGATAATTAGGCATCTGAAATGTATTAGAACAGCCTGCCATTGGTTTACAGATAAAGTCCTCAAGAAAGACTTCCTCATTTGCCTCAATCATTCCCTTAGCTAGAAGCAGGCTGGGTGTCAAGTAGGCAAGGCATGTTCTAAGGGATTCCACGCATCCTGGCTGTCTCACGCTGTCTCTGGCCATTTCTATTATCACTACATTTAACTTAAGGCAGTCCTTGTATTCAGTAAGGTTCTTGCTAGTCATTACTGCAATAACTTTGGGATGAAGTCCTTCAGATGCTATTGGAGCTGAGGCAGTGGGCAGGATCTCTGCAGCTGCTGGGCAGGCCTGCCTGCAGCTCCCTATAGAAGTCAGGCTTCTTGGGCTCCCCTGTGTGGCAAGGGCCCAGTTCTGCCCCAGGCAGGTCTGTGCTTAGACAGACAGTCATATATCATTCCTAATGAGGACTGAGGAGCTGGATATCTCTGCTTTGGAAATTCTGGGTCTGCTTCATCAAGTCCTTTAAAGAGCTTTATCTCTCTGTTTATTTGTGTCTCCAGATAGAAATAGCATTGGTAGAGGGACAGAGCTAACACCCACAAAACTGACCCAGGATCTGTCCTTCCTTAGCCTTTGTTTAGAGTTAACTCAGAGGTGAAAGGTGATTTTTTTTTTTTTTTGAGGAAGGGAGTAAAACATTAATGATGGGTGAAGTTACTTCTCTCTTGCTTCAGAAGCAAACTGGGTGATCTTGTTTGCTCTATAAAAGGAATTGTATTTGCTAGAGGTAATTTAAAGTTGGCAACACAAATCACACACACACACACACACACACACACACACACACACACACACACACACACACACACACACTGTCCCCGCTTTGACTTCTTCCTGCTTTGTGCTTTGGTGAACACAGCAAAGCATAGCAGGCTGCTGGAGCTGGAAGGGGACTGATTATACCCAAGGTTCATCTTAATTAAGACCCCTACTGGGACAAAGTCTGGGTATTTTGTAAGAACGGCTTGATTACTGAGAAGTTAGTAGCCACATGGTATTGCCAGAGCCAGAATGCATCAGCAACCCTGCTTAATAATGCAGACTCATCTATTTACATCACTTCAAGGCACCACAGATCCAAAAGCTTGGATTTGAATTGACTTGTAGTGTTGAGGACATTAGGTCTGCTTAGCCAAGGTGCCTCCAGATTGAGATCCCTGCTCAGAATTTTACCTGGCATCAACTCACCCTTAAGGCTGTTACTTAGCTTAACAACTAGCCTGACCATAAGAGGCATCCTGTGCCCCAAGCAACCACAAGCTACTTACTTAGATCCCCATAGCAACCCTGCCCCTGGACAGACCCCACCTCACTTCCCATCACCCATGAGCAGTTCTCTTTCTCCTTACTTTATACCCGTCTAGTAACCCACTTGCCTTTAGTATGGAAGCCACTGTGGGCTCTCACTTTGTACTGGAGACCCCCTCTGCAGGCTTTTCTCCCAAATAAATCTGCACCGGCGTTGAGCCATCCCTTTGCCTATTTTCTGCACCTTTTAGAAACTAACAGAGGACTCTAATTTTATTCTCATTCCTGATCCTATATTTGGATCATGGACAGAGGCTGCAGCTAGAAAGTGACATATTTACTTGTTCTTGTCTTTCTCCTGGCATGAGCAAGTGCCCAGTGAACATTGCTGAGTGAATAATTGTGTTCTATTACCTCCTGTACATCTGATGCCTGCACCATGGAGACACAGGTGCCTCCTGGCACACATGAAACCAAGAGAAGACCAGCAGGGCCAGGAAATAATGCATGGGCACGGCTGCATGCCTACAGGAAGTCAGGCTCCAAGGCCCTTGTGGGCTCAGGCAGGGTAGGCGCCTCCAAGTCTGCTGGCCAAAGATCAGGTGACTGTTGGGTGGGTAACCAGGTGTGGAGGAACAGGAAACACATTCTAATCTGCCCTGGGGAAATAGGAGAAGTTAGGTTTAGACATTGGTCTGAATTCTGTCCTCACCCACTTCAAGTGCATGGCCAAAGGCACGAGATGATGCTATTTACTTAGTGCTTGGACATACTTTTTCTTTTTATATTTTTTAGGGCTGAGTCCGGGACTCAAACTCAGCACCTGCCATCTTTGTTCATTGGTTAGCTTGCTACCAGTGGAGTCACACCTCCAATCCTTACAAAGATTAATAAAGCCAAATCCATGCATTCTAAGAGTGTAGTCTTCTGTATGTATGTGTGCACTGGACTTGAACTAAAAAGCCTCAGTTTTTTGCTCAAAGCTGGTGTTCTACCACTTGAACCACAATTCCACTTTTGGGTTTTGGCTGGTTAATTGGAGATAAGATTCTCTCAAACTTTCCTGCCTGGTCTGGTTTCAAACCATGATCCTCAGATCTCAGTCTTCTGAATAGCTAGGATTATAAGTTTGAGCCACCTGAGCCCAACTAATCATCAAGTTTTTGAAGTGTATTTTAAAACAAGAGTTCAGGATGGGAGCAGGTGCGTAGCTTATGCAGGAGACTGTTTGCTTCATTGAGAGCTGAGATTTGTGCCTAGAGAGAAGCAGAGATTCAGGTCCAGCTCACAGCTGCTTTGCAATTTATGCCTTCCAAGTCTATCCCTACATCCGGGTAGGCACACTTGCCATGGCCTCACAGAACTCTGTGTATTGTTTGCTTGCGATGTGATCAATAGCTCTTAGAAAATGGCAGGTGCCTCCAAAAGAGATGACATGACTAAATCTCCACAGTGCTGTGGAATTGGCTTATTCCCATGACAGGGCCTGGCACCCTAGCATTTGGTTACATCAGAGAGCAATTGGACTTAGTTTCTTATTACGTGTTTAACGGTATAAAAATCCAAATCCCATCACTAAGACAGATAATAAATCTTCCTATAGCATGATTACCTAATTTGGCTGTTTACCTTAATCAAATCACAAAATAATGATCAAATTTGGATTTCATTACATGCCTATAAAGATAACCAACAAGCCACCTCAGTAACTGTCAGTCAAAGTCTTTTTCAGACAACAGCTAGCATTACACCATGCCAATTACATTTTTATCAGGTTGTTAAGTTAATTACCTGTGGTAAATGTGTTAGTGGGACCAGTATAGATTGCTGTCAACATTTGCTGACCACTTTAAAATGCTCCCTGACCATATGGAGGAACCAAGGGTATAACAGCATGCAGATCTAGTTATACCTGCTAATGTCATATAAAGTCTAATAGAGAACTCAGATTGGAACTCGTACATCTTTTTTCCCACCACAAGATGGCTCTGTGTAATTTCATCTCAGAAGCAACTTGAACTCCAGGATATAAACTGATGACTACGAATTGAGCTACTGCTCAAGCCCTTAACAAGGATAGAGTCCAGGCAGGAAAGTCAGCTGGGGCCAGGAACTTCAGTGCCCCTTCCTTGATGGACAACTCTCTCCTTCCTACCCTTCTCCCCAAGTACCCAGCATCCTAGGTTCCCCTTTACCCCCAGGTTAAACAGAGGCTAGAGACTACACTTTGGTCAGGAACGTGAGCCATTTTCTTTTTTAAAAAAATTAATTTACTTTATTGTTATTATAGAGATCATGTACAGAGGCATTACAATGAGTCAGATCATGAGTACATTTTCTTTTGTATAGTATCTTCTATTCCCAGTTAGGTTGGGGACTAGGTTAGGTGCAGTTGGCCCAAGTGGGTAGCCTTTCCTGCTTGCAAGGGGAGAAAGGGGTTCATGGCTTACAAAGCAAGAAAACTCATATGAGTAAGGAATTTGGGGCCCAGTAAGGTTCTAAGATGTCATGTACCTTATGAAATTTTAGAAGTCAGGGCTTCACAGTCTTACTTGCTTTTTATCCTCTAAAGGCTGGTGCTGTACAACTTGAACCATACTTTCACTTCTGGGTTTTTGCTGGTTCATTGGAAATTAGAATCTCACAGACTTTTCTGCCCTGGCTGCTTCAAACCTCGACCTTCAGATCTCAGCCTCTTGAGTAGCTAGCATTATAAGCATGAGCCACCAGCATGTGGTTCAAACACATGTATTCTATACATGTACACACATATACACAAACACATTCTACACACACACACACACACACACACACACACACACACACACACACACACTCTCCTCATTGTGGACAATTTCCTCTTTCTTCTTAGCACAAGCCTGGAGTTGTATCTAGTGAAGAGAATAAAACATAGAGTCTCTAGACTAGGGAGAATCTGGTAGTTGAGATTAGGAGGACAAAGGGACAGTTTAATGACCACAACAACTCCTATTCTCTTGACTTACTAAGTGCCACTGAGGACGCTGGGGAGGGAGCTTGAAGCCCACTCTGCCCTGTTCCAGGCAAGGTGGCTAGATTTTGACCCTAGTGCAGCCCCAGGGCATTCCTCTGGGAGAGCCTAGCAGAAAGACCTCTGCACTGTCTAAGGGCCTGAGGTGATCTGAGACAATGACCTCTAAATACTTACAAGTAGTAAAACTATGTTCAACACTCTCCATTTTGGCAGATTCTTCTCAGCTTTGTATCCGGATTGGATAGAGAAATGGACAATAGACTCAACTTGTTTATCCCCAGACCCTACCAGGTTTGTGGTTGGAGGATGCTGACTAATGAAGGGTGTTGATATGCACTTTCCAAGGCACAGGTACTCATTATCTGTGTATATTCAGGTTTGAGATGGAGCACTTTCCTGGACCCCTGAAGTCACTTACATAGACAATAGCTCCTTCTGGGTGGCTTTTAATGCTGTGAGTGAACTACAACCCAAGAAATTTATACTAGGGTTTTTGTTTTGTTCTGTTTTTGTGATAATACTGGGGCTTGAACTCAGGGCTTGTGTGCTGTCCCTTTAGGTTTTTTGCTCAAAGCGGGCACTGTACCACTTGAGCCACAGATTCACTTTAGGCTTTTTGATTCTTAATTGGAGAAGAGTCTCTTAGGCTTTCCTACCCAGGCTTTGATCCTCAGATCTCAGCTTCCTGAGTAGCTAGGATTACTGGTGTGAGCCACCAGCAACCAGACACCCTAGGTGTTGTGGGTACCCTAGGTGTTTTGTGTGTGTGGAGGTGCCACCTCTTCACATCGTTTCTTTGAGTAATAACCACAGTGCTTGAGTAAAGTCAACTTTACTATAATTGCAATACTCAAAGAGCATTTTAGTAATTTTCTGTTTCATTTTGTGTTTGATGGTGGTACTAGGGTTTGAACTCATAACCTCATGTTTGCTAGGTAAGTACTTTAGCATTTGAGCCACATGCTCCAAGCTCTTTTTACTTTTAGGTTATTTTTCAGATTAGAGTCTTACACTTTTTGCCTGGGCCAACCTTGAACTTCAGTCTTCTTTTACCTACCACCTCCCACGTAGCTTGGATTACAGGTATGAGCCATAACACTCAACCAGTACTTTTTTCATAAATACAATCACCAACAAAAGATTCTTTGAGTTAGGGTCTGAAAGGAAACTCACTGTGACTCTTATTTCCAATTAACCAGGAAAAAGCCAGAAGTGGATCTGTGGTTCAAGTAGAGTGTTGGCCTTGAGCAAAATGCTAAGGGACAGTACCTAGGCCTTGGTTTCAAGTCCTACTACTGGCACACACACACACACACACACACACACACACACAATGGTGGCAGCACCAGTGAAGGGATAGATGGATTCTATCCTAAAAAGTGAGCCAATATGCTATCTCAAAATGAGGCCAGCTTTCTCTAAATTTAGGAATCTGCTCACCTACACAGGAGAATTTCTGGTGGCTCTATGGGGGAAAATTAGAAAACATAAGAATCTTGCATGTGCTGTGGATGAAAACTGCACATTCAAGCGTCTGACCCTGTGGATAATCAGAGAGTAATTAGGCCTCGCTCACAAGACAGAATCTGGCTTCAGAGGACTAAAATGGATTTGAAGTGGATGAGAGTGATTAAGCACTGGCCAGTGGCAGTACCCTGGTGGCACAATTACAGCTGCAGGAAAAGATGATGAGCTGACCAAGGAAGAGAGGGCTAATTAGAGAGGCCAGGCAGGAATCGTGTGATGAACTGATAACCAAGAAGACAAAACAGAATCTGAAAACACTGTCCACTACAAGATTCCAGATTAGCAGACAACTTAAAGACATGATAGGGCCATTCAAAGACAGGACAAGAAAGCTTCTGACCAAGGACAGCCAGGAACAAGGACAGAGCAAGTGACAGCTTGGGGATTGTGTTCTATCTAGGTGATTAAACCATCAGATTCTTCAGGACTTTGGAGAGAATAGAAACTTGTTGAGAACATGGTAGAGCAAGGAGAATTGTTCTTTCCAGTCCAGAGGCAAAATGAGGGGAACTATTTTGAACCACTGACTCCCAGCTCACTTTGGACAACTTAATACTACATAGTCATTCTGTCATTTGCTTTTGTTGTTGTTCTAGTACTAGGGCTTGAACTCGGAATTGTCCTTTAGCTTTTTCACTTAAAGCTGGTACTCTGCTGCTTGAGCCACAGCTCCATTTCCAGCGTTTTGGTGGTTAATTGGAGGTAAAAGTCTCACAGATTTTCCTATCTGGTATGGCTTTGAACCTTGATCATCAGATAATAGCCTGAGGATCTTAGGCATGAGCCACCAGTGCTTGGCAGTTCAATCAGCTTTTATCAGTCCTAATGGTTAAGAAGCCATAGTCAGTATAGCTTATAAACATATAACATTCTATGATTTGCAAAGGTGATCATGTAGATAAGTGATGATGGCGACAAGAGCTCACACTTACGAAGCCATCCCCTTAGACCCATGTTTTGTTTTGTGCTTTGCATGTGTTTTGTTGATTAATCATTAACGCTGATTAATCCAGTAAGGTAGGAACCAGGGAGGACACTGAGAGAAATGGAGGTTAGTTTGCCAAGACATCGTGAGATATTCCTTACTGCCATGTCAGGAATATAGTGTAGCATCAGGTCTCCTCTATTCTGTAGATGAGGCGATGTAGGTTGGAAAGAGATGCCCAGTCACATTCAAGTATTTAGTGGCAATTAGGGCCAATACAAAGGGTTTTCAACCACTGCATATGGCTCCTAAAAGAAGAAAGAGCATGTGGTTCTGCTTCTTTGAGTTATTTTTAGAAATGAGTATTTTTAGAAATGAGGCTCCAGATTTAATTTCCAGAACTGAGCAAAAAGCTGGATGCCAGTGGGTACATCTGCAATCCTAGCTACTCAGGAGGCTGAGATTTGAAGATCATGGTTTGAAGCCAGCCTGGTCAGGAAAGTATTTGAGACTCTTATGACCAATTGACCACCCAAAAGCCAGAAGTAGAGGTGTGGCTCAAGTGATAGAGCACCAGCCTTGAGAGAAATAGTTCAGTGCCCAGGCCCTGAGTTCAAGTCTAGATGCCAGGACAAACAAATAAACATGGTAACACACTGAAGATTTCCAGAAGAATTCACATTGATGATCTAGCTATCATCATTAAAATTTACTCCTATTATATTATGCATTTAACTTTTGGTTAGAAAGAAATGTAAAATGGACAGGCACTGTGTCAGTTATACTTCCTACCAGAAGCTCTGTTAAATACTCTCTTCTTCATATGAGTTCAGAACCATTAGGTCCTGAGTTATTCTCTGGAGTTAAAAACATCTTTGACTCTATAGATTAGTGTTGCTGTATAACTAATCTCTCCCAAACCTAATGACTTAAACCAGCACAAACATATTATCTCAGTTTCTTTCCCTTTTTTTCTTTTTGATATTGGGTCTCACTATGTAGCCCAGGCTGGCCTCAGACTCTTTTTGAGTGTGTGTATACGTGCTTGAACTCAGGGCCCGGCACTGTCCCTCAGCTTTTTTGCTCAAGGCTGGAGTTCTATCACTTGAACCATAGCTTCATGTCCAGATTTTTGCTAGCTAATTGGAAATGAGAATCTCACAGGCTTTCTTGCCTGGGCTGGCTTGGAACTCTGATCCACAGATCTCAACCTTTGAGTATCTAGGATTACAGGTGTGAGCCACTGGTGCCTAACTTGCCTCAAACTTTTGATCTTATTTGAGCTTTCTGAGTGCTGGATAACAGGTGCAGACCACTAAACAGAGCTTATAGTCTCTATGACACAGCTTAATTCGTTTCTCTGCTCCAGTTTTTCCAAGCCTCAATGAAAAATTGAGTTAGAGTTAGTGTCTCATCTGAAGATCTGAGTGGGGCAAGATCTGTTCAGAGCTCACGTGGTTGTTGGTTGGATACAGTTCCTCCAGGGCTGCTGACTGAGTACCTCAGTTCCTAGTTGGCCATTGGCCAGAAGCACATCTCAACACTTTGCATTGTAGATGTCTCCAATCCAGTAATGTGTTTCATTAAAGTGTGGAAGCCAAGGAGAAATTTCAAGGAAGGCAAAAGGAGACTTAACCTAGCGAGATGGAAGTCTATCCTTCTCTAATCTAATTTTTTAAAATAGGTTTTTAAAAATTAATTACTATGTGCTTCGTCCTGCATTAGGAACATCACATTATCTTCTGTAATTCTTACAACAGCCATGTGACATGGACATTGCTATCTCCATTGTACAGAAAACATGAACTTCAGACATGAGATAACTTACTCAAGGTCAAACAGTGAACTATTGAGCAAGGATCCAAAGTTAGGTCTGCCCAATTCCAAAGTCCATGTGGCTCATGCCAGTAATCCTCAGGAGGCTGATATCTGAGGACTGCAGTTCAAAGCCAGCCCAGACAGGAAAGTCTGTGAGACTCTTATTTCCAATTAGCTAGCAAAAATCTGGAAAGTGGTAGAGCACTTGTCTTGAGCTGAAGAGCTCAGGGACAGCGTGCAGGGCCAGAGGTCAAGCCCCACAACCACTACCACCAACAACAAAAAGACTGAATGCCATTTTACCAGAGCTCTCAAATGTCTTCTACCTGCTTCCTTCTTTCTAGTTCCCTCTCAAGACCAGCCTGATGATAATGGCTTGTAGTGTCTGTTCCTACTTTAGGACTCTCCCTTCCAGTGCTACTAAATGCCCTCTTGTTCTTTAGAACCATTATTTGTCCCATCAAACTCTAGTGCAAAATATTACCATTCCTTCCTTCCTTCTTTCCTTCCTTTCTTCCTTCCTTCCTTCCTTTATTCATTCTTTCCTTCCTTTTTTCTTTCTTTTCCTTCCTTCCTCCCTTTCTTCATTCGTTCCTTCCTTTTCTTTTCCTTCCTTCCTCCCTATCTTTCCTTCTTCATTTTTAAAAATATAGAGTCATAGAATGTTAGAGCTAGAAGAATGGTACTTATCTCCAGCTCTACCTCAAAAAAGGTCTTGCTGCCAGGTGCTAGTAACACATGCTTATAATCTAATCCTATCTGAGGATTAATTTCAGGAGGCTGAGATCTGAGGATTATGGTTCAAAACCAGACCAATCAGGCAAGTTCAGATCTCCAGTTAACCACCAAAAAGCTGGAGGTGTAGGTATGGTCCAAGTGGTAGAGCACTAGCTCTGAGTGATAAAAGCTAAGAGACAGAGCCCAAGCCCTGAGTTCAAGCCCTAGTACCAGCACACACACCTACACACACAAAATATCCATATTTCCTATCTTCCACAGAATGCTAAAACTGGAAGAGATTGATTTTCTATTTAAGTCAACTTCTTTCTAAAGCAAAATTCTTTAATTTATTGGGTGTGGGAGATAATGAGAGGGGAAGTTAACCTTGTTTTCAATAAAGATACTTGTTATAAAATCATAGATTTCAGATCATATTAAAAGGTATAAGGTTTGATGGAATAATGGGAGAACTAGGGACATTGGGAGTAGTTTGGGGTAAGAATAGGCCCTGAAAAGGTACACTTCTTTTTCACATGGATGGGGATATGTGAATTTGATCTCCCTGAACACCTCTTTTTTTTTTTTTTTTTTGCCTGTCCTGGAGCTGGTGCTGCCCCTGAGCTTCTTTTGCTCAAGGCTAGTGCTTTAGCACTTGAGCCACAGAGCCATTTCTAGCTTTTTCTGAGCAGTTTATTGTAGATAAGAATCTCACAGACTTTCCTGCCCAGGCTGGCTTTGAACCCTGATCCTCAGATCTCAGCCTCCTGATTAGTTAGGATAATAGGCATGAGACACCAGTGCCCGCCTGAACACCTCTTTTTCCGATGGAATACGTGGCCACCAAGGACTATGAGATCACGGTCTTCCTTGGGTGTGACTGACAATGGGAAAGCTACAGTGACTGTGATAGAGAACTTAGTAAGTGCAATGGTGAGAGGAAGGAAGCCATGTCAGTCAGCTGGGCAGATGGCAAATCACTCATGGAGCCCAGAAAACTGTGGAGGAATAGTACTGCTTTGGATACTCTGTGTTTAAGGATGTGTGGGAATGGAAGCAGTTAGATAGATGATCTCAAAAAAAAAAATTTTTTTTTAAAGATGGCTGTTGCAGCTAAATGGAACATCCAAAGGAGTTCCTTTTCTCCCAGTTCTATTTTGGTATGTACTAAAACCCTCTATGACATAGACAAAAGTATGAAAAGGCACAGACTAATTTTTTCAGGTAACATGGCTGTGAGGGGATGTATTTTGACAATAAACGGGGGATCACAAGGAATTAAAGAGTTTTGTTAGTTTTTGTTTGTATAAAAGCTTAGAGATAGCTGGGTACTGGTGGCTCATGCCTATAATCTTAGCTGAGATCTGAGGGTTTGGGGTTCAAAGCCAGCCTGGGCAGGAAATTCCATGAGACTCTTATCTCCAATTGAACACCTAAAAGCCAGAAGTGGAGCTGTGGTTCAACTGGTAGAGTGCCAGCCTTAGCAAAAAAGCTTAGGAATAGGGCTGGGAAGGTGGCTCAGTGGTAGAGCGCTTGCCTTGCATGCCTGAGGCCCTGGGTTCGATTCCTCAGCACCACATAAGCAGAAAGAAAAAAGCCGGAAGTGGCGCTGTGGCTCAAATGGTAGAGTGCTAACCTTGAGCTGAAGAGCTGGGGGACAGCACCAAGCCCAGAGTTCAGGCCCCACGACCGGACCCCCCAAAAAAAAAAAAAAAGCTTAGGAATAGTACAAGGCCTTGAGTTCAAGCCCTAAGACCAGCAAAAAAACCCCAAAACCTGAAAATCTTAGAGAGAGATTTTAACATGTCTATTTGGACACAAAAAAATGAGTGCAATTCAGGTGTGGATGGATCATACCTGTAATTCTAACTACTCAGGAGGCTGAAAGCTGAGGACTGCAGTTCAAAGACAGCCCAGGCAGGGAAGTCCAGGTGATGCCTAGTTCCAATTAAACATAAAAAAAAAAGCCAGAAGGGTCTCTCCCCCTCCCCCCTCCCCAAATAACCTAATCAATAAATGGGCAAAGGAGCTAGAGACGTCTCAGAAAAAGTAGTAAGAATGGTCAATAAACACATAAGGACATTCTTAACATCCCTAGCCATATAGGAAATATAGATTAAAGTAGTATTGAGATTCCATCTCACCCCAGTAAAATTGAGCAGCATTGAGAATTCAAACAATAATAAATGCTGGCAGGGAGGTGAAGGGAAAAAAGAACCCTATTATACTGTTGGTGGAAGTGTAAATTAGTATAACCACTTTGGAAAATGGTTTAGGGGTTCCTCAAAAAACTAATCATAGGCAAGGCACTGGTGGCTCACACCTGTACTCCTAGCTACTCTGGAGGCTGAGATCTGAGGATGTTAGTTCAAAGCCTGCCTGGGTAGGAAAGTCTGTGAGACTCTTATCTCCAATTAACCACCAGAAAATCCAAAGTGTTCAAAGTGGTAGAATACTAGCCATGAGTAAAAAGAGCTCAAGGGCAGCACCTAAGCCCCAAGTTCAAGCCCCATGACCGACCAAAAAAAACAAAAAACCAAACAACGGCAACAACAAAACCCTAAATATAGAACTACTCTATGAACCAGCTATAGCACTCTTGGTCATCTATCTAGAGTATTACAAGTATTATGGTGTGATACTTACACACCCAAGTTCATTGCTGCATTAGTCACAATAGCCAAGTTATGGAAATGGCCCAGATGCCCTATAGCAAATGAGTTGGATCAAGAAAATGTGGTACATATGTACAATGGAATTTTACTCATCTGTTAGAAAGAATATTATGTCATTTACAGGGAAATGGATAGACCTAGAACAAATAAGTGAGATAAGCCAAGCTCAGAGAGACAAATGGCACATGTCTCTTATATGTGGAAGCTAGATCTAAAATGCACTAGTACTTGATAACCTCTTCAGCTCAAGGGGAGCACTCTACCACTTAAGCCACAGAGCCACTTCCAGTTTTCTGTCATTAATTGGAGATAAGAGTGTCACAGACTTTTCTGCCGGGTCTGACTTTAAACTGCAATCCTCAGATCTCAGCCTTCTGAGTAGCTAGGATTACAGGCATGATGAGCCACCAGCGCCCGACTGGGATTTTTTTTTTAAGCACATATTCAATTGTGTCTGTTAGGTTGTGCTTTTCTATTGTGAGGGTTTGGGGCTTTTTTTGTTTGTTTGTGTTTTTGGGTCCGGTCGTGGGGCCTGAACTCTGGGCCTGGGCGCTGTCCCTCAGCTCTTCAGCTCAAGGCTAGTGCTCTACCACTTGAGCCACAGCCCTACTTCCGGCTTTTTTTTTTCTTTTTGCTTATGTGGTACTGAGGAATCGAACCCAGGGCCTCATGCATGCAAGGCAAGCGCTCTACCACTGAGCCACCTTCCCAGCCCTTGGGGCTTTTTTTTTTCCCCAAGGGACTTGGCCAATCTACCTATTTAACAAACTACCTATTCATTAACAAGTAGAGCCGAAAATTGGTGCAGAAGCTGGACCAGTAAATAAGGAAAGGAACAGACTCACAGCACAAGACACCCTCTCTCAGCCTCGTTCTTATGAGATCTCCCAGACCATATGATCATTTTCAAGATGAGGAGACTGAAGCTAAGGAGTCAGCATGAAGTGAGAATTCCACTTCAGGATTAAGTCCTGGTTTGTTTCTAAACTGTACTTATGTGCAGAGAACTGGTAACTTGTGAAAAATAGCTCACTCGATCACAGCACTGTCGTCCAAGCTGTCCTTTTAACCTGCAATCCTCAAACACACATTATCCATGCTCCTTTAAGTTTCTCATTAGTGCCTAACCAGATGTAATATGCACCGAATCACCTGGAGAGCTGATCCAAGGAGGGTTGTGATTCCTATGTCTATTGATGCAGATGAACCACACATCACCTTCAACAGCAAGAGTTTCCCAAACTTTATCACAATTTGAATCCTCTGCCACAGGCGAGACGGGCTCAGGCTGCCATCCAGCCTCCCGGCGCAAGCGCGACCCAGCACCATCTCTGAGCATGCGCGGGCCGCGGCGTAGGGGCGGGGCCCGCCTTCCCGGAAGTGCGCCGAGTCCCACGGAGGGTGCGGCACGTGGGTCGTCCGCACGCGCCCAGCAGGGTAGGGAGAATCCCAGGCGCCCTGGAGCCACCGGCGTCGGTGGCCGCGGCGGTGTCGTCCCTGACCATCGCCGAGGCGTTCGTTCCTGTGGTCGAGAGCCCCGCCCCGCCCCCGCCTCCGCCTCCCGCGTTCTCTAGAAGATTCATCTGCTCCTTCCCGGACTGCAGCGCCAACTACAACAAGGCCTGGAAGTTAGACGCGCACCTGTGCAAGCACACCGGGGAGGTACGGAGGCCGGGAGGGGGGCGTGGCGCCGGGGAGGGGGCGTGGCGCCGGGGAGAGGGGCGGGGCGGGGCGGAGGCTGGGCCCCGGCCCGGGCCCTGGGCGGTCGGGCGTGGCGGCCTGGTCTTGCCCGACGTGCTCGGCCTTAGCATCCCAGATAACGAAGTTGGCATGAATGTCGTTTGGGGACTGCAATCTTTTGCAAGGGCTCCAGGCTTCCCAAGCAACCCTTCCTCCCCCGCGCCCTGATTTTTAACTCTTTAGTCTGGCCAGACACCTTCTGATTATCTGAAAATCCGTCAGCGCCAGGAACTCATCCTAAGCATCCGCCTTCTGCAGCTGGCCCTGGAGATGGCGGAACTTGTGCATTCATTTTCGTATAACTCAGTACCACCTGGGGAGTTGTGAACGAAACGCCTTGGACCTGTTTTTGTTTTTAGCGGGTCCGGCCGGCCGGGGACTAGGTGGGAATGTGTGAGCTCAGTGGGAAGGAATCTAGCCCTGCGAACGTTTGATTTTTAGCAGCTGGAACGTGCGGGGAGCCTGGGGACCTGGAGGTGGAAGGCGGGTTGGTATGATTAGTGAGGGACGGGACGAGGTGAGGTCCGAAAGACCAGTGGGATTTGAATTTGAATTTTGTTCTGAAAGCAGTGGGGGTCTTGGGAATGTAGATAAGGTGATATGTTGCCGCAGTTTGTTGAAGGTGAGGAAAATAAGACTCAAATTGGCCCAGGAATCTGCCCCATTTTCCAGTCCTCTTCAGGGTCCATGTTGGTTCTGCTTCAGCCAAGGCAGGCTGCATCTGAACCTGCATCCAGGCCTTTGCCTTTTGCATATATCCTAACTTATGGAACACTTCCCTTATGTATGTTGAGTTCCCATCCTCACCCTTCCTAATATTTGAATGACGACCACCCACCTCTTCATTAGACCCTCTTCTCTTGCTTTTTGCTCTTCCTCTTCTTTCCTTGACTCCTCTTCTGCCCTCTGCGTATCCCCTCCCTTCCCATTTGCTTCTTCAGCAGTCTCACTCAGTCACTGCTTTAGCTCCTAACATCTTGTATGCTGTATCCCTTGGTCTGCCTCTTGCCCATTCTGTGCCCAAATGACAAGGTTTGTTACCAGTCCAAATTAGAACTCATCTTTCTTTTGTACATATGTTGGGGAGGGATACTGGATCTTGAGCTGGGGGCCTTGCAAACATACTTGGCTTTTTTAGCTCACGGCTGGCATTGTACCACTCGAGCCACCCCTCTACCTCCTGCTTTTTGCTGGTTAATTGGAGATAAGTTTTGGATTTTTCTGCTCGGTGTGGCTTTGAATCAGGATCCTCAAATCTCAGCCTACTGAGTAGCTACGATTGCAGATGTAAGCCATCTGTGCCCAGCTGTCATCTTCCCTTTCGGAACTGAATACTGTATTTTGGATATTGACACTGGCATATTGGATATTGACTTGGAAAACCTGGAGTCTTCTTTGTTGTCACAGCTCGCAGAGATGTTAATCTGACAGATAGATATTGAGCCTGCTTTCATGAGTGGTGCTGAGCAAAGTTTTATGGCTCTTGTGATGCAGTCCTTGGTGACTTCATGTCCACTGGCTTTGCTCCTAGTGCTCTGATGGAGTTCTTGATACTTTCTGTATGTGATGACATAATGTTTTCTGTGGTTATAGATACACCTAACTAGCTATTTGGGGGTATTTTGGCTTTACCTATAGATTCAGAATGGAACCTCCCTCAAACCACTTGAGGAAGGAAGCAGTTAGGGTTGTAAGCTGTTTGCTTTGCTCTGACACTTGTGAACTGTTCCACAATGTGATACATTTTGAGACAGGATCACTCCTTCTTCTGTCCTAGGCTTTCTTTAATGCTGTGACGTGCACACGTGCAGATAGGCACACTCATACTGTAGTGATCCTGTCTAAGGTAGGAGCAGGTTAGCAAGGTTGCACTGCTTCTGGGAAGGCTACTTGCTTATTTTTTATATTATCCATGCAACAAAATCGCTGCAGTGCTTTGTGAGAAGCTGTGGCATTTATGTTATATAACTTCTTGTAATGTCCTGTCTGGGTGTAGCCTGGGTATAGTGGGTACTTAACATACTTTGGGAATGGAAACTGTCGAGAGAGAGAGAGAGACAGAGACAGAGACAGAGACAGAGACAGAGAGACAGAGACAGAGAGACAGAGAGAGAAAGTCTATGACATTGCCTATTAGTTAGGGTGGGCTTTTCGATATTTCAACGGGTTTCTTTTCTTTCTGCTAGAGGCCATTTGTTTGTGACTATGAGGGTTGTGGCAAGGCCTTCATCAGAGACTACCACCTGAATCGCCACATCCTGATCCACACTGGAGAAAAGCTGTTCGTGTAAGTAGAGACTAACTCAGCTGCTGATTTGGTGGTTTTGCCAGTACTGGGGCTTGAACTCAGGGCCTGGGCACTGTCCCTTAGTTTTCTGCTCGAGACTGGTGATCCTCCACTTGAGCCACAGCTCTACTTCTGGCTTTTTGGTGGTTAATTGGGTCTCATGGACTTATGTAACTGTAACCCCTCTATATATTGCCTGTATAATAACAATTTTTTTTAGAAAGTGTCATGAACTTTTCTGCCTAGACTGGCTTTGAATGGCTATCTTCATGATCCCAGCCTTTTGGAGTAGCTAGGATTCCACGCATGAGCCATGGGCTTGAGAACAGGTTTTTGTGGAAGACAGAAAAGAGTTTGTGGGTCATTTGTGTAATAAATTTAGGAATGAGTTGATGTGAAGTTCTCTGGCATTTAATAGTCTCTCTCCCTTTAAAATTCATAGGATAGGAAAAGTTAGTTGAGGAGGTACATACCTGAAATCCCACTACTTAGGAGGCTGAGGCAGGAGAATCTTTAAAGTTTGAAGCTACCCTGGGCTATCTATAGAGAGAGATCTTGTTTCAAACCACAAAAAATAAAATTAAAAAAAAATACATACATAGTATATAAAAAAATCAAACTTGAAAAAGAAACACAGTTTTGAAACACATTAGACAGAAAACAGTACCCTGGACAATTCCTGTTTCAGTGTTGTCAGGGTGTTTATAAGCAATATGAGTGTGAACAAGAACTTTCAGAAGTTGATTAACAACTATTCTGTTTTTGAGAGTTGAGTCTTTGCACCACTGCTGTACATATTTTAAGTTTACTCTAAGAGTAAAATTATTGGACTGGGAAGGTGTCTCAGTGGTAGAGTACTTGCCTTGCATCCATGAGGCCCTGGGTTCAATGTCTCAGTACCACATAAGCAGAAAAGGCTGGAAGTGGCACTGTGACTCAAATGGTAGAATGCTAGCCTTGAGCTGAAGAGCTGAGGGACAGTACCCAGGCCCAGAGTTCAGGCCCCACAACCAGCAGAAAAAAAGAAGAAGAAAAAAAGTGAAATTATTTCTGAAAGGGTAGCTACACTGTTTTCCTATTTGCTGTTGTAAAGCAGTAGATTTTAAATTTAGTGTGCATCAGAGTCATCCAGAGAGCTTGAGGGCTGGGATTGCAGTTCAGTAGTAGAACAGAAACTTGGCATGAGTGAAGCCTTGGTTTGAACTCTAGCACTACAACAGGCAGACCCTTGGAACTTGCCTTAACTTTGATTCGGTAGGTATGGGATGAGGTCTGACGATTGGCATTTCTAATAGTTCCCAGGTGTTGGAGATGCGCCTGGCCTGCCTACCACACTCTGGGAATGATTAATAAAATGTTTTCACTGAACAAACAACTCTTGAGAGCTGCCCAGAGTCATACAAAGGAGACTCTAAAAGGAAATAGCTGCATGGCAAATATTCCACATATGAAGATTTAATGTCAGTTTGTATGAGATAGCACTTTGGGCAGGAAGGTTTCCTGGTGCCTTGAGTAGGATTTCTTTGGGTTTGAAGTTGATAGTGAATGTGAATAGTAATAGTGAATGCTGTCTCAAAAGGTCCAAACAGTTGGAAGGAGGTGTGTTCCTGGGACAAGACAGACTTCATTGTCATTTGCCACAGGAGATCTACCTCAGTGGCAGAGGAGTCAGCTAGGCCCATCTTTGCAGTACACTAGCCAGTAGGAATGGAGCAAAGAGGTGGAAGTGGCTGTCTCAGAGTATGTTCATGTGCACAGTACACAATCAAAATCAGTGACTCCAAGAGAAATTTAATCTGAAATGTCTGCCTAAACCAGCAAAGCATTGCCAAGTAGTGCTGGGAGGTGATTTCACTTTCAGAACTCCCAACTATCAAGTAAAGATACATAAGGGGTAAAAACACTGTTATTAGACTTAGCCCAAATTCTCATTAAGAACAGGTTAAAGTGCACTGACAACTGAATGCTATACAGCTAGAAAAATGAATGCAGATGATCTCTACGAAGACATGAAAAAAAAATCAGGACATATTAAAAAAACCCAGTATGCACAAGTGCCTTCTATGGAAGGCCACCTTTATGTGTAAAAGATCAGGGATGGTGCAGGAAGAAACCATATCGTATTTGCTCTTCTTTCTTTTTCTTTTGGTTGGTTGTGGGGCCTGAACTCTGGGCCTGGGCACCTGGGTGCTGTCCCTCAGCCCTTTATCTCAAGGCTACACTCTTATCACTTGAGCCACAGCACCACTTCTGGCCTTTTCTGCTTATGTGGTGCTGAGGAATCGAACCTAGGGCCTTATGAATGCAAGGCAAGCACTCTACCACTGAGTCACCTTCCCAGTCCCTTGTTCTTTCTTTCTATAGCAAATTATTTCAATCTAAATGTGTTGTCATCTATCTTGGTTACAGAAGTACTGGCTGGGCCAGGGCAGGGCTGACAGGAAACACTATCTAACCAGCTCCTTTTCCTGTAGCTTGTGTTCTGAATGAAGTGATTGTGTACTGTATTATATCTTACAGGCAAACAAGGCTGGGTCCAGATGCACAGGACAGCACAGATAGGTGACAATCATTGATGTTGCAACAATCTGATCTCTTCCAGCTCCCTCCATCCCAGCCCTTCCTCTTTAGCTCTATTCACAGGCTCCCTGGCCAGCACTACTTGGTTTTCTCTAGGACTTCTCTAATTCCATGTGGACAGAATTTCTCTGTCTAAAATGTGCTCACGTTCCTTTGGTCTTCTGTTTCCTCATTCTTGTCTTGGTAGGTGGTATCAATGTCTGTTGACCCACTTAAAAGTAAGGCAAGTCCTTCAACCTTCTCCTGGTCACTGCAGGTACATAATTATCCCTCAAGCCCTTCTTGGCTGTCTGGCACTGTCCTTCATTCCTCACCCAGTGCCTGAAGTATTGTTTCTGGTCATCTCCCATGTATAGATGCCTTTGCTTCAAACTGTGGTGGGTTATTTTTGTGGGTGTATGTGCCAGTACTGAGTCTTGAACTCAGGGCATGGGCACTGTCTCTTAGCTTTTTCACTCAGGCTGGCACTCTTATTACTTCAGCTACAGCTCCCCTTCTGGCTTTTTGTTGGTTATTTGGAGATAAGAGTCATGTGTACTTTTCTGCTTGGGTTAACTTTGAACCATGATCCTCAGACCTCAGCCTTCTGAGTAGCTAGAATTACAGGCATGAACCACTGGCTCCTGGCTAAACTGTGGTAGTTTTTAAGGTTCATATAGTGGCTTGTATGATTTGGCTCTTTTCTGTTTCTGTTGCCCCATTTGCTTGACTCTCAGACTGAAACTGTGGTCCAACCACATTGAACTCATAGATCCTTCCCCTAGTTTGCCAGGCTCCTTTGTGCCCCAACATGTGCTGTTTGGTTGCCATCAGCACTTCTTGTCCCCATCCTCCTGCCTCACACCTCACACTCACTTTGAGTTAGATGCTTGTGTTGATTTCAAGTTAAGAAGGACTGGAAGTGGGGAGTGGTAGCTCATGCCTGTAATCCTAGCTACTCAGGAGGCTGAAATCTGAGGATCGAAGTTCAAAGCCAGCCCAGGTAGGAAAGGCCATGAAACTTTTATCTCAAAACACTCAGAAAACTAGAAGTGGTGCTGTGGCTCAAGTGGTAGAACACTAGCCTTGAGCTGAAGAGCTGAGGGACAGCGCCCAGGCCCAGAGTTCAAGTCCCATGATTGCCCCCCCCCCCCAAATAAAAAAAAAAAGACTGGAAACAGCACATTAGACTTAAACAAGAAAGACCCTCTTTTTAGTCCTGTACATCTGAAATGCAGAAATCAAAGTGTTAAGGGTCAGCTTGCTGTATGCTTCTACCCGGGCTCTACTATCTTCATCCTGGTGCTTCAGCCTCATTTTGAAGCTGTCTGCTGGACCTGGCCCTTGAAGCTGGCAAGAAGGGTGCCCCTGCCCCTCTTTTAGGCAGTGAGAGTGGAGCAGCAATAGGCAGAGCTTAGCCATGGGACCACTGCGAATCACATGCGAGGCTGGAAAATCCTTTTTATTGGCCACCTGCCCAGCAGGGAGTGTTCTGTCTCTCAAATGGGGATCTGGTGGTCTCTGCCACAGCATCTGTTCCATGTGCTTCTAAAGGCTTGGCACTGAACCTTCCCATCACTGAGACTGCTGGTCCCTCACTGGTCCTCAAGGATACACTGTAGGATTGCTGAACATTATTAGTGAACAATGATAGGGACTACCACATGGAAAAGAAGGTGTGCTTCCTCACTCAGGCGTATTAGATTGTTGAAGGTGATGCCATCGTCTTGGAACTAGAATAACTTGGGGACATGGAAGGGCATGGTGGTTTATGGTTTACCTCTCAGGACAAGTTGAATCAGGTTCCTGGAGACTTTTGAAAAGCACTTTATAATGACATTTCATGCAAAATCGAGATTATTGGATTCTAAACAGACTACTTAGACTTCTGCATAATTGGAACCCAAGTAGGGTTTGGACCTTTGGGATTAGGGTCTTTCACTTTCCCTTACCTGGTGCAGTGTGTTTATACTAAAAGTTGAGCATGAAAAAAATGTCTTCTTACTTGACAGTTGTGTTATTAAGAGGTCTACATGATATGGCTTACTTTGGACTTTTTCCCCCTTTTTTACATATTTATTTTAGGGGTGTGTGTGTGTGTGTGTGTGTGTGTGTGTGTGTGTGTGTGTGTGTGTGTGTGTGTGTGTGTGTGTGTGTGTGTGTGTGTGTGTGTGTTGGGGATTGAACCCAGGGCCTCACACAAATTAATAAACACATGCTGTACCACTGAGCTGCTCCCTCAGCTTTTTATTAAAAACTGTTTTATACTATCCTTTTATACTTTTTTTATTTTTTTTATTGTGAAAATACTGTACAGAGGGGTTGCAATTACATGGGCAAGATAATGAGTACATTTCTTACCAAGCATTGTAGCCTCCTCCTTTGTTTCCCCTGCCTATCCCTTCCCATCCTCCCCCTCCCCTACCTACCCACCCCCCCACCCAGCACTCCTCTCCCCCTCCCCCCCCCACCAAAGTTGTAAAGTTCATTTTCGACGTAACTTGTACATTCCTTTTATATTTTTGTATACCCTTCTTGAAACTTTCATCTTTTGGTTTATTCAGTTGCACAGCTAGTGGCTGTGAACAAAGATTCAGCACAAAATCCAACTTGAAGAAACACGTTGAACGCAAACACGAAAACCAGCAAAAACAATATATAGTAAGTATGGTTTTATATTCTTAAATCTTCTAAGGATTTTTATACTTCCTATGTTTCTAAAGTTCTCATTAACCAAAAATCTGAATTTAGTGTAGCAATAATGGCTTTGCTGATCACAGAGTCACAGGGATTTTGTTTTTTTTTTTCCCTTTGGGTCATGGGACTTGAACTCTGGGTCTGGGCGCTGTCCCTCAGCTCTTCAGCTCAAGGTTGGCGCTCTACCACTTGAGCCACAGCACCACTTCTAGTTTTCTGGTGGTTTATTGGAGATAAGAGTCTCATGGACTTTCCTGCCTGGACAGATTTCAGCCTCTTGAGTAGCTAGGATTACAGGCATGAGCCACCAGTGCCTGGCAGGGTTTTAATTTACAAGCAACCATTGTCATATTAAAGTGTACTATTAGGTCATTACCCCAACTGAAAAAGTTTTGCTTTTTCAAATGTCATTTATCTTTAAGTTCTTGACATAAAGTAGAATTTTGTAGTAAGTAGGTAGTGAAGAGTAGCAATTACATAATTTCCAAAATTATCAAACCAGGTACTGGCGGGTCATACCTGTAATCCTAGTCACTCAAGAGACTTTTGACCTGAAGCTCTAGGTTTGAAGCCAACCCAGGCAGAAAGGTCTGAGGGACTCTTATTGCCAAATAACTAGCAAAAAGCCAGAAATGGAGGTGCAGCTCAAATGGTAGAGCCTTAAGCAAAAAGCCAAGGGAAAGAACCAAGACCGTAAATTCAAACCCCATTGCTGGCATAAAAAGGAAAAAGTAAAAGGTTTTTGTCTTAAGAAGACTGTTGTGAACTGTAGATTCTTTTATTTTTGTCAAGACTAACAAATCTTTTCTAAATAGTGCAGTTTCAAAGATTGTGAGAAGGCCTTTAAGAAACACCAGCAGCTGAAAATCCATCAGTGCCAGCATACCAACGAGCCCCTGTTCAGGTGGGTGCTTCCTGAAGCTGGCATTCTCTGCAGTTCTAGAATGCAGATCAAGAAGCAAAGGTTGGGGGTTGCCAGTGTCCTGATACAGCTTCCTTACCAACACTTCTGGGCGCTGTCCCTTAGCTCTTCAGCTCAAGGCTAGGGCTCTACTGCTTGAGCCACAGTGCCACTTCTGGTTTTCTGGAGATAATAGTCTCATGGACTTTCCTGCCTGGACTGGCTTTAAACCGTGATCCTCAGATCTCAGCCTCCTGAGTCTCTAGGATTACAGGCTTGAGCCACTGGTGCCTGGCTGTTTGTGTGTCCTATGTATGCCTATTTATGTATCAGAACATTTGCAAAGTTACATTTTGTTGTCATTTCTCTAAAAAAATAATGTTTTTCAGAATAATGCTGAGCTTATTACAGTTGTAGTTGAGCTTGATGGGAAATCTAAGGTGTCAACTAACTCTTTTAGTAGACCCTGTCCAAGTTCCTGATCATTATGGTTTCCTGAGGATATGCAAGGGTGGCTGGACATGGTGGAATAGAGCTACACAGGTTGCAGAAAGGTGCTTACCACCTGCTGCTAGTGGCTCCCTGAATGGCTAGGTTTGCTGGTGCTTTGCCTCTGGATTGCACTGGCTGCCCTTGTCCTGCTGAGTATCAGAATGTCCTTAGAAGTGGCGCTGTAGCTCAAGTGGTAGAGCGCTCGCCTTGAGTTGAAGAGCTGAGGGACAACGCCCAAGCCCAGAGTTCAAGCCCCACGACCGACAAAAAAAAACAAACAAACTATATAGTGCACTCAGAATGTCCTTAGAGTCAATGGCATATCCTAGTATTGCCAGTGGCATTAGCACCCAAGTGACACATGCCTTCTGTTGATAGTTATTTTGGTGGGCTAGGGATCAAGCTTGTGCTTTTATTGCTCACCCACAGCTCCTGCCTCTTCCTATTTGTTTTCTTATTGTCATAACCCCTAGGCAGCTTTGTTAGACACACTACAGACAGCTCTGGGTGACTCAAGTGTTTACTTATGCCAAATCAGACAGCCTCTTCAAGTCATTTTGTACTTTTAGAGATACAAGAGTGACAACAATGTTTAATTTGGTCAAATAAACAAAAGTACTATGGCCTTTTTCAAAGTTTGCTTTGCTCCAAGGCTGGGCAGGTATCTGAATTTTACCTGTGATTAGGGCTTTATGTTAATCTTATCTATGTATGACTGGTTTGGTTGCTGGGAGAGGGGAGCCTGGGGTGAGAGAAGTAGGACAAAGTACTGTTACCCTCTCTTGAAATGGATCAGCTCATACTTCAGTGTTGCTACTCAGGTGTCTCCAGGAAGGATGTGGGAAGCACTTTGCCTCACCCAGCAGGCTAAAACGACATGAGAAGGTCCACGAGGGTATGTACAGAGAGAGGCCCTATATATGCCGATGCTGGTAATACTGCAGTAGGGCATGATGGATTTGTTGACTGCTTTCTAGATCGTACTTTGGTCATACTAAGAAGGTAGGGAATATATAGGCAAGGACACCATTCTGCTTGTTCAGATCTTTTGCTTTTGCCCAAAAAGGCTCCACTGTGTGTCCTCCCACTATCTTCTGGCTATTCAGGCTTACTGTTGTGTTTGCTCATATTGCCTTACCCATGCTCTGTATTTCAGAACATCTAGTTATCGGGCACTCCTCTACTTTCTTATATTCTTTTTATCTTCTTTTGTTTCCTACCTGTGCTATCTTTTTCCTATTTTACCATTAAGAGTACTTAGCTGATAAGGTTTTCATAGCCATGAGATTAAAAAACACTTTTATCTATTACCTGTTTCTATGAGGGATTTCTAGTAGCTGTACTTCAATATTCCAGACCCTAGAATTTTTTTTCAGCGACAAAATAGCAGATGCAGGAGCCTTTGGTGAGATTAGTGAACAAGTGTTTAGAACAGCTATATTCTTTTTTAGTTCCTAGGGGTTGAAACAGCATGGCAGTTTATATTGACAGATTATCCCAATTCTGGTGTTATGCATGTGTCCATTCTGGCCAGTTATTCTCTGGTTTGTTCTTCTGTAGCTTTACCCTGCTCAATTCTCTATGTCTCAGTCCCTGAGTAGCTAGGATTGTATGTATGCACCACTGGATCTTGGCTTTTGTCCTCATCTCTTCAATCTAACAGAATAGACTATTATTGTGAGAGAAGAAAGGTTATGTAGGCATAAGGTTCTTTCCTATTTATAGTTAGTGTTTACACTGAGAATAGGCAGTGCACTGACTTTTTTTTTTAAAACAGGCTACGTATGTCAAAAGGGATGTTCTTTTGTGGCCAAAACATGGACAGAACTTCTAAAACATGTGAGAGAAACCCATAAAGGTAAGGCAGACATGAACGGCATAGTATATAGATATTTGCTCCTATAAAACTGATAGTGAAATATTAAACATGTGACAAGTGCTGGCTCCTTAGGCTGTTGAGGGATGAGCAGTCTCAGGGCTGGTACTACTGGCATGTGGTACCAGGGAAGTCTTGGGAGGCACTGCATTCTCTGGGAAGGACGCTTGGTAATATTTCAAGACCACCTTGACAAGCGAACAGCTAAGAAGCTTAGGAGTGATATAAGGACTCATGAAAATGGAGACAACCCTCTTATATTAAGAAGCAGGGCTATTTTTCCTAGATTTCTGATTTTTGTGTAGTGATAGGCTACTCAATGTCTAATTTAGAGTGTGTTATTTAAGCATTCAGTGCTCATTTTTCTTACAGAAATAGCAAAGGAAGTAACTAAATTTGTCTGACTATTCCACTAGAGGAAATAACATGTGAAGTATGCCAGAGAAGATTTAAACGCAAAGATCATCTTAAGCAACACATGAAAACTCATGCCCCAGAAAGAGATGTGTATCGGTGTCCAAGAGAAGGCTGTGGTAGGACCTACACGACTGTGTTCAATCTCCAGAGCCACATTCTCTCTTTCCATGAGGAGAAGCGCCCATTTGTGTGTGAATATGCTGGCTGTAGCAAAACATTTGCAATGAAAGTAAGTGCCCTGTTTCCACATGGGCTCTTCAGGTATACTGATGAGGGGGAGCAGATGCCATACACGCAGTCTTGCTTTGGCTGAGATACTTCTTCCCTCAAGTCTGCAAAACTGCCATGGTTGCCATGCTCAGTGGCAGAAATATTTGCTGGGAGCTCACTGGAAGTGTAGCTCCTTGGTCCACTCTGGCCTGGTCAAGTCAAAAGTGCTGAGAGGGGCCCAAAAATCCTAAGTAGGAGAGCATTAGAAAGCTTGTGGTACTTGGGTGTCCTTTTAGCCCATCACCTAGGGCCTGGGAAGAGGAGTAATTAACACAGAGTGAGTGAACTCTGGACTGGGATTTTGTGTAGGTCTGGACTTGATGTATAATGTTGGATGAGAAGAGGCCTGTGCAATTTGTGTCTTACAGGCTCTGACCTTAAATAATAATAAAAACTAAACAAAGAATTAGGCTCACTCAGAACCTCCCAGACTTAGAAAATGTCTGGAAGCTGAGGAAGTCAGCACTGTCATCTATCAACAGGGCAGATTCCCTACCAGTGTTTAGGGACTGGTTTACATAGATTCAGTTAGAAGTACCCTTGACCTTGGAATCGTTCATATAGAAAAGTCTTTCTCCCCTCTTAGGAAAGAACTAAGCCTATAAGTGGTTTGGATGGTATAAATTCGTAACACAGGTCCCTAGGAAAGTCTGTCAAAACCCCAAAGCACAGAGGTTGAAGATAAATTTCTGATTTAGTGGAATACACGACATTAGGAAGGCTGACAATTTATTGCATTTTTATGTTAAACACCATGTGTTGAGTTTTTAAAATCATGTTTTTCTTTTTCCTTCACTGTAGCAAAGTCTCATCAGGCATGCTGTGGTACATGATCCTGACAAGAAGAAAATGAAAGTAAGTGGAAACTACTCAGTCATGGTTTGCTTTAACACCAACCCTGCTTACAGCCACATGCCACCCATCTCTGTGGACTATTTCCACCTTCTTTACTGTGTGTGTGCCCCTGTTAAAGATGTGGGTCTCTGTAAAGGAATATTTTTTGTTGGCGTGTATAGCAATTTGAAGTAGTCGCTTCGATTCTCCATTCCAGTCTGTTTTCCTTGTTTTCAAAGGTAAAAAGATCTCGTGAAAAACGGAGCTTGGCATCTCGTCTCAGTGGATACATCCCTCCTAAAGTGAAACGGGGGAAAGGTTCATCTTTGTCTCAGGATGGAGAGTCGCAGAGCTGTGTGGAAGACCAGGTGCCTTCGGCAGTTGCAATACTTCACCTTCCACTAGGAACTGCTCAGCCTCGCTGAAGGAGACCAGTGAGATTATTTTCACTTAGAAGCTTGTTTTTTTTTTAATTAAAATACTGATGCTAAACACTCAATTCCCTGTCATTCCCATTTTCTTTGTCCAGAGTATAGCTTTTTTGGCCATCTTCATATGCCTTCTCTTCCTTTTTGCTCAGATGACGGAAAACACATGTGAAGGCTCTTCCTCCTTTAACAGCTTGTGGCTTGGTTAAGAAGGCAGCTAGTCCAGGCATAGTCTGGAGTATTTGGTTAAATATCTCCTCCTAAAACAATCCAAAATGAATTTAAAATCGTCATCTCTGATGTTCTTTAATGAACACACACAAAAAGCCAGAACACTTGAATTTCTGCTATTTAAATGACTGGCTAGGCAATTCACATAGGATTAAGTGACTGAAGTCTGTACAGGAACTCCGTGAAACTGACACACTGCAGACTTGATGGTCCTGTCTCCACTATTCTGGCACTAAAGGGCTCCATTTAGCCCCGGTGTAACTTTTTCAAAAGCATATACACCAATGGGTTTGGGCCTTGACAATATACCTTCCTTATCCCCAAATTTGTTAGCTCAGTGCAGTTCCCAACTTAATATGCTCCAGGTCAATTGGGGGTGATTTTTAAAAGAACTAGAAACCCCGGGCTCCAACAGTTCATATTTCTTGGGCTGCACCCAGGCCTAAGTGATCCCCACATAGCTCAGGTTGAAAACCACGGCCCCAGTGCTGCCTTGAATAGGTGATAAAGTTACCAAAACTTTAAAAGCAGAACAGATGCCTAAAAACTCCTGGGATTCTACCCTATAACATTCTCTAGAAGACAGAGAGAACCTAAGAGAGGCTTCTACTTTTCCTATGTTAAAGGAAAAGTAAAATATATGCTTTCTGTGAAACAGAGTACTATATACCTCTTATATGACAGAGCAGTGTTTTCATATTGCAGCTGATGTTAGAATGGAAAAACAGTGTCCATGCATTTTGAGAAGCTAGAAAGCTGTTACCTTTACTTGGTCCTAGAATTATCAGTCACCTTTGTTTTTAATTTTTCAGATTTTCAACAATTTTATATTAGAAAACCTGCTTTTACTTACCATTTTATTTTCTGGCACATCTGCATTTTTGCTCTTCTTTATGGTAACTTGAACTTTGTATTTTTTCTCAATCCACTGCTGAATCTGTTTACTCTTTGTGTTCAAATCATGTTGTGCAATATTTGAAGAGAAAGTTAATTCCTTTGTCACAGTTGGTCCTGGTTTAAAACTGAGATTTAGTACGGGGACTATTTAACTAATCTCTTTTAAAACTTGAACTTCTCCCACAGCTGGTTAGGATCTTAGATTACCACAAAAACCCTAACAGTCCCCATCTGTCTTTGAGTTTTATGCCCAGGAGCTCCTTTTTTTAAAATTTTTTTTTATTTTTTTAATTTTTTTTTGGGTCAGGTCGTGGGGCCTGAACTCTGGGCCTGGGCGTTGTCCCTCAGCTCTTCAACTCAAGACTAGCGCTCTACCACCTGAGCCACAGCACCACTTCCGGCTTTTTTTCTTTTTGCTTATGTGGTGCTGAGGAACCGAACCCAGGGTCTCAGGCATGCAAGGCAAGCGCTCTACCACTGAGCCACCTTCCCAGCCCCAAGGAGCTCCTTTTTTTTTTTTTTGTCGGTCGTGGGGTTTGAACTCTGGGCCTGGGCGCTGTCCCTCAGCTCTTCAGCTCAAGGCGAGCGCTCTACCACTTGAGCTACAGCGCCACTTCCGGTTTTCTGGTGGTTTATTGGAGATAGGAGTCTCACGGTCTCTCTCTCCTGCCCGGGCTGGCTTTGAACTGAGATCCTCAGATCTCAGCCTCCTGAGTAGCTAGGATTACAGGCGTGAGCCACCAGCGCCCGGCGGAGCTCCTTTTTTTGTGAGGGAGATAAGATTTTTACCTGGCAAAGGTATTTAAAATTCAAGGAGGTTTTTACATTACATGGAACTACAAATCTGGGAGAAAGATCAAGAGAAATAAGGATGAACAGACATAGGAAAAAGAAAAAGGTGCTTAACTGGTGGAAGGCAACACAACAGGAAATGATGGTTTCTCACCATTAGCAAGATAAAAATTAGTGTGGCAGTACCAAGTGTGGGTGAGAGTGCAGAGGAAGATTTCATAATGTTGATGCTGAGTGCAATTTGACCCATTTAGGTTCATAGAACCTAGAGTATGCACAAGTGTTCATAATAATGGAAAACTGGGAACAAGCCCAAGGTCATAGAGATGTCATACAGTAATTATAATAAATTAGCTGCAGCTATTATATAAATGTGGACAGATCTTGAAAAAATGTGCCTTTTACACATTTTACACAGTATATACTGCTTGTGAATATATCTAGATATAATGAGTTTAACTTGGACTGGCTTAATACTCCAAAACCATGAATTGAGCAGGGATACTTTTGGGGAGGATGAAGGAACTTCAACTTTTTTGCAATGTCTTGTTTTGATTTACTTTGAACGATGGGTAACATGTTTATAATCTTTTCTCTGCATGCTTTTAACATTAAAAGGTAGCTGAGATGTGGCAAAATACTTGCTTAGCAAGTGCAGTGTCATGGGTTCAATTCCTAGTAACAAAGAAGACAAAAAATAGTTAAAAAGTTGTTTTAAAGGGCTTAACACCTACTTGCTTGCTCTGAGTCTCTTATTGGGACACATTAGCTCCTTTGACACATTTTCTTCAACTTCTCCAAACCTCTCTATTCTGTTCAACTGTTTGGAATATGACAGTTTGATGTCTTTATCTCCCTGAATGTCTGTTTTCCAGTCAACATCCTTGTTAAATGTTGCTTTGTAAAATGGAAGTTAGGGGGCTGGGAAGGTGGCTCAGAGGTATAGTGTTTGCCTTGCTTACATGAAGCCCTGGGTTCAATTCCTTAGTACCACATAAGCAGAAAAGGCTGGAGATGGAGCTGTGGCTCAAGTGGTAGAGCACTAACCTTGAGCTGAAGAGCTCTGGGACAGTGCCCATACCCCAGAGCTCAAGACCCACAAGGAACAAAAATAAAATAAAAATAAAATGGAGGTAAGATAAGGTGTGACTTTCCTTAAGAATACAGCTTCAGGATGGCTGCACTGGGACATCATCTCTCTATCCTTTGTCCCAGTGTGCATCCTACTTCATCTCTCTATCCTTTGTCCCAGTGTGTAGTACTTCATAATATTCAGCACTTTCTGAGAACCATGAAAAACACATCCTTCCCATACAAATCATACCTCTATGAGTCTTCACTGAATAGGTGACTGAAAGATGACTGGCCAAGTATGCAAATCCACATCATGACCTATACTACAAAAGAGTATTATGACAAGCGAGATGTTCTGTGAATCCCTTCAGAATTTAGAAAACCAAAACAAAGGATGGAGGTTAACTTGCCTAGACTAGGACAGGAACTGGCACTCATTTCCAAATCTCATGTCATTATCCATCAGCCACTCTGCCATAGCATTGGGAGCCAAGGCTATGGTATAGGAGAACGTTTTCATTATTTTTTTGGTTCACTTTATTTCTCCCTCACTTCATATATAAAGGAAGAGACACTGGACACAGATCAAGAGAAAGTGAAGAAAAAAGGAATGGGAATAAGCAAGGGATGGAAGAGGAAACAATACTGGGAATGTTGGTGGAATTATTAAGAAGATTGAATGGTCCAGTTTCTCATTACCCCTTGTCATAGGCTCCTTGGCAAATGCTGGAACTTAAACTGACGTGCAGTTCTAAAGGATTCAGGTAGCACACAGCAAAACACATACCAGTTTTCTGTCTGTTTTCCTTCTCTCTCAGCCTGAGCCGTTCCTGGTGGATCTGCACTCCTGTCATGAGCTGGTATTCTGGGGGGTCTGTGCTGGAATTCCTCTGCACCAGTCTTAAGTCTCGCTCATCCATGAGTCTGATCACATTTGCTCGGTGCATGAGTCCCAAGTCATTGCCATTTTCATCAAAGACATGAATAATTCGCTCGCTAATTTTCCTTCCAGTGTTAGAAAAAGTGGTGCTACTCTTTTTCTGGATTTTCTTCTCAACCTGTGTGTCTTCAACAGAACTAAAATCTTTTGTATGGATTAGGTAGGACAGTCTTGGGCCAGAGGCAATTAGAAACAACTGTGCTGGGGCTTCTTTTATAATGATGATGTGTTTACTAAAACACCTTCTAATGCAATTATTTTCAGTCTTCACAGCTTGTAGTATTAACCTATTTAGAAGAGAAGCAGCCATCCTAAGAAAATAATGAGAAAAGTTCATTCAGGTTCAATCATTTATTCCTGTGGTCTATGGCAAGGCATGTGGGAGTCTGTAGAGGCTGTCCTCTATGAATGTCATGGAAGGTACTATTCTCAGGATAACCAGATGCATATGTGGGAAGGTTGACACCTATAAGGTAGGCTACTAGGTAACCCTGGCCAGACCAACTCATGATGCTCCAATCAGTCCCTTATGCAACTGGTTACAGAAGTGAACCTATGTGAAGTGCTTTTTGATTTTCTACTTTTTCTTGCACTTTTGGTTCTACTTAACCATTTTCTCCACAACTCCAAAAGCAAAAAACATTCTGAGAGGGTTTATTTATGGGGATGCTACATAGAAAATGTTTGTTGATTCATAAATGCCTACTTAAAAGTTTCCAATATGATTAACTGCTAATAATTTATCAGTGTCTGATGGTATATAAATGATACCACAGTTAGGGAGAGGAGACGCTCTAAGAAGGAAACTGAGCAAACTGAAAGGAAATACCCTGACACAAATCAATTGCTAACCATAGACTCTACAGAGATTGGTAAGCATTTAAAGCAGGCATCACTAACAAATATTAGACAACAAATATTAGCCTTAGATATATGTGATGAGACATTCATTTCATGCTATAAGACTGAATCTTCAACATATAAAATGATGTTTTTACTTTTACTTCCTTTTTTTTTTTTGGTCGGTTGTGGGGCTTGAACTCTGGGCCTAGGCACGGTCCCTCAGCTCTCCAGCTCAAGGCGAACGCTCTACCACTTGAGCTACAGCGCCACTTCCGATGTTTTTACTTTTAGTTGCTTCTCTACCATACTGTATCTCTGACCTTTCATACAAATCTTCAGTAGAAGCTCAGGCTGAAGGGTAAAGGGACCACCCATCTCACCAAGAGATATGCTAGAGAATGGAGATGTTGAATGAGTGTGAGTTGTGAGAAATTACAAATGCCAGGAGGTACAGCATGGTATTTCTCAAAGCTGGTTCCTGTGATACCTGTGTGAGAATCACATGGGGGTGTTTAAAAATAGAAATAAATGGTAGGATTATGCCTATAATCCTAGCAATTTAGGAGGCTGAGAGCTGAGGATTGAGGTTCAAAGCCAGCCCAGGCAGGAAAGTCCAAGAGACTGTTTATCTCTAATTAACCATCATATAAAGCCAGAAGTAGAGCTGTGGCTCAAATGGTGGTGCTAGCCTTAAGCAAAAAAGCTCTGGGGCAGCACACAGGCTGAGCTCAAGGCCTAGAACTGACACCAAAAAAAAAGTAGGAACCACTGGCCCTGGCTTTGATGCTATCCCACCTGATCATTATCCTTCAACTGTCATATTGGCAAGTGAAATGAAAACCAAAGTAATGGACAATCTTCCTTAGCTCACTTGCTAACACCCAGTTTACTGTTTTGGTTCTATTCTCTCCACACTTTCAGACCTACAAAGTTAACTGCCTGCCTCCCTTAGATAAGTAACAGTCATCTGTGAGTCAACCTTTCCAAATTTCAGTTTTGGATGTTCGGACTTGCTCTCCCCTCTGCTTCCCTGCCTAATAGAATGTGGACATACAGCCTTCCAGTTGCCCAAAACATCAAAGGCACCAAAGGCATCAAAGGACTTACAATTCCACCAGCAAATTCTACTGTATCCAAGATGCAGCCTTTCTCACTACCACTGCTAGCATCCTGCTCAAAATACATAACTCACTCTCTGCTCTTGCTTTGCCCCTTAGAGTTAATGACAACAATGGCACCAGAGTGATCCTTTTAAATTATGTCAGCACTGGAGATGTTAGCAGAGCACGGGCCTATCATGTGCCAAGCATAGGGTTACAGCTGCAAATAGATGGATGATAGATATAGAGAAACAAACAGATACAGATGGATAATAGGTAGGAGACAGCTATAGATAATAGGTAGGTAGGTAGATAGCTGAGATAATAGGGAGAAAAACAGGGAAGAACAAAGGAAGGAATGATACTGACCAACAAGCATTGTACTCATAACCTGACTTATAGAGTTGTACCTTTGTACAATTACTTAATAATAAAAATGAATGGGAAGAAAAAGTGAAGCAGTGCTATCTGAGGCAGCCTTGCTGCCTCTTGCTGTTCCATAGGAAGAATGACCCTGACCATGTTCCCCTTTTGGGCCGCTGGACTCAGAACTCCCTTGCCTTGAAACACAAATTAAGAATTTTCCAGCTTCTTACACTCTATCACTTTCAAGCCCACAACCTAGCTTTAAAAACAACTCCATCATGTATGTCCCCTGTGTGACACATTTCCTAGTATTTGCATAGATGGTCGTCATCTCTTCACAGGGATGTAAGTTTTTTTTTTTTTTTTTTTTTTTTTATTGTAAAGCTACTATACAGAGGGTTACAGTTACATGAGTGAGGTTATGAGTACACTTCCTCTTGAACATTGTTACCCCCTCCATTGTTTTCCCCCTACCATCCCCTCCCTCCCTCCCTTCCCCGAGGTTCTTTTTTTTTTTTTTGATTGTGATTAAATGATTACATAATTTCAAAGTCACAAGTAGGGATGTAAGTTTGATGAAACAATGAAATGTGAGCGTTTTGTTCACTGCTGTATAATGTATAGGCATGGAGGAATGGGCCTGCCAGCAACTGACCTTTGTGTGTTCAGATACACCTTTTCCCCAGCACACTCCCCACTGGAAGCTGCTTGCTTCACATTCCTAACACCACTATCCTTGAGGCTCTAAAGGCACATACTTCATCACCGTGAATGGATGATGTGCTCAACTAGACAATATTGCTAACTGTAGGTGGAGCTCCACCTATTTGGATATTGAATGGATCTAAGGGCAAGCAGATTGGATTTTAAAAAGAGATGACATATTTCCTTTTTAATAATTAAAAAAAAAATCAGACCCTTACACTAGGCCTTATCACTTAAAGGTTTTACCACCTCTCAATAGCCCCAGTGTGGAGACCAAGTACTTTTAGGAATGTTAAAGATCCAAACTATAGTGGTCCCCAAACTAAGAAAAGCAGAAAAACCTAGAGCAGAGAACATTTTCCACTAATAATCAGAAAAACAGCAGTATCAAGTCCCAAATTTTTTCTAAGAACCAAAGTTCTTTGCAAACCTTTATAATTTCATGTCTAAAATTAGTGGTATTTTTTCCCAAAGTCTCTACCAACAACAGATACAAAGTTGTGTTATTAACCATAAATGAATTATTTAAATATTAAGTGCCTTTTAACCTAGCAGTTATGAGTGAAAGCCAATGTGCCCTATTTAGCAAATTACCAAATGTAAAACATTATGTAAGTAAATTAAAAAGAAAACTATATAGTAAAAGACAGAAATAACTCTGGTTGAGAGAGAAGACAAATTATTTTTCCCTTTCTTCCTAATTTCATTGTTTATTTTTTTATGGAAAGTATTTTTTTTTTGTCGGTTGTGGGACTTGAACTCTGGGCCTGGACACTGTCCCTGAGCTCTTCAGCTCAAGGCAACCCCTCCACTTGAGCCACCGTGCCACTTTTGGTTTTCTGGTGGTTAATTGGAGATAAGAGCCTCACAAACTTTCCTTGCCTGGGCTGGCTTTGAACCATGTTCCTCAGATCTCAGCTTCCTGAACAGCTAGGATTACAGGTTTGAGCCACCAGTGCCTGGCTAAAAGTACATTTTTTAACTGTACTAGACTCAGAAAAAAATAACGTAAAACTTTGTAGAAGTCTCTTAAACACTTTCAAGATGAAAGGGAAAGAATTGTGCTGAAATACGTTTTATTTCAAAGGCCTTTCCCATTGCTCCAATTTTAAATTTTAATAAGCATTACATTTTCTTGCCTAAGGAGTAGATAAAGCAGGTTACTGTAATTAACTTTGAATGGTAGCTCAACTGTGCTTGAATTCAGCAGTTAAAAATACACATATTCCTTCAAAACTAGTTCTTATAAAAATATAATGCAGCAGGGTGCCAGTGGCTCACACCTGTAATCCTAGCTACTCAGGAGGCTGAGATCTGAGGATCGCAGTTCAAAGCCAGCCTGGGCAGGAAAGTCCGTGAGACTCATATCCAATTAACCACCAGAAAACCCAAAGTGGTGCTGTGGCTCAAGTGGTAGAGTGCTCTCTTTAAGCTGAAGAGCACAGGGTCAGCGCTCAGGCACAAAGTTCAAGCCATACAACAAGAACAACAACAAAAAAGCAAAATTAAGAAAAAATAACACATTCACACTTAACATACTGTTAATTCACATTCAGCATAATGTTAATTCATGTAATGAAAATTTAACATGTTAAATGTGAATGGCAAATAACCAACTCTTAACTTCAAAATTCTCTATTAAGAAAACTTTTAAACTAGAATAAATCATGTTAACTGAGGTTAGCCAAGTTTAAAGAGACAAATGGCCCATGTTTTCTCTCACACGTGGAAGCTAGATCTATATATATGCCAGAACATGATAAATTATACAGGACTCCAGGCATTCACACACAGACACCTTACAAGAGGAACACAAAGACAATGCCTATGTGCATCTTTTTTTTTTGAAAATGCCTTTTTATTTCTTTATTGAGATTGAGTACATAAACTTTACAATATTGTGGGATAGTGATATTTAGCTAAAGTCACAAACACATTTTTTAACCTTCACAAGGTGAGTTATCATTATCATGGTTTATAAAGCTTGGGAACTCTATAAACTTTGACAATACAACCATTTCTTCCAAGTCGGGTGATATGTACATTCCTTTCCTTTTGCTTAGTGTAAGCTGTTCCCTCTTTTTCTCTCATTCTCTCCCTCCTATTGCTGCCCTTGAGTTGCATAGTTCACTTTAATCAATGTCTAGTGCAGCTGATGGACCCCTCTACTGTATTTTTTCCTGTTTCCCTCTGATTCTGTGTCCTCCTCCTAGCTTCCCTCATTTATGCCCATGAATACACCATATGTGGGGTCAAAAACATGGAGTCATCTAAAAACAATTTGACAAATTAAGAAAAGGTTCTTTGTTTCTTGAGTCCTGTTTACTTTGTCATATCGTTGCGTTTTGAATTTAACATCCACTTATCAGGGAGACCATGTGCTGTTTGTCTCTGATCTTGGCTTATTTCACTCCACATGATTTGTTCTGCCTATGTGCGTCTTATCAGATAAAATAATATTTATTTAAATGAACTCCAGGAAATGGAAACAAGAGGGGGTTTTTCTTTGTTACTGTTTTTGTTTTCTTTCTGTCTTATTTGTTCATTTATCTATCTGGTAGGGTAAAGAAGACACAGAAATAGAGGGACAAAGGGTGAACAAATGCAGCAGTGGTACTCACTAGACACTATGTTGAAAATGAGCTATGCAACTTGTGAGTAGAATGGAAGGGAAAAACTGGGAGAGAGCAAGGAAAGGGGTGGCATTGTTCAAAAAGAAATGTTCTCTTTACCTGACTTATGTAACTATAACCCCTCTGAACATCACCTTTAAAATAACCATTTTAAAAAATCGTGAAATAAAAAAGAAAACTTTTAAACCTGTAAGTCCAGTATAATAAACGGTGCACAGGGCCATTTCATCTCCACCCCCCACAACCATCAAAATAAACCCTATGTTATCACTGTGTATCTACAGAAGGTGTTCTTTTATCCTTTTAGTAACTGCAGTGACATTATCTCAGTTAATAATCCTCCCTTTTTATCACAGATAACTACTGTTCAGATTTCCCTGAAACTTTAATTTCATTTGTTGATAATTCATTAACAGTTTAGCAGAAGAGAGGAACTCCCTAAGGATCAACTGTGATACAACTCAAATATGAAAGAAAAAAATGACTAATTCATTTCAACACACTGAATATGCAAAAACATACCAGAATTATAACTTACCACAACTGCATGTAATCATTACATGCTGGTACCCCACTATCAAAAGGGCTAAATTTGTAATTTAATTTTTTTTTAAGCTGAGCATTTATCCTACCTTTTTAGGAAAAACTGCATTTATCCCCTATGGATTAAGAAAGCTATTCTTTAGAGAAGAATGACAGCTGATAAATGGAGAAGAAAGTAGAAAATTATTAGAAAATCACTTTGCTATCCTCAATGACATCATTGATTCAGGTAATAGAACTGCAACAAATCACTGCATTGAAAGCTGAAGACAAAAAGTTACTTCAGGGGGCTGGGAAGGGAGCTCAGCGGTAGAATGCATGCCTTGCAAGCATGAGGCCCTGGGTTCGTTTCCTCAGCACCACATAAACAGAAAAAGCTGGAAGTGGTGCTGTGGCTCCAGTGGTAGAGCGCTAGCCTTGAGCTGAAGAGCTGAGGGACAGCGCCCAGGCCCAGAGATCAGACCCCATGACCGGCAAAAAAAAAAGTGGGCTGGGGAGGTAGCTCAGTGGTAAAGCGCTTGCCTTGCATGCCTGAGGCCCTGGGTTCGATTCCCAAGCACCACATAAGCAAAAAGAAAAAAAGCCGGAAGTGGCGCTGTGGCTCAAGTGGTAGAGCACTAGCCTTGAGCTGAAGAGCTGAGGGACAGCGCCCAGGCCCAGAGTTCAGGCCCCACGACCGGACCCCCCCCCCCAAAAAAAAGTTACTTCAGAATAAGTCGACACTCAAAAGGTGAAAACACACTCTCAGAGAAGAGAGCTGACTGAAACCATAACTACAAGTCAGAGAGCATCAGCAAGGATGGAGCAACATGACATTCTAGTGCATGCCACAGGAAGCTACCCCAAGTATCCAGCACCTTCCGTGAGTAGAAGCCTTCTCAAGGAAGCTTCTCTTTGCCAGGCACTGGTAGCTCACATCTGTAATCCTAGCTACTCAGGAGGCTGAGATCTGAGAATCTCTTTCAGAGCCAGCCCAGGCAAAGAAAGACAGTGAGACACTTATCTCCAATAAACCACCAGAAAACCAGAAGTGGTGCTGTGGCTCAAGTGGTAGAATACTCTCCTTGAGCTGAAGAGCTCAGGGACAGCACCCAGGCCCAGAGTTCAAGCCCCACGACTGACCAAAAAAACCCAAAAACTTCACCTGAACCTGATACAGTTTCTAGACCTAGGTTCCAGTTTCCAGGAGTACCAGGGCCAGATTCAGAGAGGAGAAATCTGACGAGACCACAGGAAAAGTCTCACAAATTTAGATTATGGGACACAGCAACTGGTTTTATGTCTTAAAAACAAAAGAGTCAGTATCTTTGGGAATGAAAAGAGAAGAAGCAGACTATTCTTTTTTTTTTTTTTTTTTTTGGGGGGGGGGGGGGAGGTCTCGTCATGGGGCCTGAACTCTGGGCCTGGGCGCTGTCCCTCAGCTCTTCAGTTCAAGGCTAGTGCTCTACCACTTGAGCCACAGCGCCACTTCCGGCTTTTTTCTTTTTGCTTATGTGGTGCTGAGGAATTGAACCCAGGGCCTCATGCATGCAAGGCAAACGCTCTACCACCGAACCACCTTCCCAGCCCAGAAGCAGACTATTCTTAAACAATAAAATCAAGATGCAGTCATATGCAATGTGTTGGGGAAAAGGTAGCTGGAAAGGCATGCAAGGGATGAGGGAGAAATGTAAATATGGATTAGATGTTAAGACTACAAGAGAAGTGCTGTTAATTGTCTTCATGTGAAAATAGAATTCTTAGGAATGAATGCTAAAAGTATTTAGTACCATAACACCTGTCACTTATTTTGAAATGGCACAGCAGGAAATATAAAGTTGATAATGCAATTATGGCTGCTCACTTTTTTGTATGTTATTTTTTAAAAATAGTTTTTAAAGAAAATGAATAGCCCAGAGAGAAAAAACTTAAGTCATGTCAGTATTACTATTTCTTGTCTGTGAACTTTATATTTCACTGTAATTTAATAAACTGACATTCTGGTTTTATGCATCTTGAAAAATACATTCCCTTTATTGAGTAACAAGCCTATGTCTAACTGACTATAAATGAAGACAGCGCCAGTTTAACATTCTAACTTTTTTTCGCATTGTACATTATTGCTTCCTTGATCTAGTTTTCAACCAGCCAAATTTATAAAGTGTCTCACCACACAAATACTGATAATTTCTGTGAACTTATACATGTTTTGCTAATTAACAGTTGGAAGTCAACATGTCTGTATTTGGGCAGTGTCTCTCAGGAAAAAGGCCTGCCAGCAGCCTCTGGGGATGATGGTATTTCTTACCAGCTCCTGTGAACCACTGGGTTGTGGAAAAAAGGAAAAGGAAAAGGAGGGAGAGAAGAAGGAAGGAAGGAAGAAAAGGACAGAATTTTTAGGAAGGAAGAAAAGGACAATCTTTAGGAAGGAAGAAAAGGACAGAATTTTTAGAGGATGAATAAAAATTATAAACAATATATGCAGGTTCAATGGTAGTAAGCTATGATGTCTAATATTATACTTCACTTTTCAAGGCTGGTATAAAATAGGAAGCTATGTTTTCTCATGAATGGTCTCTGATCGTGCTGTCAGATTGGTGTAAGTAAGTAAAAAATAAAGGGATTTATGTTCATATGGCAATATTGGGGGATTTCTCTCCCAAGAATATACTGCCTGAAACAGCCATAATATTCTAAAAGGCAGGTATTTTAAAGTTGATTACTTAAAATTACCTACAAATTACTTAATTACATAGTAGCAGAGAGCTATTTCTGATGTGATGACTTTACTCAGGTCATACTGTGCTGTAAGAGTCTGCTTTAAATTTGGTAACTAGCTCAAACACACATTTTATTTGTTCCTTATGTACTTACATACTCACTGAAATACTTAAAAATGAGGAATTAGGATGCCTATTAAGCATTCAATGACTGTCCTAGAATGATATGTGAATACAATGTCAATTGCATTGTTCCAAAGGATACACAGTAATTTTAATGTATGAACCTCACAATGAGAAATAGAAATGATTTAAATATTAAGCCACTAGCTAAGCACCAATGGCTCATACCTGTAATCCTAACTACCTAGGAGGCTGAGATCTGAAGATCCTTGTTCAAAGCCAGCTTAGATAACCCAGGAGACTCATATAATGTCTAATTAACTACCAAAAAGCTGGAAGTATTTTTATGAAAATGTTTAAACATGCAAAGAAGTTGAAAGCCTTTACAGCAAAGAAAACCCGAATGCTTACCACCTAGATTCTATAATTCACAACATGTCATCTTTGCTTCATCAGTCTATTTCTCTTTCTACTCATTTTGTTTTGGTACATTTTAATACTTTTGAGAATGCCAAAAACTTTGGCATACATATAATACATGTTAAACATTTGTTTACAGTTCTTAGCTTTTGATGTAATTTACATACAATGAAGTGTACAAATCTTAATTAAGCATATCGTGAGTAGTGTAAACTACTATTAACATCATTACTATCCAGAAAGTTCTATCATGTCTTTTCCAAGTTGGCCTCCATCCTGCCTGAGAGCATCTGTTATTCTTATTTTTTCCCCATCATTGTCTGACCTCATATAAATGGAATTAAACTGTAGGTACTCTTTAATGTAAGACATCTAACTGTAATGTTTTCAGGATTCATCCCTTCTCTTGTCATTAACTCGATCCTTTTGATTTTTTTTTCTTCCTCCTCCTCCTCCTTCCTGTGCCAGTCCTGGAACTTGAACTCAAGGCCTTGGTGTTGTACCAGTTGTTCAAGGCTAGCATTCTACCACTTGAGCCACAGCTCCACTTCCAGTTTTTTGGTGGTTAACTGAAGATAAAAATCTCACAAACTCCTGCCTGAGCTGGCTTCAAACCACAGCCCTCAGATGTCAGCCTCCTGAGTAGCTAGGTAACAGGCATGAGCCACTGGCATGAGGCTTTTTAGTTTTAATTTTACTTTATTATGTCATTACTAGAACTTGAACTCAGGGCCTCTCACTCCTGCTTGGCTTTTTCAAAAAATACAAAGCCTGAGCCACATACCTGTCTGGCTTTTTAATGGTTAATTGCAGATAAAAGTCTCTCAGATTTATCTGCCCAGGCTAGCTTAGAACAAGGATCCTCAGACCTCAGCCTCCTGAATAGCTAGGTTCAAGAATGGGCCACCACGGGGCTGGGAGTGGTAGAGTGCTTGCCTTGCATGCATGAGGCCCTGGGTTCGATTCCTCAGCACCACATAAGAAAAAAAAAAAAAACGCCAGAAGTGGCGCTGTGGCTCAAGTGGTAGAGCGCTAGCCTTGAGCTGAAGAGCTGAGGGACAGCGCCCAGGCCCAGAGTTCAGGCCCCACAACCAGACACAAAAAAAAAAAAAAAGAATGGGCCACCAGCACCTGACTCTTGATTTCTAAGAACATACTGAAGTTTGAAAAATAACACCTAGGCAGTTTGGATTAGGTTCTTATGAATAAAACTTCCAAGAACATTTTTATGCCCTTAAAAATGACTAAATTATTGTGCTCTATTGGACATTTGCATTGCCCTTACCAACACATTGTTTTGTACCTTTTGTGAGGTACTATTAGTGTATTTGCAAGGAAACTTCCTGAAATATATAAATAAATAGCATAGTAGATATGAGTGTGTGGGGAAACTATATAGACTGAACAGATGAAATGCTTTTGATTATTTGTTCACTCATTGCTCTTCTTTCTTACTTGCTGATACTTATTCACAAGCTCATACTGATGTCTATTTATTCCAGGAAAGATTGATTAGAGTTACAGATTCACATGACTACATATTTCTGAAATTAATTTTGGCTATTTCTATCACTCTTAAGAATTCTCTCTCCCACCATTTAAAGGAGTTTCAAAATATCTTTGAGCTGGGTACTAATGGCTCACACCTATTTACTCAAGAGGGTTGAGATCTCAGATCAAGGTTCCAAGTCAGCCTAAGCAGAAAAGTCTAAGAGACTCTTATCTCCAGTTAGCCATAAAAAAGCTGGAAGCAGAGCCATGGTTCATGGGATAGAGCATCAGTCTTGAGAGGAAAAAAAGCTTACAGACAGTGCCCAGGCCCTAAGTTCAAGCCCCAGTACTAGCACACACATTAAAAAAAAGTCCTTGACTCTGACTGTGAGCTGTCCCCTCTGTCACATTTTAGCCTGAGCTTGCACTATGCCTACTGGGCCTTCATGGTATGCTCCCTTGGCTCCAGTTTTGCTCTTCCATTTGGAACACAAAGCACTCTCCATAATGAGGTTAAGACATGTAAGAGCTATAAGTCTCTCTTACAACATTGAGAAGAGTCCACATATATCTTTGGTCAATTACTTAACCCCATTCCTTTAGCTATAAAATTGAAATAACCGTCAAGAAATGTTTGAGAACCTTGTAAACACAGAACTAAAGACTCAGCATCAAGTTGGGCTTCCTCCTGCATGTTAATCATCTAAATGGCCATGTCCTCTTCCACGACTCAGTATTTCAGTGATTGTGCATCAGAGACAAATGTTCTCTTTGACATTTCAGCTCTCTCATTTTCACCGTCATTCCAATACCATGTCTCATTTACTTCAAATCCCAGTCAAATCTACTTCTCTCCATATCCTCTGCTACCTCTGTTGTAAGATCATTCATCTCTTGCTAGGCCCCACTGCCCTGTCCCTACACCCAAAGTCCTGCTCATTATCCCCTCAACTTCTACTTCTTCAGGTTCTTGTACTGCCCAAACAACACCCTACTCTAATCTTTCCCTTGGTTTAGAAAACCCAGATACGTGTCTCCACTCTTTTTCTCGGGGCATTATTTTGATTATCTCCCACACTAAACAGGATCTCTTGCCTCCCTCAAGTGTTTGTTGATATTAGATCTTAACATTCAATGTTTCCATAATCCAGTTTCTCCTTCCCTTATAACACCAACACTAAAATTTTGTGATAATTTACCACTATTACTCTCCCTCACTTGACCTTAAGTTGTGAAACAGGGAACAAGTGTGGTAAATTCATTAGTAGAGAGCCTAGCACAGTAAATAGCAGTTATTTTACACATCCTGCCAGCCACCTCTGTAGTTAGACTGAAGCCTTCCATAACACGTGTATGAATTACAGCTTCTGGGTTAAAACAACAACTTATTTTACTTCTTTCAGGATCCTTTAAAACTTTTTTTTTTTTTTTGTCAGTAATGGGGCTTGAACCCAGGGCCTGGGAGCTGTTCCTGCGCTCTACCACTTTGAGCCACAACGCCACTTCCGTCTTTCTGGTTATTTATTGGAGAGAAAAAGCTCCCGGACTTTTGCAGCCACGGCTGGCTTTGAACCTCGAGCCTCAGATCTCAGTCTTCTGCGTAGCTAGGATTACAGGCGTGAGCCACAGAAGCCCGGTTGTTTTAGAACATTCTAAACGATGAATGGGGCTTTTTTTAAAAAAAAAATCCTTCATTCCGCAACCTCTCCCACTAAGATTTCCACGTGCAACACCTGGCAGCAAGCAAAATCCCCCTGCCCAGCCTTTCAGTGCAGTAGCAGGTACAGACAAGTCCCCGAGCAGGCAGCAAGCACTTCCGGCCAGAGCGGACTCAAGTCTCCAAAGGGCGGCCACGCCCACCTGAGGCCACGCCCACCTCGGGCTCGCGACCCGCCTCTGCCAGGAGGGAAGTGAGGACGTCCCGCAGGAGTGCGCGAGTACGTACGTACGTACGTGCGCGAGAGCGGGCCGGCGTGGCGTAGCGCGGCCGGGATGGCCCGGGAGGGCGTCAGGTTACCGCCCCTGAGAAGCCGCACTGGGTCCGACGGCGGCTTTAGAGCCCGGCTGAGTCCCAGGCCTCGCAGCAGGGCCTGGGAAGCCTCCCCGCCCTCCGCACGGCCGCCCAGGGTGGAGCTGACCTTCCGGGGACACGCGGCCGAGCGCGGTGCCGCTCCCTCTGCAGGGACGGCCCCCGAGGCCACGTCTCTGGCCTCTCGCCTCTCACTTCCCTAGCCTTACCTGTCCCGGGGTCGGCGGCAGTCGGTAAAGTCCGGCTTAGGGAGCCCGCGAACCGGCGCAGCCGCGAAGCCCGTTTCGCCTCCCGTAGTGGGCGGGGCTTCCCGTGTCTTTTAAAGGGAAGGCGGCTGGAGCTGCCCCTTTCCGCTACAGTTAAACTCCTCCGACAGAAAATGCTGAAGCTTTGGGGAGGTAACTTGGGGAGATAGCGCTGCTCTAGGGGGAAAGGGAAGCTGAATGTGTTGAATATTCCAGGGATCGCACTCCCTCCATTAACACTAATCTTTTGAAAAATAACATTTAATATTCGCTACAATGTCTCATCAACAGTTCAGCAGCACTGTCTCCCATGTACAGGTGAACCCACAGACTCAGATAAGTGCTGGCCCCTCACTGGCTGGTGTGAAGCCAGGCCTGCCCTTCTCTATTCTTTGACAGCAGAGTCCTCAGTGACAGCCTGAAAATCTGCAGTCGGGACTTAGTCACCGCTATCCTGTTTATTGGCTATTTGTACACTGGAACATGTTGGTTTATTTAGTTCTCATCAAATAACTCATTGAGCGCGGGCTCTTATATCTAGGCAGTACTGTAGATGTAGAAACTATGGCAACGTAGCACGTGAGAGCAAAGACCAAATCTTTAGGCACTTTAGGCAGTCATAATCTGTGAAACAGTAAACTGGAGCAATTCTTGTTTGTTGTTACTGTAGAGCCAGGGTTCGAATCTGTGTTGGCCACGTCCCAGTTAAATGAATTGCTTCTTCAGTTCTCCATACCAAGATGAAAGTGATGATGTAGAGGCTGGGAAGGTGGCTCAGTGGTAGAGCGCTTGCCTTGCATGCCTGAGGCCCTGGGTTCGATTCCTCAGCACCACATAACCAAAAAGAAAAAAGCCAGAAGTGACGCTGTGGTTCAAGTGGTAGAGCGCTAGCCTTGAGCTGAAGAGCTGAGGGACAGCGCCCAGGCCCAGAGTTCAGGCCCCACGACTGGACCCCCCCCCCCAAAAAAAAAAAGTGATGATGTATGGATAAAGTGATTCGCTTTAGATGAATCGGTTGGTGTTCAGCAGGTGTCACATTGGTGATAACATTTACTTATTTACTTATGAGCCAGACACTTACTATATATATCAAGTTACTTTAATCCTCAGAATAACCTCATGAGCTAATTGCTATTATTGCCCATTTCATGGGTGAGAGAACTGAAGGATAGAATTAAGTGCTTTACTCACCATTACACACAATAGCAGGAGAAAGGGAGGGTGGCAGAGAGAAAGACTGAATGTGTAGCTCAATGGTAGAGCACTTGGTTAAGCATGTGTGAGGCTCTGGCCTCAACCTTCTGCAGAGAGAGAGAGGAGAGAGAGAGAGAGAAACAGGCAATCCAGCACCCCAGATTATATGCCTTTTATATGCTACTACACTCAAGGGATAACAGAAGTTAACAGTTACCTAGTCTCTGAAAATAGTCAAATGTATGGAAGGAACTGAAGCATTTAAGATGCAAACGAAGGATTCAGGAGTTTGGAAAGATTATGTCTTGAAGTTCATGCCACATAGTCCCTGGTAAATGAGGCCAATTTTGAAGGCCTGTGGGTCCAGAGTCGATGAATTTTTGGGCAGCTTTCCAATGGCCTTAGTCAGATGTCCGAAGACCCACAAGATGGTGGTTTAGTGTTCTTGAGAGTAGACCTGCAGGAAAGAGGGATTTCTTTTTATCTCGAGCTCTGTTTTAACCTCCAGGTGAACTGGGATGTGGTTGCTTTTAAAGAACCATTGAGAGCTTGGTGCTCTGTGTGTTTGTGGCAGGTCCTGAAGATCCTTAAATAAGGCAGTGGAACTGGCTTCCTGCACAGTCCTAACTTGCTAAGACAACATTCTGGCTTGGGAAAATAATTATTGTGCCGCAAATCTGTAATTTGCTCCATTGTGTGCACAAAACAGTACTGTCAGATGTGTAGTTTCCCAACTGTCGTTTCTACCCGTAATCTCCCTTGTCTCAAAGCATAATCTCACTAAGATCCAAATCCTAGTAATTCTAAAGCTGCTCCTTCCTTCCCTCCCTCCTTCCTTCCTTCCCTCCTTCCTTCTCTTTTCTTCCTTCCTTCCTTCCTTCCCCCTCCCTCCCCTCCTTCCCTCCCTCCCTCCCTCCCTTCCTCCTTCCTTCCTTCTTTCCTTCCTTCCTTCCTTTCTTCCTTCCTTCTTTCCTTTCTTCTCTCCCTCCTTCTTTCCCTCCTTCCCTTCTTTCTTCCCTCCTTCCCTCCCTCCCTCCTCTTTCTCTTCCTTTTCCTCTTCTTCCTCCTCTTCCCCTCCCTCCACACCTCTACCAATACTGGGGCTTTAACTCAGGGTTTTGGTCCTGAACCTTTTTTTTTTTTGCTTCAGGCTGGTGCTCTAGCATTTGAGACACACCTCCACTTCTGGCTTTTGCTAGTTAATTGAAGGTGAGAGTCTCCTGGACCTTCCTGCCCAAGCTGGTTTTAAACCTCAATCCTCCTGAGTAGGCTTTGAATCTCAGCCTCTGAGTAGTTAGGATTACAAGTGTGAGCCACTAATGCCTTACTGTAAAACTTGTGTATTGTCTATATCACATAGTAACATCCATGTTAATTGCCATAGCAGGTCTATGAACTCTCAATGATGTTTTGCTCTGGTGAAGGATTGGTGGAAATGTTCTATCCCTCTCCTTGCCATTAGCTTTGAAAACCCTCTTCCCACCAATGCACAGGGAACCTTCCAGAACCAGGGAGGCATATATGACTCAGTAGTTTAGACCAAGGTCCTTGAGATAAATCATTCCCACAAAGGAATTATTTATTCTATGGGTAATTTCTTTGAAAAGTTATTACCATTAATCTGTTTTCATGTTGCCATAATTACTATAACAATTTTAATTTTTTATGGATTCTTTTTCTGTGTGTACCAGTATTGAGTATTGAACTCAGGGTTTTGCACTCTTGTTTGACTTTTTTGTTCAAGGCTGGATGTCTACCACAGTCCTACTTCTGGCTTTTTGTTGGTTAATTGGAGATAAAAACTCTCACTGACTTTTCTGCCTGGTCTGGCTTCGAACTATGATCCTTACATCTTAGCCTCCTTAGTAGCTACAATTACAGATGTAAATCACCAGTGCCTGGCCTTAACAATTAATTTTAAAAGTGTATATTTATACTAGTAAAACTCCTAGTGTATTTTTTTTATTGTTACTATAAAGGTGATATACAGAGTGATTACAGCTATATAAGCCAGGTAATAAGTATATTTCTTTTTGAACAATGTCACTCCTTCCCTCCTCTCTCCTGGGTGTATTTTTTAGTTCTATACACAGTGCAAAGCCTATATGGGTTCACATATGCAGCGGATTCTTCAACAAGTCCTTGTTCATGGATTATAGTTGATTTATATAGTACCCTCTCTATATGACTATAAGCTTGATCAGGGTAGTTTTTCTAAAATAGAAGAACTGAAGTCTATTATGTGTGAGATCCTCTGTTGTGCCAACTAATTTGAGCGGACATGAACTATCTAACGAAAATGGCAGGACATCTAATGTTACAATATCAGTTTAATAGCTAAGAATCTGCTCTGTTTAGTTTTTCATTACCAACTTTTCATAGGACATAGAAAGCAATATGTGTATCTGGCTTCAGCTGAGTGTTAAGAACCTCATTTAGATGTTTATTTTAAAAGATGATTCATCAAGTGCTGATGGCTCATAGCTGTACTCCTAGCTACTCAGGTGGCTGAGATCTGAGGATTATGGTTTGTAGCCAAGTTAGAAAAAGTCCTTGAGACTTTTATTTCCAATTAATCTCAAAAAAGTGGGAAATGTAGCTGTGTTTCAAGTAATAGAGTGCTAACCTTGATCACCAAAGCTCAAAGACAGCACCCAGGCCTGGAGTCCAAGCCTCTCTTGCTGGAAGCCTTTGTGTAGAATCTGTGCTGTTCAACCACAGAAAGAGTGTGTCTAATTCACTCCAAACATATACACATTATTATACTTCAAAAGCAAAAGCTTCTAGGAAAGGAGATTTAGCTCCTCATATCAGTGTTTTCTAGGTCTTTTCCTTCGTGTAACCTAACTTCGCCAGGTTGATGCTTAGTCAGCTTCCCGGGTAGGCTGAAGAACATCTGGTGACCACATCTGTGTTATAGCCCTTCGTGGGTTCTCAAACTGTTTATAATTTCAGGACAAAGTTCTTTATCATGTGTAAGATTTCCCATGATGCTACAGTTCAGATTAACCCTTGCTTTGACCAAAACACTATGGCACCCATTAATACACAGTAGTAGTTGTGATGAGTAAAACTATTTAAAATAGTACATATTGTAATTGACTTTTGTACAGTTTTCACATATGCTAAGTAGAAGTATTTATGCATGGAGGTTCCATTTCTTTTCTTTGAAAAGTCTCTGTGCCCCTAATTAAAGCAGAAAATAGGTTCAAAAATCTCCTTTGGGTTTCCAACAGAGCCATGTGTTTCTGTTTCAAAACAAGTCATTTTTTGAAACATTAAATGAAAATAATTCTCATTGCTGTCATAGAACATCATACAGGAAGGTGAAAAGGAAGTGCTGAAATTTTATAAGGTGGTCCATGTTAATTACTGTGAAAATCAAAGCAAAACAGAACCAAGTTGTTAGTTTGAATTTTACATTTAACATACAATCTAATGTACTTTTTAAAAATATTTTCTTCTCTCCTTCCCCTCCCTCCCTCCCTCCCTCTCTCCTTCCTTCCTTCCTTCCTTCCTTCCTTCCTTCCTTCCTTCCTTCCTTCCTCCCTTCCTTTCTTCCTTCCTTCCTGTCTTCCTTCCCCCCTTTCTCTTTCCTTCCCTCCCTCCCTCCTCCCCCTCTTTCTTTTTTGCTGCCAGTACTAAGGCTTTAACTCAGGGCCTAGGTGCTGTCCCTTAACTTTTTCCACTAAAGGCTGGCACCCTACCACTTGAGCCACAGCTCCAGTTCTGGCTTTTTTGGTAGTTAATTAGAGATAAGAGTCTCATGGACTTTCCTGCCCCGGCTGGCTTTGAACCAACATCATCAGATGTCAATCTCCTGAGCATCAAAGGCTATTTTAGAAAAGCATCTAGTTTAAACACTTAGTTGCTCCCTTCCAAAGGAAAGCATGTCTGACAGCAATTACAGTGTCAGCAATGGAACACATTTGTGCTTTCACAGTTTCCCATCTTGGAGGCAAGCAGAATTAGAAGCCAATCATATTGGAAGTTTCCTCTTGCATGGCGTTTACTGTATGGGGGAGCCTTTCCACTGTCCATTGGCGCATTATTCTGCTGCTTTCCCCCACATGGAAGTTGCTAGGTTCCACTGCACAGATTTTAAAGGCGGCATTGTTGGCAGCCTAGGACACATCCATGACCTTACCAAATTCAAGCGAAAGCTTCAGTTTTTCTTTTTTCTCCTTTTTCTTTTTTGCAACAGTAAATCTACCAATTTTACAGTCAGTTGAACAGCAATGGAGTAATTTGTGTAAAGTCTGCCTTCACAAAGGAAACCTGAGCTTCAGTGGTTTGAATGCCTGAAACCGTAGCGTGATATTTGAAGGGTAGACATTCTTACAACTTGCTCTCAAAAGATGCAGGCAGGCCACTGTCACCTGCTTCTCTGCACAGGTGCTGACCCCTCGGTCGATGCGGGCATCCTGATTGGGTAGGAGGAAGGCCAGGCCTTTGTGTGTTACAGAGAAGGCTTTTCCAATGCCGGCCCAGTTTTCTCTAGCAGCCTCAGGAAGCAGAAGAAAGGAGAGGTGAAGGTCACCTCAGGGGTCACAGTGGGTTAAATTTAGTTAACATCAGAGGTTGTAGCTTTTAACAAGAGCTTCAAGAAAACTTATTCGAAGATGCAATTTGTTTCCTCTTTGTCCACTGTTTTTCTTTTTCTTTTTTAACTCTATTGATAGTGACAGCCTAACAAAGTTGCTGGAGGTTTTCATCCTTTAAAGAATAAAGAACTGTGGTCCTAAAGAGATGCAGGTGGAAGGCTTTATAAAGCTTCTATGATTTTCAAATCGGGAGCTTTAAAATAGGCTCCCTGCTTGGCTAAATCAAAAATAATCTGTGAGGGATGTTGAAAAAGTGCCCATTAGAAATGGAGGAAAGTTTCATCTGTCAAATGAAGAGGCTCAAGCTTCTAGAACATTCTTGTGTTTTTTCCCCTTAGCTGTCCTAGTATAGACTTATCAGTTGTTATTCAGAGTTACTGGAGGAGATGAATGGATCAAGAAAATGTGGTGATGTGCCTCCATCAGAAAGAATGACACCGCCCCATTTGTTAGGAAAGACTTGGAAAAAAATTACATTAAGTGAAATAAGCCAGACTCAAAGAAACATAGGTCCCATGGTTTCCCTTATCTGCAATAAGTAGTATCTGTCTAGGACAAGCAGAAGAGGTCAAAAGCCATGTACATATGACTATATAACCTGAGCAAAGTGAAATGAACCGCAAGATAGGGACACAAGAGATTTTATCTTTCTTGTTGTGCTTTTTAATGTACTTATAATGTACCATGTGATTTTTTTTTGTTTCTTTGTATGTTCTTCCCCCATGGTATAACCCCTGTTGTCACTGTATTTGATTCCGGTGTCCTGCATCTTGTATATACATTTTTCTAATTTGGGGAGGGGAAAAGAAAGGACAAAGTGCTGAAATAAGGATACAGGATGACCCATTGTAACAACAAGATGTACCAGACACTATGTTGAAAACAAATTTTACAACTTTGGGGCGGGGGAGGAGTTGGGGAGGTGGGGAGGAAAGGGATGGTAGGAGAAAAACAAAGGAGGAGGTAAAAATGCTTGATAGGAAATGTACTCATTAACTTGCTCATGTAACTGTAACCCCTCTGTACAGTATCTTTACAATAAAAAAATATATTTAAAAAATTCCTGGAGGCCTTCTCCTAAGTTATCATGGGTGCATTTCTCTAAATTTAGGCATAAACCTAGAAAGAGTGAGCTCTTCGTTATATTTTTACAGATGCAGAAAAGATAGCCATTGATTTCTAAATATATGCTCTGTGCTCTTTCTTATAAATTAGTCACTCCACACTTCCTATTCAAGGACTGAACCATTAAGGAATTGGTCTTTCAACAGTTATGTATACACTCAGTTTTTGATTGGAAATGTCTGATAATCAGGAACTCACCTTGCCTGTCCTTCGTCATAAGACCTTGTGTGTTGAGCATCATTTCCCTTAAACAAATGACTTGATATAGTTTGAATGAGTTCTCTGTGTGTGTGTGTGTGTGTGTGTGTGTGTGTCTTGCGTGCACATATGCATATGTGCCAGTACTAGGACTTCAGCTTAGGGTCTGGGTGCTGTCCCTTAGCTTTTCCACTCAGGCTGGTGCTCTTCTTGGCAGTTAACTGGAGTCTCATGGACTTTACCACCCAGCTGGCTTCTAACCTCCTCAGATCACCTCAGACTTCTGAGTAGCTAAGATTATAGATAGAAGTCACCAGCGCCCAGCTTTAGTGAAGCTTTTAATGGGCTGAACTTGGGTTCCTACTTTGTGATCAGCAAGGCAAACCTAATCCACATATCTATGCTAAACTATAATGTGCTTTTAGAAGTATATTTGGTTAAGGTAGGGTGAATACTCAATCATCATTTGGGAAATAATATATTTTATATAACAGAATCTTACAGACATACAGGCTTTCCTCCTGAATGGATACCAATCTGAATATATAGTATAATTGCAAACATTCTCAGTTTCTGAAATATAGCATACTCATATTTTGTAATGATACTGGGGGTTGAACCAGGGCCTTACATTTGCTAAGTAGGAACTCTGCCAGTTGGGCCATCCTCCCCAGCCCCTTTTGCTTTGTTTATTCTGGGGACACTGATAGCTTTCTATATTTAGCCTCACAGTGAAGGCATTGTCCAATCTCTCTTCATGCTCTTCATCTTATCCAAATCAGCTCACACACTACCAGGCTGGGTTTCCACACCTGCCTGCTGAGTTGATTTGTGGTTTCACCCTATCATCCTCACAGCATGTCTATGGTAGTGAACTACTCAGTTTGTTGGCCTGCTCTGTCCCTTGCTCAAAGACTGTGTTCCTGTACTTAGCTCCTAAAAATATCCTGTCATAACTGCCAGGATATGGATAGAAATCTTACCTAAGGAGAACCAGTCCATAGACTGACAATTTGGAGATTAGTTGGGTGTTGAAAGGGCACTTTTGACACACATACTAACCAGATATGTCTTCCTTTTTCCAAGTTTTAATGGGCATAGGGCTGCCAGAATAATCCTTTACAGAAAGATGTGGCCACATGCCGAGGTTCTGACCAATGGGATTTATGAAGCAGGATAGCCTATATCCTGGGATGGTCCTAGTTTATGTGTGGAGTCTCCATATGACAATAATGTGATGTCAACAATGATTAGCTCCATTTTGTGTGAGTAGTAGGGCTTCAACTCAGAGCCTTAAACTCTCCACTTGGCTTTTTGCTCATGACTAGTGCTCTACCACTTGAGCCACACTTCCAGTTTTTTGCTGATTAATTAGAGATAAGAGTCAGATTTGTCTGTTCTAAACCTCAATTCTCATATCTCAATCTTGAATTGGAGGTATGAGCCACCAGCACCCAGATCTGGTATAATTACTAGCAGTATCCATTCATTCACAAAAATTCCAGTGTTCGGGGCTGGGAAGGTGACTCAGTGGTAGAGCACTTGCCTTGCATGCCTGAGGCCCTGGGTTCGATTCCTCAGCACCACATAAGCAAAAAGAAAAAAGCCGGAAGTGGCATTGTAGCTCAAGTGGTAGAGCGCTAGCCTTGAGCTGAAGAGCTGAGGGACAGCGCCCAGGCCCAGAATTCAGGCCCCACAACCGGACACCCCCCCAAAAAAAATTCCAGTGTTCTTGGCATATTATATAGTCAAATAAGAAGAGATAGAATATGAAACTTTCATAAAGTTCTCCAGAAAGGAGAGAGTACTCCTTTCTCCTCTTCCTTCCTGCCAGAGCCAAGGTAAACATGACAAAGCATGGCTCTCACCCTGTTGTCAACTTCGAGGGCATCATAGGATCAAAACCATATGGTAGAAAAGCACCACAGAAATATCCAGAATCCATTTGCAGGGACATGGATATATCTGGAAAATATATGGAGTGAAACAAGCCAGGCCCAGACAGACAAAGGGCCTATTTTACTTAGGATCTGAAACCCAAAACACAAGCTTCCATGAAGATACACACAGAACCATATACTTACACTCATGATTTAGCTGACAGATGTATAGAATGTTCAGAAATGAAGTTTCATGGAGTAAATTTTTTGACAAAAGATCAGGAAGCTGAAATGAGAGGGGGAGGGTGGAGGAATGAGAAAGGGAATGGGATAAAGGAACACATTGTACATATGTGATAAAGTGGGACATGTGAAATGAGTCTGGGGGAGAGGACAGATTGGGTGGAGCAGAGTGGCGGAAGGTGACTGACCAAGAAGCACTGGACATGTTAAATGGTAACCCATTTCAGAAAGCGGGTGGAAAAAGATGTTGTCAGATCTTGGTCCCATGCTGTACTATGACAGCCTGAGATTAAATACTGTACCCCTAGGTTTCTTGGATGACAGAGAAACATGTTTCTAGTACATTGAGTCTTCTAAACAACATGATACTTGAACTAAGACATCATTCAAAGGTCTTTTATAATACAAGCCCATGGCTTTTGCATCCTGGAAACTTCAAACAGATGAATTGGTCTGCAGAGCAATTGGAAATTAAAATAAGAGAAAAGAATTTTCAGCCCTGTAACAAAAGGGAGAAGGAGTTCTTATTTCTGCCTTTCAAATTCCAGTACCAGAAGATATCTTCTGGGCTTCAAGCCCTGTCTCTGAGTGGATAACTTTCTTTCTTTTTTGGGGGGGGGTCCGGTCGTGGGGCCTGAACTCTGGGCCTGGGCACTGTCCCTCAACTCGTCAGCTCAAGGCTAGTGCTCTACCACTTGAGCCACAGCACCACTTCTGGCTTTTTTTTCCTTCTGCTTATGTGGTGCTAAGGAATCGAATCCAGGGCCTCATGCATTAAAGGCAAGCGCTCTACCACTGGGCCACCTTCTCAGCCCCTCTGAGTGGATAACTTTCTGCTCATTGCAACCAGTATTTGTTGACCAGTTGTTGAGTATAAAACATACAACAAAGCCTGAAGTATTTCCTGAAGTAAGGAAGACCAGGCTTATGTCTGAGTAAGGTGTGCATACTCTCTTGCAGACCATTGTGTCAGAGCTTTCCTTTGCCCTCCTGGCTTCAAGATGAGGTACTTAATTTTTTTAAAAACCCACTAGGTAAATGCCTATGGCTTTATGAGAAAACTTTCCAGATTGCCTGGGCCACTGTGTTGAGATAGGAATTTTTATTGAAACAAATACACAGGTGTTTGCCTACAACTAGCAATGTACAACTATAGTGGAAGCAAAGAAGCAACAATAAGGACTTTGGATTTTCTTACCTTAATTACTGTATTATAGACTCTATACTAATCTGCTGCCTTCATTTAACAGCATCACAGTTGTCAAGAGGGTTGTGAAAAGATCACACCTGTGTAACATTGGGTTGGCATAGCTATACCCAATCCAGAAAAGTCTAATCGAATTCACAGTGTGATAGAAAATCCAGTCTAACCACTTCTTTCATTTTTTTGCATATAATTGACACATTTTGTGATTGACTTGGATAGATATTTGGACATTCTTAATTAAAAAACAGACACCATAAACAGACTCGTGTAATTATAGCTGCAACTTTTGCTAGGAGGGCATGTGCTCCAATAATGTGGGCTAAGGAAAAAGAAGGCTGTTGGCCTCACCCAAGGACACCACAGAGAGGCTGTAATTGGCCGGCAATTCGGTTCACCACATTCCACATTCAGCCATCCTGTCAGGGCACCCTGGGGTGATTTACTGGGGGTCAGTAATAGTTTGGTCCTAGAAGTCCCCAATGATTTTACTCATCTGGATTGGAGGTTTTACAAATGATGATAGATTTGAAGGTATTCTGTGGACCATTGCTTTCCAGTTCTTTCTAGCTCCTGAAGTGGGAAAAAGAATTGCTGGCTTATAGCTGACATCACAGGAGTGGTGGCATCTTACACTAAACCTGGTTAAGGCTGGAAATGTGGCTTAGTGGTAGAGTGCTTGCCTAGCATACATGAAGCCCATTCCTCAGTACCATATAAAAAGAAAAGGCCAGAAGTATTGCTGAGGCTCAAGTGGTAGAATGCCAGCCTTGAGTGAAAGAAGTACCCAGACCCTGAGTTCAAGCCCCAGGACTGGCAAACACACACACATACACACACACACACACACCTGGTTAAGTGAGACCATCACATGCTTCCTAGACATGCTGAATTATGGCAAGAGAGCTCACATGAGCTGCTCTCAGTCAGCAAGTGCTGGCAAAGGAAATGGTATGTATGAAAGAACAAAGCTGGAACACAACACAGAGGTGTCACTCAGTGGGAAAGCAGTTGCCTAGCATCTTCTAGCATTAGCACCATGAAAAAGAAAGAGCCAAAACCAACAAAAACTCTCTCTGTCAGAACAGAGAGCTAGACCTGGAACTTAGATAGAGACGAAAAATAAAGACAAAAGAGGGGGCCCAGATATTGCCAAATCCAGGTAGCAAAGCTTTCTTGAGAAATAACACGATCACAACACCACCATTATTTGTAATATATAATCATATTCAAAAATACTGTTTAGCAAATGGTATGAAGTTCTCACTCTAGAGTGCAGGGCTGAAGATGTGCAAGCAGCACTTTCCTTATTCTAAAAGCATCAAGGTTAGGGACTCTTGCTCAGAATTGGCGATAATAACTGAAATTTGTGTTCTCACTCTGATTATTACAGAATCTGAAGTGCAGAAATGGGCAATGGGGTAAATAATTTGAACATTGTCTGAGGATATTGCTTGAATAGGGCTTATTTTAACACCTCAATACCTACATATTGCCAGGTGCTATAGTCTTTGTCCAGAGTCCCTTGGGAAAACCAGCAAACTCAGAAGCAAAGATGCATATGATATTTGGAGAGAGGCAGGCACTCTGAGCAGTTCTTCTGGACTGGTCCCTGTTTGTTATTTCCTGAGCAGTTTGCCTGGCAAGGTGATCAGAACATAGGCTCCGGTCATGGGTAAAGGGCTCTTATTGTGATGGGATTGTTAGCTCTCACCTTGTGCAGATTATTGAATTTCTATGTCTTCTACTTTTCTGACAAGTGAGGATTTTCATGTATAGCTTGACTATCTCATAACTGTCAGAAGCAACCATGTCATAATTGTGATTGTTTTATGATAAAGTATCACCAAAAGTACTGTAGGACATATAGGTTTAGCTATCAGAACCACTACAAAACACCATTCACAATGCATCTGGTTAATAAGAAAGCAGATCAGAGCCAGGCACCAGAGGTTCATGCCTGTAATCCTGGCTACTCAGGAGGCTGTGATCTGAGGATCATGATTTGAAGCCAGCACTGGCAGGAAAGCACAATCGACTCTTATCTCCAAGCTCCCCAGTACTGGCACAAAAAAATTAAAAACATAAAGAGGCAGACCACAGCTGAAGACAAAAGCTGAGAAGAAGGTAAAGTTCAAGTCTGATGGTCCTTGGAATCGTCTCTTCACTCAGGGCTCTCTTTCTACTCCCATATGTCACTGCTGCTTCCCAACCATTCATCTTCTCTTTTCTCTATGCTCTGTGCATAAGGGAAGTTCCAGGTCTGCATGGGAGTGGTGGATTTTGGAGGAGTTATTTGAAACTTGCCAGAAGCACCAAGGCTTGTTTCAAATACTTATTGCTCTGTGGAGATGGCAAGACAGGCTTTGTTGTGCTTTGAGGAGTCTATTTATACATTGTGCCGCGTATATTGATGATACCCTGCTTTGTTGAAGTAGTGTTTAAAGAAGAAAGCAGTAATTATTAACTGTATATCCAGATGTAGGCTCAAAATGAGCAAAGAGCAGAAATTACTCTACCCTCACTGCTTCAAGGGGATGTGGAGGCTGAGTGATGTCTAGCTAAAGCATGGCTCTTGAAATAAATGAGCTGCAGGACTTCAGAATCCACCAAGCCTTGGCCTTTTGGCTTTTCCACTGTGAAGCTTCATCCCTTTACCTTTACACAACACTAAGGCCAGGGGTGCGTGTGGTGTGTGTGTGTTGGGGGAGAAGATGGATGTTGAGGGACTCCATCTGCTACTGAATGGAGACCCTGAATGACAGCTGCTTAGAATCCAGTCAGCATTAAGTCCTGTTCAATGCTATGGGGGTGGGGAAGGGCAGGTTACATAATGATAGATATGATATGTAGCTCAGTAGACTAATACTAAAGACATGGGAATATTATTCTTTTCAGTAGCAAAAGAAAGTAGCACTAGCTGGGTACTGGTAGCTCATACCTGTGATCCTATTTATTCAGGAGGTGAAATCTAAGGACCATAGTTCAAAAAATAGCCTGGGCAGAAAAGTCCATGAGACTCTTACCTCTAATTAACTAGTGTAAAAAGAAAGTGTAGGTGTAGCTCAATTGGTATTTATATCTTGATACTACTGTGTGCTAGAAATTCAAGATACTTGAGAAGCAAGAGGAAGGCAGAATGTTCTAGCCTCTCCCCAGGCTCTTAGTTACTTCACTGCTGTGACTACCAATGTCAGTAGTCTTTATTTTTATGACTCATATTCCTTGAGATCTGCAACTTAGTATTGTCATTGTTTCCAGTCACAGTTTAATGGTGTATATCATACTGCTGTGAGTCTAAACGACAGAGATATTCTGAGAACTGTGTCACTAGGCAACTTTGTCATCATTGTGCCAACATTCTAGTGTGTGCTTGCACAAAGTTGCATGGCCTCATCTACACATATTGGCTATTGTGATTTCACAGGAACACTCAGATATGTACAGTCTATCTATGACAGAGATCTTATATTCAGCATGTAATTAAACTGTGTAATTATTATATCAAGTATGGCCAGCGAGAACAAATTTGAGGACCAACACAAACAATTCTTTTGGTCAGGGGAATACAGTGGGTCTGAGTGGATGTGTATAGGGTTATTCAGAGAGCAGCCTGTGGTGTTCAGGGTGTCTCTGCTTAGGGACATCAGGTGACACTGGGCAGAGGCTGTGGAGACCAGCGGGGTGCCCTGTATGGCTGCTGAAGGGGAGAGCAGTAACAAAGCCATCTGCCTACACATGGGGATTACATAGGACACAGAACTGCCCTGCTCAAGGGTAAGTCCAAAAATGCATAATGGATTATGTGAGGACAGAAACAAATATATAATTACATGAAGACTGATGGCTGATCTCAACAACCTAGTTCCAATCACTAACCAAGTGATAGCAATCAAATACCTGCTTAGACCTGAAGTCCATCAATTAAATCATTTGTATACAAATAAGCCAACTTTAATAGTTCTTAATTTATATTTGCATAGCTCTTTTATTTATTTATTTATTTAGGCCAGTCCTGGGGCTTGACCTCTGGGCTTGGGCACTGAGCTTATTTGTCCCTGAGCTTATTTGCTTAAGACATATTTGCATGCTACCACTTGAGCCACAGCTCCACTTCCAGCTTTTGGGTGATTAATTGGAGATAAGAGTTGCACAGAATTTTTTTCCTGGACTGGTTTCAAACAATGATTCTCAGATCTCAGCCTCCTGAGTAGCTAGGCATAAGCCACTGGCATCCTATTGCATAGATACTTTTTACAATCAATAGTTTCTCCCATTCACCACTGCCCCCTCACCTGCCAAAATGGCCAGGCTTGCACACCCATAAAAATGTGTAGGAGGTCCACAGAGCCAGAATATAGAGGAGGATGAGGGATGCTGGAGTGCGGGCGGGGGGGGGGGGGGGGGAGGGGGGAGGGTTGCCACACCTCCTGGAGCTAACACCAGAGATCGAGAGTTGGAAGGGAGGAGCCCTGGGTGAGTGCTGGAGACCTGCCTACAGGAGTACTGCTTAGTCATTTTTATACTAAGTAACCAAAGCTTGAAAACTATGGCAGATGCTGTCCCCAGGTAGTTCCTGAGGATATTAGCTGCAATCTTTTGTTTCATCCAAAAGGGCTATGATGACAGACAGCAAGGACCAGCCCAGCCTACCTGTCATGTAAAGTCAGCCGACTGCACGCAATGGAAGATCAGATTCCACACGTTAGTCGCACCATAGACAGTCCTTCGACAGGTTTGCACAGGAGCTCATTGTTGAAAGAGTCAGCATTCCCTGAGAAAACTCCAAGCAGACATCCTGGAAAATAGAGGTAAGGATGTTCTGGGTGGATGAATGGAGCACCAGCTTTCATGTTGTCTACTAAGAACATCATGTCTGGCTCTCACTTCCCTACCTGGCAGCTGGGGTATTTCCTCACTATTATGCTAAAAATCACATAACAGCAGATCCACTCTGTGTGTGTGTGTGTGTGTGTGTGTGTGTGTGTGTGTGTGTGTGTGTGTGTGTGTGTGCCCATCCTGAGGCTTGAGCTCAGGGCCTGGACACTTTTAACAGCTTTTGTGATCAAGGCTGGTGCTTAAGCCACAGCTCTACTTCCAGCTTTTAATTGGAGTTAAGAGTCTTAGGGACTTTCCTGCCTGGGCTGGCTTTGAACCATGATCCTCTGATTTCAGCCTCCTGAGTAGCTAGGATTATAGGCGTGAGCCACCAGTGCCCAGCTAAAGGCTCCTAGCTTTTTTGAGTGTCATCTATTCAGCTCTACATTAAGGGCCCTTGTGACTGTCTTGCAGGTGTAGAGGGAGAGAATAAAGGCCAGCACACTGAGTAGCATGTGGCAGGTGCCCAGCAGCGTCACTGTCCTTCTTTCCTCTTCCCCCACACCCAGACTCAAGTGAGCTGTACATCAGACACATTTGCTTCCATAATCTTAGCTATACCAGCTCACAGACGAGGTGAAGTTTACCTTGGAGAGAAGTTGATGGGAACTCCTGGAGGCTTGGGCATCTTAAAAAATTCAGAGAGAGAGCTGGGGGGCCGGTGGCTCATGCCTGTAATCCTAGCTACTCAGGAGCTGAGATCTGAGGATCACTGTTCAAAGCCAGCCCCTTCAGGAAACTCTGTGAGACTCTTATCTCCAATAAAAACCACTAGAAAACCGGAAGTGGTGCTGTGGCTCAATGGTAGAGCGCTTTCAGGGAAAGCACCCAGGCCCAGAGTTCAGGCCCCAGGATGGAAAAAATATAAAAAAATAAAAAAATTCCGAGACATTCCCCCCGCCCCTTCTTTGTAAGACCCAGTCACCTTCTCTGTCTCAATCAGCAGCCCTGAAGGCCAAACTGGCCCTTGGTGATAGACCCTAACATTAGGGAAAGATGGGAGCTGACAGGGTCGTGAGACCCTCTGGAGAATTTGGAATGATGGAATGATTCCCACCATGAGGAAGGCTCAACACTTTTATGTAAAGTCCTCAGTGACTGAGGATGCCCTTTTCTTCTCCCTTCTCCTGTCTTTGGCAGGCTGAGCTCAGATCAGTATCTCTGAGCAGAGGGTCAAAGAGCCTGGAGAGTGCTTTGGGCATTCCTCGGGCAAATAAATAAATATAAAAAAATTAAAAAATGAATTCCCATTCAGCTGTGGAATGGTTGTTCAAGGGGAAGTGCTGGTGCAGAGCCCCTGGAGGGGAGAAAGAACTGTGAGCGTGTGTTTCTAGGCTTAGACCTTTCTTTCAAACCCAGGGCTGATAAAGAAGGCCCACTGTATGGATTGCCTCTCTTGGGACTTCCTCTTCAAATATTCAGGGCACATGCCTTCTATGCAAATCATTTCTAGCATGTATCCTGCTTTTCATTAACACAATATCTCCTGGGCCATCACCCTAGATGCAACATTCTACAGACAAGAAAAGCTCAGCAATAATGGGGGAGAGGGTCTGGAGGAGGTACCTGCATCTTTGCTAGGGAGGTAGAGACATTGGTCTTGGATGTTTGTATTATATAGGATCATATGTAATATCCACATCCAAATGCTTTTTTTGTTCTAACAAAGGACAAAATAAAACTGTGATGAATGTTTCCTGGATTCAGAAGCCCCCAAATCTCAAAGGACTTCTGAATTTTACCTATATGCACACCTCACACAAGTCTTTATCTGTGAGGTGGCCAGATGCTTGACAGAATGAGAAAAGAGCTTGTGTAGGGGTGTGCTCATGGCGATGACATTCACAATAGCCATCCTATCTCCTGGGAGGAGAAGTTATTCTGTGCAAGTAATGGCTAGAAGGGAGATGAGGTAGAGGAGGATGGGGGTCTCTCTCCCAAAGACAATATTGTCATTTGCTCTTTTGCATTCTATATGTGATGCTTGTCAGCTTAATTCCAAATCTTATCTCTGTGCACCAGGATGATTCTAGAACCCGGGAGGAAGAGCAGGTGAGCTCCTAAGCAGTATTTACCAAACTGATTTCATCTCATGCCTTGGAGTAGGATGCAGCGACTATTCTGACTTTACAGAGCTTTTGATTCACACATGACTTAAAACAAGAGTTCAGAGCAGTTTAAGATATAATCTCGGGGCTGGGAAGGTGGCTCAGTGGTAGAGCGCTTGCCTTGCATGCCTGAGGCCCTGGGTTCGATTCCTCAGCACCACATAAGCAAAAATTTTCGAAAAGCCAGAAGTGGCGCTGTGGCTCAAGTGGTAGAGCGCTAGCCTTGAGCTGAAGAGCTGAGGGACAGCGCCCAGGCCCAGAGTTCAGGCCCCACGACCGGACCAAAAAAAAAAAAAAGATATAATCTCAGCTGTGAACACCCCAGCACACACATTCTTTATTTTATTGAAATTTTAAAGTTATATTTAAGGAGCTATACAGAGGGGTTTCCATGCGATGTGTCAGTTTATGAATACAATGCATCCTGACCAATGGCACCTCTCCATCATTCTCCCCCATCTACCAAACCTACCCATCCCTTCAAGTTACTTGGTTCTATTCTCACATATGTACATTGAATATTATGACTGTATTCGCCCTCCCTTCTCTTGCCCTCCCTCTCCCCACAGCACATTTCAGCTTTTTGGTGTTCATTTTGTTGAACTATGTGATGTTCAAAGAAGTTACACCATTGGAATTCTCCCCTGAGTATACCATAATTCAGTCAATTTGTATATATAACCCCATATGTTTTTATATATGTTTATAATTTAGGTCTAACTTCTACATATGAGAGAGGACAGCTGTCTTGTCTCTCCGACCTTGACTTATGTCACTTGTATAACTTTTTCAGGTATTCCCACTTTCCTGCAAATGACCTAATATTATTCTTTCTGGTAGATGAGTAAAATTTCACTACATGTATCATTATATATACATATATTTCCTGATCCATTTATTCATTGTAGGGCATCTTGGCTGTTTCTATTACTTGGCTATGGACACACAAACATTAAAAAAAATGAAACCTTACAACTGTGATGTTATAAGAGGTTATCTCCAGATTCTTGGGCTTAATGTTGGTTTTTAGTGGTTTTACATATATTTTATTCAATGCATCTATAGAAGCCTGAATTTCTTTTATAACCAAAAAGAAATGAACATTTTATTTCTTCTATAAAAACACCCTAGAAACTGGTTAATCCTTAATAAGTCATTGGAGGACATTTTCAAAGGAATTAATTAACAGCCCGGTTAGAATAAGACTTTGGTGACATCAAACATGTTATTAATACCTGCAGTTGGAGGACAGACAGGAGTGGAGAGAGGAAAGCAGGGGAGGCGATTGTCAGTCAGTAGGATGTCAACAATAATGTGGTCGGCTAAGTGACATTTTCCTGGGCCTCGCACACCATATCCTAGGTCTGACTCAAGAATGGCTGGCAGCCTGCAAACCAGAAGCTGAAGGCCTGCCTACTCCAGTTTTAAAATGACAATCAAACTGATACTGAATCAGTCCATTTTGTATATAACTGAATACCAGAGACTGGCTAATTTATAAAGGAGAGTTTATTTCTTGTAGTTCTGGAGGCTTAGAAGTTCAAGACTAAGGTGTTGTTGACATAGGACTGGGAGTGTGGCTTAGTGGCAGAGTGCTTGCCTAGCAGGCACGAAGCCCTGGGTTCAATTCCTCAACAGCACATAAACAGAAAAAGCCAGAAGTGGCACTCTGACACAAGTAGTTCAAGTGCTAGCCTTGAGTAAAAGAAGCTCAGGGACAGTGCCTAGGCCCTGAGTTAAAGCCCCAGGACTGGCAAAAACAAAACAAAACAAAGACACATGTCCATGTGGTAGAAGGCAGAAAGATAAACAACAAACAAAACAAACAACAACAAAAGGACCAAACTAGTCTGGCACTGTAACTCACGCCTGTAATCCTAGTGATTCAGGAGGCTGAGATCTGAAGATCAAGGTTTGAAGCCAGCCTGAGCAGGAAAGTCCATGAGACTTTTTTTTTTTGGTCAGTTGTGGGGCCTGAACTCTGGGCCTGGACACTGTCCCTCAGCTCTTCAGCTCAAGGATAGTACTCTACCTCTTGAGCCATAGTGCCACTTCCAGGTTTTTCTGCTTATGTGGTGCTGAGGAATTGAACCCAGGGCCTCATGCATGCAAGGCAGGAACTCTAACACTGAGCCACCTTCCCAACCCCATCCATGAGACTTTTATCTCCAATTAATCAGCAAAAAAAGGCAGAAGTGGAGATGCAATTCAATTGTTATAGCTCCAGTCTTGAGTGAAAAAGCTAAGGGACAGTGTCCAGGTCCTGAGTTCAAGGCTCAGTACTGCCACAGAAGGAAGGAAGAAAGAAAGTAGGAAAGAAAGAAAGAAAGGAAAGAAGGAAGGAAGAAAGGAAGAAAGGAAGGAAGGAAAGAAAGAAAGAGAAAGAAAGAAAGGAAGGAAAGAAAGAAAGAAAGAAAAGAAAGGAAGGAAGAAAGGAAAGAAAGAAAGAAGGAAGAAAGAAAGAGGAAGGAAGGAAGGAAAGAAGGAAGGAGGGAAGGAAGGAAGGAAGGAAGGAAGGAAGGAAGGAAGGAAGGGAGGAAGGAAGGAAGGAAGGAAAGTGGCAAGAGAGAAAGGAAGGAAGGAAAGAAGGAAGGAAGGTTGGAAAGGAAGGAGGGAGGGAGAGAGGGAAGGAGGAGAGAGAAAAGAAAAAACAGTGAGGCCTTTAAAACTCTATGAGGCCAATGAGAACTAAGAAGCTATCACCACCTCTAGGCTGCAGGGACAGCAGCGGTGGACCATGTTGAATCCTGAAGGTGGAGGAGCCCATACAGGGCTTTTTGTGTGTCTATGCCCTAGACAGAACTCATCCCTGGAAGGATGAGAGGAGTGGCCTGGCTTCTCCCAGTGCCTGCAAAGGAGCAGCCACACTGATGCCATCAGAGTGCAGGAGGAGGAGCAGTGGATCAGGTCTGAGATTCAGTGAGCCTCGGATTGGACCCTCTCTGTCTGGGGGGCAAAGGGACCTGTGTTATCTGGTTCCATTCTCCATCCCCTTAAGAGAATAGATTCCAAATATGCCAAGGATTTTTTTTTTCTGTAATCTTCATGATCTGCAAAAGGGCAAAAATGAAATGATTGCATTAGTTACAGTAGACTTCCTGCCAGGTGCCAGTGGCTCATGCCTGTCATCCTAGCTACTCTGGTGGCTGGGATCTGAGGTGTGAAGCCAGACTGAACAGAAACATCTGTGAGAGTCTTATCTCCAATTAACCAGCAAAATCCAAAAAGTGGAGCTGTGGCCCAAGAAGTGAGCTCTAGCCTTTAGCAAAAATGCTAAGAAACAGCACCCAATCCCTGAGTTTAAGACGTGGGACCAGCACAAGAAACAAACACACAAACCAACAAATAGATTTCCTGAGACAGGTGCCAGTGGCTCATGCCTATAATCCTGCTTAGGAAACTGAGATCTGAGAGTTAAGGTTTAAAGCCAGCCTAGGCAGAAGTCTGTGAAACTCTTTTCTCCAATAAACCACCAAAAACCTAGAAGTTGCGCTGTGGCTCAAGTGGTAGTGCTAGCCTTGAGCAAAAAAAGCTCAGGGATAGCATCCAGGCCCTGAGTTCAAGCCTCAGGACCAATACCAAAAAAAAAATTAGGAAGCTCATTTTATTTCCATTTTTGTGTCAGTAGTGGCACTTGAACTCAGGGCCTGGCTCTCCTTTAGCTTTTTTGCTTGAGGCTCATTCTCTACCACTTAAGCCACAGCTCTATTTCTGGTATTTTTGGTGGTTAATCAGAGATAAGAGTCTCACAGACTTCTGCCTGGGCTGGCTTTAAACCTTAATCCTAAGACTTTCTTGCTTGGGATGGCTTTGAACTGTAATCCTCAGATCTCAGCCTCCTGAGTAGCTAGGATTACAGGCATGAGCCACCAGTTCCCAGCTACCTAGATTTTTTTTTTTTTGTCGGTTGTGGGGCCTGAACTCTCAGCTCTTCAGCTCAAGGCTAGTGCTCTACTACTTGAGCCACAGAGCCACTTCTGGCCTTTTCCGCTTATGTGGTACTGAGGACTCGAACCCAGGGCCTCAGGCATGCAAGGCAAGTGCTCTACCACTGAGCCACCTTCCCAGCCCAACTACCTAGATTTTTGTATATAAACGAGGATACTGCACTTTCAAGCTCCCAGTCTCTCAGGGCTCTGGCTTCAAGTTCCATCCACAGAAAATGAGCTGTGGCCCACAGTAGCAGAGGGTCAGCCCTAGAGCTATATAATGGGTATGAAAACCAGTCAGTCCCCATTCAAGTTGGGGACTTGTTCCTCTCTTTCCCCACACCCCAAATAAATATCCCTGCTTAGCTATGAGGGGAGGGGTACCGGGGTAAAAGGCATGCTTAATTTAGGATGCTTCCAGACATGGGAGAAGAAAACGAAACCCGGATGGGAGGAAAGGCAAAGAGATCCAGAAAGGAGGAGAACCTATGTCTGGGGCCGCTTTGGGGGCACAGTGATCTCACCCCCTGCTGTTGGGTTCTCCAGAGTTAGAAGATCTCACAGGTAATCACTGAGGCAGAGGGCAAAGTGGGCCAAGCATCTAAAGCTTTACATTGCTTCCCAGCATAGCAAAATGAAGCCTAGAGATTCTTTTCTATGAGTCAAGGCAGGAATTAAAGGAAAGAAAAGCAAGGTGACAATGGCTCATGTCTGTAATCCAAGGTACTCAGTGAGGCTGAAATCTGAAGACCCTGGTTTGAAGCCAGAACAGCCTGAAAAGCCCCCGGGTTGGTTATTTGATTATCTACAGAAAACCAAAAAGTGGAGCTGTGGGTCAAAGTGGTAGAGCATTAGCCTTGAGCAAAAGAGTTCAGGGACAGTGCCCAGTCTCTGAGTTCAAGCCCCAGGACCAAAAAAAGAAAGAAAGAAAGAAAAGAGAGGGGGAGAAAGGAAAGGGAAAGGGAAGGAGAGGCTTTTCCCTGCTTTAAGCTATGCATATAATTTGAAGTACTAGAGGGCGGCCTTAATATGAAGGCTGAAGTCATGGGCAGAAGGAAAGCCTGTCACTAGCTAGTGCTGGTATGTTTGGACAGGAGGACATAAACCACCAGAGCTCTACTGGGGCTTGAACTCAGGGCCTCACTCCCTCACTTGGCTTTTTCTCTCGATCAGGGGTGGTACTTTACTTCTTACACCACACTTCCTTGATCACCCCCTTGCATACAGGAGTTTTCAGTTCTTCCAGTTCTTCCTATTTGATAGATAAATGAAATGCATTGGGTCATGCAATTTCACTTTTTAAAGGTGGTACTACATTATGTATAGTTTAACCTTTAAAGCTTCAAAAACATTATATCAACATGTTATAAGCCTATCTAATGGTGTTTAAAACTTTAGACATGGGGCTGGGAAGGTGGCTCAGTGTAGAGTGCTCGCCTTGCATGCATGAGGTCCTGAGTTCAATTCCTCAGCACCACATAAGCAGAAAAAGCCAAAAGTGGCACTGTGGCTCAAGTGGTAGAGCACTATCCTTGAGCTGAAGAGCTGAAGGACAGCGCCCAGGCCCAGAGTTTAGGCCCCACGACCAGAAAAAACAACAACAACAACAAAAATGTTAGACATGAATGATCAGACTTGGCTTACAAGCACAGAATAAAAATACGGTCACATCTCTTCAATTTGTTTTTAAAAATTAATGGCTGGGGTAAACAGGCTCCTTGAGCACAGATCCCAATTTCCCTTTTTCAAAATTTTCTTCGGGTCCACTTCTCAGTCAAGTTGTCTGAGAATATTTACTTTCAAGGACTCAGGGATGGCAAACTGATAAAACTGCATTTATTAGGGTTCCAGCCATGCAGTTCTCACTCGTTGCCACATGGTGTCACTGTTGAAGAGAAGTCCTGTACCCTCCAAGTCGCAAGAACCACCCAAGCCTAGGGTGCGGGCCAGCCCAGGGCCTGGTGGTTCATATTTGCCTGCCTACTCACTGGTCTCTAAGCCACAGACACTGAGTAACACTAAGATGTTTCCAAGGCCAAAAATATACATCTCTGAAGTCAAGTCCACCACCGACTCTTAGGTCCTTGTGATTAATTTGGGACATGAGACTTGGATGTCCTTTTTTTCAGGGTGACTTTTATTTTTAGGTTGTCTTTACTTCCCTGTGATAGACGTGAGCCAACTTGTGTCTAATATACAAACAATTTCTAATGGAAGCAGTGGCTGGCGGTTGGTTCCTTTGGAGAATCTTGTATATCTTGAGCAGATCAGTCCTCTTCCTTCCAAGCTCTGTGTGTGTGTGTGTGTGTGTGTGTGTGTGTGTGTGTGTGTGTGTGTGTGTGTGTGTGTGTGTGTGTGTGTGTGTGTGTGTGTGTGTGTGTAGGGGTTTGAACTCAGGTCCCAGGAGCTCTCCCTTAGCTTTTTCAGTAAGGCTTAAGCTACATTTACACTTCCAGCTTTTGGGTGGTCAATTAGAAGTAAGAGTCTCATGGACTTTTCCCTGCCCAAGCTGGCTTTGAACTGCAGTCCTCAGATGTCAGTCTCCTGAGTAGTAAGGATTACAGGTGTGAGCCACCCGTGGCCAGCTTCTTTTTTCTTTTAATTACAGTCCTCTCCAGAGAATGAATCAGGGTCTCACAAGAAAACTTTATGCCTTTCTGAAAGCAAGGCCCCAATGACCTAACAACCTTCCAGCAGGCTCCACCTTTTAAGGGTCCATCACCACCTGGAGGCCAAAGCTCCCCGCCTATGACTCCTTGGGGGGACAATCCAAATTCAAAGTCTCACAAGCAGAAGCTTGAAGACAGAACTGGAGCAATAGCGATGCTGCTCAGCACTCAGTCTTCTGTTGCAAACAAGAACAGAAAGGAAGAGTTCCCTAGGAGACATTCAGACTACACCTTCCAAACTGGGGCCAAGTTTAGGCCTAGATATAGGATAGATACTGTGAAGGGAAAGGGAAAGCCTGTCAGGCAAATGTGCCAGTTTCTGGATTCCCTCAGCAAGTGAGGCACCAGGAACTATAGACTGCCCACAAAGATGGAACTCAGTTTGGAACCTCAGGGAATCAGCCTTCTCAGAGTTCCTGCTAGGGGCCACAGGGGAAGGATATAACACCCTATCTCCAACTCATTTTAGCTCCGGCTGGTACCAGCCACTAGCTGAGAAGTGCATGGGTATGGCAGCCTGTGTCAGAACTTTGCTTGTGAGGGGCTCCGCTACAGCCAGCTCCACCCTCTAGAAGGCACCTGGACCTGATACTATGGGTGGTGGTAATGGTGTGTGTGTACTATTATTGGGGCTTGAACTCAGAGCCTGGTGCTGTCCCTGAGCTTTTTTGCTAATGGCTATTATTCTACCACTTGAGCCACAGCTCCATTTCTGGCTTCTTTCTTACTTTCTTTCTTTCTTTGATGGTTAGTTGGAAGATAAGAATCTCATGGACCTTCCTGCCAGAATTGGCTTCAAACTGCTATTCTAAGATCTCAGCCACTTGTGTAGCTAGGTTTATGGGTGTGAGCTACTGCCATCTTGACCACTCTGATTATTTGTATGTATGTGTGCCTGTACTGGGAACTGAACTCAGGGCTTTATGCTCTTGTTTGGCTTTTTTCACTCAAAGCTGCTCTACAACTTGAGCCATACTTCCACTTCTGGTTTTTTGGTAGTTCTTTGGAGATAAGAGTCTCAGAGACCTTTATGCTTACATTGGCTTTGAACTGTGGTTCCCAGATCTCAGCCTCCTGAGTAGCTAGGATTGCAGGCATGAGCCAACAGTGCCCAGCGTACTCTGCCTATTTTTGACATAAGGTCTTGCTTTTTCCGTGAGGACTGCCTAGAACTTAATTTTCCTATATACTTTTTCTGCCACAGTTAGAATGTCAAATGTGCGCCATTGTTCCTGGCTTGCTTTGTTGAAATAAGAGACAGTCTTCTTTAAAATACAGAGGCTGAGAAAATCACCATGGACCAGGTCATGTTTCTCCATTAAAGTCTTATGAAACCTTAGAAATGTGTCTAGCGCTTTTCTATCTTTGGAAAGTTTTATTTTCTGTGCCGGTACTGGGGCTTGAACTCAGAGCCTTGGGCTTTTGCTTGGGTTTTTCATGCCAGGCTGGCAGTCTACCACTTGAAGCAGACCACTACTTCTGACATTTTGTTAATTCATTCAAGAGTCTGCCTGGACTTGGAATTCTGATTTTCATGTATCAGCCTCCTGAGTAGCTTTGATCACAAGCATGAGCCACCAGTGCCAGACAGAGAGCTTTGTTTTTCTAAAAAGGACAATAGGCCAGGAGCCAGTAGTTCATGCCTATAATCCTAGTTACTTAAGGAGCTAAGATCTGAGGTTCAAAGCCAACCTGGGCAGAAAAGTCAATGAGATTGTCCTCTCTAACCACGAAAAAAGCCAGAAGTGGAGGTGTGGCTCAAGTGGTAGAGTGATAGCCTTGAGCCAAAAAGCTCACAGGCAGTGCCCAGGACCTGAGTTCAAGTCCCAAGATGAACACACACACACACACACACACACACACACACACACACACACACACACACACAAAGAAAGAAAAAAAAAAGAATAGTGGAGTGGAAATATAAGACCTAAACCTTGTAGCTCTTTCCAAATGGATTTTCCTGCCTTCCAAACTGGAAGACAGCAGCCCAAGACTGGCCAGGCATAGGGCCTCTCACCCCGGGCAGACTTCCTGCTGAGCGAACAGCTGTCTGTTGCGGGAGAGGGGGGTCTCCACACTGGCTCAGCTCCTGCTTGCAAAGGCAATTCAGGCTCTATCGTGTCTCTTTTTAAATCCTATGAAGGTAAGGGGCAGGAGCAGATTTTAATGCAATAGGAAAAAATAAAACCCAAACCCCACCAACCCTTGGGCATGTGGTTTCTGCAATTAGCTCGCTGTGCTAATGAGAGTCTTCAGGAGAACGACATTAATTAATGGGTGAATATCACTTTAATAAATGTATAGGCAATTTTCTAAATGCAGGCGGTAGAGTCCGCCCTGATGGCTGTACCTAGAGGCACTCGACTTGGTAAGTGTTGGATGAAAGTGGTTAATTTGTAAAATGCTTCATGATCCTGATTAGAAGAGAATAATGCCTGTGTTTGCTTTCCAATGTATCATTCATCTCTCCCAGTCGAGGACTGGTGCCTTTTTCTCCCTCTCTGCAGTTTCCCGGGGCTCTTTCCCATTGTTTTGAAATGGGAGGACTAGAGGGATGTCCCCTTTTTCTGGGGGTTTCTTCTCATTCTGTTTCTAATGCCAAGGCAATGCTCAGTGCCTGAATCATACCTCCCCCTCTCTGTCTCTCAGTCTCTTTCTCTTGCCTCTGTCTCTGTCTCAGAAGCCAAAAAGGGCTGAAATGGCCCCTACAAGAGCAATGACACTGTCAATAAAGAAAATGGCTGATAGAAACTGTTATGATCCAAAGCCATTTCTGCAGGATATACTGTGCTCCTTGCTGCCTCCAGACATTTAAACACAGCAGGATGACAGGAAGCTAAGGGAAGCAGGGAATTCCTCTCTGGGTAAGTTTCCCTTCCTCCTTCCAAGGTAGACAGGGGAACAAAAGACAAATGGGAAGCTGGTCTCCAATTTGAAGCCCCATTTCCAGTCATTCTCTTTGGGACCATTAAATACTTGTTTGGGGACCTCCACTGACAAAATTCAGCCTCTCTGTGTTGATAAACTTTAAAATTCAAACCCTGACCAAGTGCCAGAAGCTCATATCTGTAATCCTAGCTACTCAAGTGGCTACAATCTGAAGATCACAGTTTAAAACCAGCCCAGGCAGGAAAGTTCATGAAACTGTTTTCTCCAATTAGCCACCAAAAAACAAAAATGGAGCTGTGGCTCCCCAGTCTTGAGTGAACATGCTAAGGGACAGCATCCCAGCCCTGAGTTCAAGCCCCAGTACCAGCATTTTTCTTGGAGTAAATAGGTTGCTTCATTTAGACAAAGAGGCCAGACTTACAACTAGCTCACTAGATCAGGACACACAGGACACACGTGTCTGCTACAGATGCCCTTCTAATTCATGGAAGTTTGTGTGTCACGTCTCATTTTATAAATGAGCTAAGAGAAGTATGTGTGTCATTTCATTCCATGAAATTGGTTATTGGGAGTAATGAAGGTTTGGATAAGTCTCCCACAGAGACCCACATATGAAAAGGTGCTGCTATTGAGAGGTGGTAGAACCCTTAAGAGATGGAGCCTACAGCTGAGCATGGTGGTATATGCCAGTTTTAAGCTTGAGATAGGATGGTCATGAGTTCAAAGCCAGCCTGAGCTACACAGGGAGTTTGAGGCCAGTCTGGGCTATACGACAAGATCCTGATTCAAAGCAAAACAAAAGAAAAAAGCAAACCAAACAAACAAAAACAGTAAAAAGGGAAGGAAGAGAAAAAAAGTGGGGTCTAGTGTAAGGAAGTTAGGTCATTGGGGGTGTGCCCACCAAGTGACTCTTGGGATCATAATCCATTCTCTGTGTACTTTCTGCCTATGTGAGCTGATCAGTTTTTCTCCTCCATGCCCTCCCACCAGCTGGGCTGCCACAGACATCCCCTGTACCGTGCCCCAAATGATGCCTACCACCCATAGACTAAAACCTCTGCAATTATTCATTGTAATAAAATGATTCAATTTTATAAGTTGATTATCTCAAGTATTTTGCTACAGTAATGGAAAGCTAACAGAGGAGTTGGCTGATTTTTCAGGACTTGGCTGATGTTTTTTTTAAGTGTTTAAAACATTCTTGCAAAGATTTGGAAGACGTAACAAGCAAAGGGTCTACCATGCCTTCCTCTCCTCTTTCCCAATGTTTCTGATGGGAAACATTTTTTTCCCTGCTTCTTCCCCCTTCCCCCTACCCTCTCTCTTTTTTAGTTTTTTGTTTGTTTGATTGATTTGCTTTTTGTTTTCTTTTGAAGCAGCCTTTTCTTCCACCACTGAGAGGAAATCATGACTGCTGGTGACTGGTATCAAGCCCTCTGTGGCCTATTTTGAAGACTCCACTGGTCACATGAGCATGTAGAGGATGGGAGAGAAGCCATTGACCAGCCTCCTCCTGGAGCATGCTCAAACACACCAGGGAAAGGCTCAGATCCTGTCTCAGATTCCACGGGTGTACCCAATCAATGATTTCCACCTCTTCAGTGATCTACTCATTTATCCTATGGACTTTGATGACTTCTTTGTGCCAGGCACTCGTGCTGCGAAGGAAATCATGAGGAACTGTCCCTGTGGAGCATATAGTCCAGTGGCAGAAGGCACCTTTTTATTACTATAACAAAACACCTGAAATGATTTAGCAACTTTTAAAGAGGAAAGGTCTTTTCAGGCTCACAGAGAGCAAGCAAAATTATCATCTTCTCAATGAATGGATTAGGTGACAAGTATCACTTTTGGCTTGTTTAGCCAATATACAGGTGGTTTTCTGGTGGTTAATTGGAGATAAGAGTCTCATAGACTTTCCTGCCCAGGCTTTCTTTGAACCACAATCCTCAGATCTCAGCCTCCTGAGTAAATAGGGTTACAGATGTGAGCCACCGGTATGGCTGCACAGGTGCTTTTTCATGGTGGGTCTTGAATGCTAGTGGGATGAGTTAGCCTATACAGGGGCAGGGCTAGAAACCAGCTAAAGTTAACAGGGAGTTTATCGGTGCGACTTGGCTACTGTCGCTGTATGCACTGGGCAAATAGGTGACCATGTGGGCATCAGCTGTGCCTGCCTCATGAGAGTCTGTGCATCCAATGAAATGACACCCGTGCATGGTGCTTTGTCCATGCAATTGTCTCTTGATAACTTGTCAGGCATTCTTGCCTAAGAATCATTTATTACAGGCAAAATCAATGATTAGCAAGGCTGGGCTCATCTGCTGAGGGACGTAGCAGTACGTAGCACAGGGACAGAGGTACCTGTGAGGTCACGGGGACTCAGACACCCTGCTATTCAGCAGCGGGAATGGCCAGATATTTTCCTGTCATGATTTCCACTGGAAGCCCGGGAAGTAAGGAGGCCTCTCCTGCGCAGGTCTATGGGAGAGTTTAAGTTCATGGTTTAGGTTTTAAAACTGCAATTTGAGCCCATTAGAGAGAGATTGGGCTGCTGACATGCATGAGGAAACAGTGCATTAGCCTATTTCCTTCCCGTAAAGACCTGTAAAAGCCAGTGTGATTTTTGCAGAATGAGGTTGTTACAGCTGGTAATCGGCCAGCCCAGCACTGGAAGCTTTGAAATCAACCAGACCAGGTCAAAGGGGCTCTATGTTGCTTTGGGAATGGGAACTAATTCATCTTAATATTTGCAATGATCAGATGGAAGAACTGCTCGACCCCATTTCCTAGTTGGGGAAGCTGAGGCTTTGGAGGTTCACAAAGCTGCCCCAAAGTCAAAGGGCAGGAGGTGATGGAGCCAGGACTCTGGGAACTGGCATTCCCTGGGGGGGTTGAGGGAAGAGCCTCTAGGGAGGAGGAGCCTCAGAGGAAAAGCCCCTAGGGGGCAAGGCACATTTGCCAGTCCTGCCACCTACTGGGTAGCCTCCTAGCGCAATGGGGGCATGTAACACAGAAAAGGCACCACAGAAAATGCCTGCCATCTGGCCTAAGGGGGCAAAAACTCCCACACTCGCAGGTCAGGCATCTGCTGTACCCTTAGCCCAGGGAGGCAGCCAAGGTCAAGCAGGCCGCACGCAGAATTCAGATGCACCCGGCAGGGACTGGAGGACATGGGCTCTCAGCCCATTCCCTGCAGTATTGCCTTTTGGTTACTGAGCTTCCTCATCAGGAAGCAGATGCAATAAAGTGGCCCAGAGCTTTGGTAGACTTTGGGAGAAATGCTGCTTAATCATTGAGTGGACTTCCAACTGTTTGAGGTTGAGGTTTATCATGATCATTTGGATCATATATATTGGCCCCAAATTTACTTTCTTTCTTCCTCTTTTTCTCTTTCTTTCTTCCTTTCTTCCTTTCTGTCTTTCTTTCTTTCTTTCCTTCTTTCCTTCTTCCTTCCTTTTTCCCTTCCTTCCTTCCTTCCTTCCTCTCTCTCTTTCTTCTTTCTTTTCTTTCTTTCTTTCTTGTTTTTCTCTCTCTTTCTCTTTCTTTCTCTCTTTCTCTTTCTTTCTCTCTTTCTGTCTCTCTTTTTTTGTGTGCGAGTCTGGGGCTTGAACTCAGGGCCTGAGTGCCACCCCTGAGCTTTTTTTTGCTTAAAACTAGTGTTCTACCACTTGAGCCACAGCTCCACTCCTGGCTTTTTTAGTGCTTAATTGGAGATAAGAGTCTCACAGACTTTCCTTCCAAGGCTGGTATCAAACCACAATTCTCAGATCTCAGCATTCTGAGAAGCTAGGAATTTTGGCATGAGCCACCAGTTCCCAGCCAGAAACTCTAGCTTTTAAAAGCCATTAGCTGTGACTTAACTAATAGGATGGTCCCCTTTTGTTGGGCATATGGCCAGGAAACATTTGGAGTCAAAGAAGGAGGTTCCTGGCAGAGAGGCTGATTGGCCCTGCACCTGGGGTCTCTGAGCACCCCAACAGCGTAGGGGGCCTCTAGTTCTGAGCCAGTAGGAGGGACAGGAACAGAGACTTCAGAATTAAAGAGGGATCCCTCCCCAAAATTGTTCTACTGGCCATCAAGTGACAGGCCTATCAGCTTTCTTAGGGGGCAGATCTGTCTCCTCCCCCCCTGGTTCTCAGCCATAGCATTTTACCTCTTTTAGTCGCTGACCTCAGAAAGCACACATCCCTGTTCTCTGAAGGAGCACTTGTTTATTGATTGCTGACTCCATTCCAGGAGGACAAGAAAGAAAGTGAAGAGGACTGTGTATATTTATGCACCGCCTTTTGCTTAGTGGGTTTTACTATAGTGGCACGGGTGTTGGCAGGCCCTTTAAGGTAGGGAATGGAAACTAGAGGGATAGAGAGAGGAGAGGAACTGCCGGGACACTGGCGCAGTATTGAGGGGATCTGAGGGCCCCCTCACCTCCTTCAGGACCCTGGTGGCCCCAAGAGACAGATGCATGACTGGTGCTCTACCACTTGAGCCACACTTCCAATTGCAGTTTTTTTCCCCTAATTAACTGGAGACCAGTATCTTCCAGATTTGTCTGCCCAAAATGGTTTCAACTCAGTATTCTCAAATCTCAGCCTCTTGAGTAGCTAGGATCATAGGTGTGAGCCACCAGAGCCTGGCAGCGTGCGGCTATAGTCTCGGTTATGAATAGCTATGCATGGCAGTGGTTTGCGATGCTGAATGCAAAAGTGAGAAAGAGCGTTGAGAATATGGCTTAGTGGTAGAGTGCTTGCCTAGCATGCAAGAAGCCCTGGTTTTGGTTCCTCAGTATCACATAAGCAGAAAAAGCTGGAAGTAGCACTGTGGCTCAAGTGGTAGAACACTAGCCTTGAGCATAGAGAGACTCAGGAACAGAGCCCAGGCCCTGAGTTCATGGCCCAGGCCCAGCCAAAAAAAAAAAAAAAGAACAAAAATGCAAAAGATCCTTCTGCAGAGAATGGGACCATGCATGTGCACACATCTGCACTTGCATACACACAGGCCCATGGGGAAGGAATCAGGCCTCAGATCTTTGGTTCTCTGTGTCTTAAGCCATGTGAGAACAGTTCATCTCTAAGGTCCCCTCTGCAGATGGTGGATTTTGTGTGCTTGGGCTGACATCTCATTAATAAGCAGTTGTTACTTGGCATGAGGCCATTTTAAGACATTCTCTGTGCACTGCTGAGCCTACTGTACCTATTTTCATTTCATTGCCCGCCCCACTCTTCTTAGTAGTTCTATTGTGGCCCAAACTCCTCCATGTTTTGAAGTCTTTGGAGATTTAACCCCCATGCTGTTTGCCAGCTCCTGAGAAGCACAGGCTTCCAGACGCAGGATCCAGCATCCCCACTCTCAGCCCAGCTGGAAGAGGGAAAGGATGGGTGACAGTGGCCAGCGGGCACTTTGAGTGGTTTGCTGCTCACACACCTCAGACTGGAGAGCCAGGAAGCCCTGATGGCACTGTGCCATTCTGAGAGGACTCCTGAGTCCCATCTCTTATAACAGCCCGCATCCTAAGACCAGGTGTTGGCTGTTCATGCCTGTAATTCTAGCTTCTCACGAGGATGAGATGTGAGGTTTGAAGCCAGCCCAGACAGGAAAATCCTTGAGACTCTTACCTCCAATTAACCAGCAAAATGTTGCAAGTGAAGGTATGGCTCAAGTGGCAAAGTGCTAACCTTGAGCAAAAAAGCCAACCAAGATTAGGAGGCCCAGAGTTCAAGCCTTAGTATCACCGCCCGCCCCCTTCCCCGCCACCATCTCCCCACATCAGCAGGACTCTGATCCTGTCACCATCTCTTCTCCATCATGGGACAACCAGGAACAATTCTTTCTCACTGAGAAGTGACTGAGGAAAAGCTGACCTCTGCTGTGGTCAGTTCCTGAGTGATCTGCCCCTTGATGCTGGCAATAGGCCTTCCATGACACAGCCCAATTGAGGACATGAGGCATTCGATGGTGAGGCTTCGAATGACTCAGAAACTATTCATCTAACTTGGGTAAAAATAATAACGATAATAAAAGGTCCAGGTCCAGGGCCCTGCCTAACAAGCCAGAGGTCCTGGGTTCAATCCCCAGTACCTAAAATCAAAACAAAACAAAAAAGGGGTGGGGGAGAAAGAAAGAGGGAGAGAAAAATAGAACTGGTAGATTTAAGACCAGTATTCTTAAGACCAGAAGAATTCTTGTCACCTCTGGATGGTACCACTCCAAAGCCAAGGCCAAACTGACTAGTTCTTAGCAAGGCAGCCCCTCCCCAACACCCAGAAAGGACCTCTGTGGAATTGTGACAATCCAGCTGATTCAGTGGGGTTCTGTGCAATGCTTTCCACCTGTATGGCCGATTATTCTGTTTGGATCTCCTTTAAATTAGGACAAACCGTACTGGCATGGTGCTGCTGTTGTCACTCCGTTCTGTTTACTCCCAGCTCTCTTTAAGATGGAAAAGGCTAGAACCTGCGTCCTAATGGCCCAATTAGTCCTAATGCTGCGTAGTGTTGACTGTTTAGTTACCACCATATTGTGTACAGAACTAATTGTGGTGAAAGCAAATGAATGGTCAGGAAACAAACAGGCTACTAGAAAATAATTACTTGGAGTGTTTCTCTTTAGTGCCTGTGCAGCGGATTTCATTATAGTCAACAGCCCCTAAGCTGCTTGAAATAGCGGTATTTGTCATTTTCATAGAAACTTGATAATGACATTAATTTATCTTAATGGCCTGTTCTATTGTTATAAATAGTAAAATTAGCTTAAATTGTCTTGCTTTTGCTGGTTTTGGATGGCTGCAGAGGGCCCCACAGCAGCCGACGAGTAGATAATTTGGTGTGCTTGACAGATTTCCAATAATTTGTTATGTGGAACATGAGTAATGCTAGTACCATTAATGTTCATTTTCCTCTAAATTCATTACTGCCCTTTTCCCTTTTATCTGTTTTAATGTCTGGGCCATTTTTCTATATTTCAAGTGGAGCCACAGAGCCTATTCATATTCAGCCAGCTATTAACATTCTGAACATAGCGAACGTCCTACAGAAAAACAGGTCTTTATGAAATGATGAGCTGTCAGAAAAGCAGGCAGAATGAGTGAGGGGCCTGCAGGTATCAGGGCCTGGTGTAATTAAGTCAAATGTAATTTTAAAGAAATTTAAATGTTTTCATTTATGGCAAAGGTAAAACACACTCAAGGGAGAATCTAAGATGGTATAAATCCATTGCTAACATTCATCTCTCCTCTGTTGGAAGACTCCATTCCAACATCTCATGGCATTTGAGCGAAGGTTATTATGGGGTTTCTCTAGAAAGCTGATTCTAATTAATCCCTGAAAAATATTATGGTTCATCTCATTTCTGGAAGTTGATGTGTTATCACAATATCTGGAACAAATATGAAGGTTCTTTCTTCCTTTCTTTTCTGTTCCAATAGTGGGGCTTGAACTCAGGGCCTGGGTGCTGTCCTTTATCTTGCTCAAGGCTGGGGCTGTACCATTTGAGTTACAGCTTTACTTCTGGCTTTTTGCTGGTTAATATAAGTGTCACAGATTTTCCTGCCCAGACTGGCTTCAATACGTAATCCTCAAACCTCAACCTCCTGAGTAGCTAGGATACAAAAACTAGAATGTAGTGTACACAGAATGCCCTGTAATTGGTTTTAGCTCCATGTCTCTGCTGTTTCATGGGTTAGATTAGACCACAAAACCATTTGCTCCAGTTTTCCAGTGGTTTTTAAGTACCTTTCCCTGTGTTCTTTAATATTTCTGTAGAAAGGCAACTAAATAGTAATGGAGATGTGCTCATCTTCCATAGCAGACATCTTGTGTCCCACAAACATGAAGAGATTGTACAATATTTATCCTGTACAAGGAGTGACCTCTACAACTCAACGCCAGCTCTATGTGACACTGGACAGAGTGGAGCTGGGAGCCACTCCCACCCTGCCCCTAACACCTCAGGTTACATACCCCTGAGTGGGAGGGACAGATGGAAACATACACACATACTTGTTAATTATAAAATAAGCTTTAAATATTATAAACTGAATCTTTTTATTTTGTGCTGGTACTAGGGCTTGAACTCTGGGCCTGGACACTGTACCTTAACTTTTTCACTCAAGGCTGGCATCCTATCACTTGAGCCACAGCTCCACTTCTGGCTTTCTGTTGGTTAATTGGACATAACAGTCTCACAGACTTTCCTGCCCAGGCTAGTTTTGAACTGATCTTAGGCTCCTGAGTAGTTAGGATTATGGCACTTTTTTTAAAAAGCAAAGTTTTAGCTGTATATAGGTACAGGTGTGTACCTGGTTCAGCAGTATCTTTTTAAAAAGTGAAGTTTTACCTGGGTGCTAGCTACTCAGGAGGCTGAGATCTGAGGATTGCAGTTCAAAATCAGCTCAGGGAGGAAAGTCCATGAGATTCTTATCTCCAAATGAGCACCAAAAAAGTTGGAAGTGGAGTTGTGGTTCAAGTGGTACAGCACTAACTTGGAGCAAAACTAATTAGGGATAGTGTCCAGGCCCTGAGTTCAAGCCCCAGGATCTCCATCCCCCCAAAAGCCCAAAGCACTAAGTTTTTAGAAAGAAGACTGATTTTCTTGTAATGCTTTATTCTCAAAAATAATAAAGATTCTCTATCACAAAGTATCAACACTTTTCCCGAGGGTCTCTTGGCCCTGATTCTTCAGAAAAGATCCATTGAAGGTTTGGTTTTGGTTTTTTAAAGTAGACTCTAGACACTTTTGTTCAACAAAAAGTCTCCAGATGACAACTTTCACACTGAAAAAGCAAACCTGATTTAAAGAACTGTTTCTTTTCATAAGACAAAATTACTTCTCCCCCCCCCCCCACCACCACAGATACAAATAGATTTTAAAAGCAGCCTGTTCAATAAAATCACCCAAATGTACTCTTGAGTACATCCCTCCACTGTTCAGGGAGGGATGAAGGATAATGTACTAATAATGTAATGTATCAGAGAGGCAATTCATAAAATATTTATCTTAAAGCAGAAAATGTGTCTGTCTGCCTTGTTCATTTATAAAATAATAGTTTAGGAGAATTAGGTACCAGCTAAGTCCCTTCGTCTAAATAGTTGGCTTCACCCAGAGTCCATTAGACTGGGTTATGTATCTGCTGTGGAAGACACAGCCGTCAGTGATGCATAATGGATCATGAAAGATAAATGGAATTAGGCAATTGAATAATTAGAGTGGTGTCCACCAGAACAGCTCTAAGTAGAGGGCTGCAGGGATTTCCATTAGAAACCTCCATTTCAATGGTTACACATCCATCTGAGGGAATTTGGCTGGGGTTGGAAGTTAGTACCAAGTGGGGAAGGGAGGGGAAAAGAATTTTCCCAAGAGGTACCTTGCTACTCAAAGGTCAGGTTGAGGTGACTTCAGGGGTCATAGTACTGAGCCTGCAATCCTACCCAATTTAAGCACCTGGATAGAAAGAAATGTTTTTCTGAGTCAAGAAGAGTTATGCCCAATCTGTTCCTCTGTACTTAGATTTGGAGCTCTTAGCACCTGTGCTGTGAATGCTGCAGCCTAAGATGGTGCAGTGTGCAACCTGCAAAATGGTATTCAGCCATCCTGCCAGTTACCTCCTCTTTTACCCTTTGTTCCTCCATTTCTATGCCTCCCCTTATACTCCCTAAAACATATAGACAAACAAGACAAAACCAAAAATACAAAAAAAAAGCAGCAAAGAAAGATAAAACCTCTTGTTTCCAAATGCAGCAATGGTACTCACTGGATACTATGTTGAAAATGAACTATACAACTTCTGGGTGGGATGAGGAAAAACTGGCAGAAAGCTAGGGAAAGAATGACAGTGTTGAAAAGAGAATGTACTCTCTGCCTGACTTAGGTAACTGTAACCCCTCTCTTTTTAGTATTTTCAAATAAATCACCATCATCATCATCATCATCATCATCGTTACACCCACAATATGTTTATCTTCCCTGAAAATACTGTCAAACACATACCCAGAAGTAATGCTTTGACCATTTCTCCATGAATTCCCCAAATCCAGTCTACTTGGCACCCACCATTACATTTGGGGGGGGGGTCAGTCATGGGGCCTGAACTCTGGACCTGGGCACTGTCCCTGAGCTCTTCAGCTCAAGGTTAATGCTCTACCACTTGAGCTAGAGCGCCACTTCCGGCCTTTTTTTGCTTATATGGTGCTGAGGAATCAAACTCAGGGCCTCAGGCATGCAAGACAAGCACTCTACCACTGAGCCACCTTCCCAGCCCCCCACCATTACATGTTATTAATGACTTTGCCCAGAGTGTATCATAAATGTCTCTATATATCTCCTAAGGTCCTGCTATTACAAAAACTTGCTTCCCATGATCCTCTGGGTTTATCTGCACTTGGTTTATCTGCACTATCCCCTCCCTGCTTTCTCTCCTGACTCTCCCCCTCTCATGACTGGCTCATCTCTTCTTCAACCTCAGCCTTGTACTGAAACCACAGCACCTTCTACTTCTGACCCTCTCCTTTCCCCAGCTCCCTTATATAAGAGTAAAGATAGGCTCAGTCCTCTCAGTGCCCAAGGATAAGCAACTTACAAAACAATCTTTCAACTATTTGTCACGCTTCCTGCTGATGGCAGGCAGGATCTAGCTTGCATGTGGTTGCTGATGGCTTGGTACTGCCAGGTCTCCAGGTCATGTGTATCTCCACCAGGCCTGTATCTCCTCGTCCCACTGCTGGCACAGGGGTGAACATTGTGTCATGCCTCCTCCTTGAGCTTATCATCTTGGCACTCCATGGCACTTCTTGGTTCCCTTCCATGTGCCTTCTCCAATTTCAACTGCTGTCTGCACACATATGACTTCCAAGACAACTAGTGTTAAGACATGTGCTTACCACCTACCTGCATGGAGACTGAACCTTTCCTCTACTCTATATAAAGTTCCCCTGGCCTCTTCCAGTCAAGTCCCCGAAGGTAACCCCTGCTTTGCTTCTCAGAACCCTTCATTGCTATAGATGGAAATCACCTAAGATGTCCTTTTAGTGTCTTGCTCTTCTCACTGAGCTGATCAGCAGAGGGGGATTCAATCGTGTTGTCATACATGTCAGTGACAGATTCCTTTTTCTTGGCCCAGTAAGAATTCATTGTATGAATCTACCACAAGCCATTATCCATTCCCTCCATATCCTCTGATGGAGACATTTGGGATTGTTTAGTTTTGGGTTTTTGTGTGTGTGTGTGTGTTGGCTACTGTATCTAAATATGTTCTAAACTTTGGCTATTGGGAATAAAAATGCTGGAAATGTCTTGTACATGTCCTTTGAGAAAACCAAAGGGCTTTTCATAGTGGCTGAAAAAATGTATACCTGTACCACCTGTGCCTTAGAGTTCCAGTTGCTCCCTTTTCTCATCAACATTGATATTGTGAATCTCTTCCCATCCTTCTAGTGGTAGTGAAAATACTTTGCATAATCTTTTGTCTAATTTCAAAATTTTTCAGAGTCATAATTTTGTTATTGTACTGGCATTTGAAAACTCACTTGCCAAGTTGAGCACATAAAGTGTGCTTGTAGTCCCAGGCACTCAGAGGCTGCGGCAGGAAGACTGTTTGAAGCTAGGAAAAAGAAGAAAAGAAAATGTTGGCTAGGATAGGTAAGCAAAAAAAGTACTTTAAGAAAAGTTGGCTAGGTCATGGTGGCTCACACCTTTAATCCTAGCTACTCAGGAGGCTGAGATCTGAGGATCACAGTTCAAAGCTAGACTGGGCAGGAAAGTCCCTGAGACTCCTATCTCCAATTAACTACCAGAAAACTGGAAGTTGATCTTAAAGTGACAGAGCACTAGCCTTGAGCAAAAAAGCTCAGGGACAGTGCTCAGACCCTGAGTTCAAACCCCATGACTGACAGAAAACAAACAAACAAAAGTTGGCTTTATTCATTTCAGTATTTATAATTCCTAGAGTATAAGTTTAATAAAACTAGTGAATAAAATTCATAAAATCAAGTAAATGATCATTTACTTAATAGAAGAAGCATGTTGCATCAAATTAACTATGGAAGCAAAATATGAAGATTCAAAAGAATTAAAAAAAATCATTGAACATTAAGGCTTCTCTCATTTGGGAAAGATATTTAAGTACTTTTTGTTTTGTATTTATTTATTTACTAACTTATTTGTTTATTTATTTAGTGTTGGTTCTGGGGCTGGGATTCAGAGTCTGTGAGCTCTTGTTGAGGTTTTTCTGTTCCAGACTGGCACTTGGGCTGGGAAGGTGGCTCAGTGGTAGAGTGCTTGCTTTGCATGCATGAGGCCCTGGGTTCGATTCCTCAGCACCACATAAATCAAAAAAGCCAGAAGTAGGCACTGTGGCTCAAGTAGTAGGGTGCTAGCCTTAAGCTAAAGAGCCTGAGGGACAGTGTCCAAGCCTAGAGTTCAAGCCTGACAACCACCACCACCAACAACAAAAAGACTGGCACTCTACTGCTTGAGCCACTGATCACCACTTCTTGCTTTTTACTGGTTAACTGAGATGAGAATTATAAGGGTTTTTCTGCCTGGGCTAGCTTTGAACTCTGACTTTCTGATCTCAGCTTTCTGAGTAGTTAGGATTACAGTTGGGAGTCACCAGTACTGTGCTTGGTTTCTCTTTTAGTAGGGCTTTGAAGGAATAAGGCAGGGATTGGCTGGGACTCATTGAACTGCTTAACCTGCTGTGGGACTTCTGGCACATTTACACAATCTCTTTAACCTGGTTTCTTCATCTACAAAGTTGGGGTAATAGCAGAACACGGTAATAGAGTTGTTATGAGGATTAAGTAAGTTATTACTCTTAGAGTAAGTCCTGGCACTTGAGTTAATGCTCATTAAATCTCAGCTGTTAACTGTCATCTGAAGACATTTATTGAATGTTATTTCTTTTCCCACTAGCAGTTAATAATAGCTCTTATAAAATTAAGGCACACATCAGGAATCTGTGCTTTATTTCATTGGTTATTTGTTCTGACCTTAAGCTATTATCATATAGCTTTGTTGACTGTTGTTTAATACTATGTTTTATAAGTATATGGAAAGTTGAGTTCTTTGATTTTGCTTCTACTTTCCTTTCCTGAAATACTCTTCCCTGTTTATTTTCCTGGTAGGTTTTTAATATGATTCCGATGGGAATCTTAATTAGTGCTGGAGTTCTACCTATAATTAGCTGTGGGAGAGCTTTGATCTTTACCATTTCAAATCTTTCTAAAATACAGCCCAATGCTTAACATCCAACTTTTCAATGCCCTTTTGATTTCTCCTACAAGAAGTTCATACTTTTCTTTCAAGGGGTCTTGAAGTCGGATACCAGGTTAACTCTCAAATATATTCTTTAAACTTTTCACGATTTAGATCTTCTTATCACTGTTTACTTTTTATGTTCTGCATATTAGAGAATGATTATGTTGGGGGGGGGGGGCTCATGTTACAGCAGGCACTATGGAAAGCCCATGGATGATGGTGTTGGGTTTTGTGAGGGACACAGCAAGCTACGGGTTGGAAGAGCTCAGTGTTTGCAATAGAAGGGTCGGCTGTCAATAAATCTGTTCCTCGAAGTGCATGTGAGACCAGGGCTAAGCTCTCATCATCTCCTCTGAGTGCCGGGGTCCTCTCTGAAGAGGAAAGGAAAATGACAGCCTGGGATGGCTTGTGCTGGTGAGAAGTTAGGCCTTCTGGGATAGGTCGAAAATGGCAGCTGGGGGATGACGCAACAAGACACGTGTGCCCCCCAGGGTGGTGGTGGAGGGGTGGGATGACTTAGCAGAGGTAGGAGAACCAATCACAAGGCTCATTGAAGCACATGGCCAATCAGAACAAGAGCACACCTTAAGGGGGCGGAGGCAAGGAGCTCTATATATAGGGCACCTGGGGAAAAGATGGAGGCTAAGTACTCATACAAGGAGTCTGTTTTGCTATTTCTTTTGCTGCCTGTTTTCAGTGTTAATTTTGGCTTCTAAATAAGCCTGTGTGCCTGCTTTAAACACTTTCATTCTTCATTAGGTGAAGGAAATGAACCTGAACCCTATTACTGGAACTGCAGACTTTCTTATAGGCCATATCAACTGCTAGAAATATACTCAAAATAATGATGCTAACAGCATGAAGAGCTGTTTGTACAACCATGTACAAACAGCATTATTTGTAACAGCCAAGAGGTGGAAGAAACCTGGTATCTATCAGTATATAGATATGAATGTTTAAAAACTTTGATATATGTATATTCACATATATATGAAAGTCACACTGCATCACAGATGAACCTGAAGGACATTATGCTAACTGAAACAACCACATAGAATAGATACCGTCTGGATTCACATATATCATCGGTGCTGGTCAGCTTTCCATCACTAAATGAGATAATCAACTCACAAAGAGAAAAAGGTTGGACACAGTTGTGGAGGCTCTAGTCAATGCTCTCTTGGCCCTGGTGATTTGAGGCCAATAGTAGCACATGATAATGGGAGCATGTGGTAGAAAGGAGCCACTGACTCTCATGTCCAGGAAGGAAAAGAGAGAGGGGAAACTGGGGTTCCACATTTGCTGTTGAGAGCACACCCATGCTTATCTGAAGGCTTCCAACTGGGCCCAACAGCATCATGCTGAAAATCAGTCTTTAGCAGGTGGACCATTAAGGGGACAGTGGAGGTCCAAATTATATCAGTGAGGCATGCAGAGCAGTCTAATTCACAGAGACAGGAAGTGGAGTGGAGGTTATGGGGATTTATTTTTTTTTTTAATGAGATTAGGGTTTCAGTTTTATAAGATGAAAGAGTTCAGTCAGGTGCTGGTGGCTCATGCCTGCAATCCTATCTACTCAGGAGGCTGAGATCTGAGGATCACAGAGGTTCAAAGCTAGCTCAGGCAGAAAAGTCTGTGAGACTCTTAACTCTAACTAGCAAAAAGCCAGACATGGATCTGTGGTTCGTATGGTATAGTGTCAGTTTTGAGCAGAAAAGCCAAGCAAGAGTGTGAAACCCTGAGTTGAAGCCCCAGTATTGGCAGTGTACAGGTTAACACCTACATACTCTCACACATACACATACAAGATGAATGAGTTCTGGAGATGAATAGTAATGAATTAGAACATCACTACCACTAAGACGCTAATAAAAATTATTATTAATAATAATAATATTGCAGAACTTTGCAATATTATTTGCACAGTTCATTTATGCTAACAAAAATTTGGGGAAAAATGATCCTTGACAGATGTTGCCCTTCATTTAGGATATCTCATTTCCAGGGATCTTGAGATAATAAATTTTCAGTCATTATGAACTATAAGTTATAAAGTTGGAAGTCTAGCTCAGTTGATAGAGACTAGTTAATGAGCATAAGCATCAGGTACTAAGTTTGAGTTCCAGTCTCAGACTTTTTTAAAAAAAGCAAAAAATGAAATATAAGTAATAGCAATATATGTTGGCAATTAGAACCCTCCTACATCTCCTGTGGGAGTATAAAATGGTAGAGTTGTTTTAGAAAAGCCATTTGACATTTCCTCAAAAAGTTAAAAATAGAATTACCATATGACCCTATTTTATATCCACAAGAATTTCAACCAAACATTTATGTAAAAACTTGTACCCCAGTGTTCTTCAGCATTATTTATATTAACTGAAAATGGGAAACAACTCAGATAATTCTCAACTGATAAATAAAATGTGGGATATTTATAGAATGAAACATTATTTTCCTATCAAAAGGAATCATGTATCAACATGTACTACAACATAAATGAACTTGAAAAATGTTCTGCTAAGTGTATAAATCTAGTCATAAGCGTTATACACCACTGATTCCACTTAAACATCTCAAATAGGCAGATCCTCATGTCAGGACAAGAGGGCACTAGAGCTTGCTAATGGGCTTTGGGACTTTTAGGGGGATGAAGGAAAAGTTCTGGAGTTAGGAGAGTGGTGATACACAATATTTTTATTATATGGAAAATCACTGAATTGTTTATTTTTAAGTGTGCCTTCTACAATTTGTGAACCAATGCAATTAAAAAAGCACAAAGTAATTGAATGTCCATTCATCAGCCATAAATTATTTAGAAATATAAAACATATTGTTTACAGTATCAGCAAAAGCCTAACAAAAATATGCAAGCTAATTTTAGAAAAATATACAAATTTATTAAAACCTTTTCCTCAGTATTTTCAGTATTCGGGTCTTGCTCTTGTTAAGCAGACACCTTATCATTTGAGTTATCTGGGACCACCTTTCATGTTTTCTTTTGAATAGGGTCTCATATTTAGGCTTAGCCTGGACTGTGACCCTTCTATTTGCACTTCCTGTGCTCAGCTTTATTGATTGAGACCCCCATCTCAATCACAAACATTTTGCTTATGCAGACCTCAGACAGTGTTTCTCCTTATTTCATCCTCCCAGGTAGCTAGGAGTTTAAGTGTGAGCCACTGTTCCTTGCTTGGAGCATTTAAAAAAGGTGAAATAAATGAACTGAAATAAGAAGCTCATGGAGTCAGGTGCTGGTGGCTCACACCTGTAATCTTAGCTACTCAGGAGACTGAGATCTGAGGATCCCAGTTTGAAGACAGCCTGTGCAGAAAAGTCAATGAGACCCTTATCTCCAGTTAACCACAGAAAGGCCAGAAGTGGAGCTGTGATTCAAGTGGTAGGTGCTAGCCTTGTGTAAAATAGCTCAGGGGTGGCAATCAGGCCCTAGGACACACACACACACACACACACACACACACACACACACACACACAGAGGCTCATCGATAGAAAATATCAGTATTATAGGTATTTACTCTGAATCATCTCAACTCAATTTTAATCAAAATTCCAACAGGGTTGTTCAAACAATTAGAAGCTGAATCTGAAAGTTTATTTAGGAGTAAAAAATTTCTAAGAAGAGAGACAGACACAGAGAATGGACATAGCTATGTTGCTGTGATTTCTGCCAAGAATCTTTAAAAGAAATTTTTTTTTTTTTGGTCACTCATGGGACTTGAACTTGGGCTGGGTGTTGACCCTCAGCTCTTCAGCTCAAGATTAGTGCTCTACTACTTGAGCCACAGCACAGTTTCTGGTATTCTGGTGGTTTATTGGAGATAAGAGTCTCACAGACTTTCCTGCTCAAGCTGGCTTTGAACTGCGATCCTCAGATCTTAGCCTCCTGATTAGCTAGGATTACAGGGCTCCCATCATCTGCCAAGATTCGTGAAACCATTACTGATTAGTCATTTAGCTAGAGGGCATTTAAGGTGGATGAATCAGTGATTTGGGAGCTTAGGAGCTTGGCTGGGACAGCTCTGCTCACAGGATACTTATTACAGTGGAAGGACCTTGTTATACAAATGAGAAAATAATGACCTTCCCATGACCTTGGTTTATTCCTCCAAAGACTTCCTTTTGGTCTTGAATAGAGCTCTTTTGCATGGACTGCTTGGGGTCTCCCTTGCCTAGTTCTGGATTGCTGTAGTCCTGGAGTGCTGGACCATTGTCTCTCTGTGTGACACTCATTCTGAAATCCTATAGAAAAAGTATAGCAGTCCTCATTCATTCCCCGCCCCCCCCCCCCCCCCCCCCCGCCCCATATTCAACTGGAAAGTATCTTGTCAGTTGCTTTACCCCTGGGAAATCTACTGTGTCCCTGCTCCTCCTTAGACAAGCAGCCCCCAAACAGAATAGCATACATCTGGTAGCAGAGATGGTTGCACATACCTGTAGCACTCTTAACCCTAGAGGGACAGTTTCTGCTTTTGCAAGAGCAGCACTACCAGTCCTGGGGCTTGAACTCAGGGCCTGGGGAGCTTCTTTGGTTCAAGTCTAGTGCTCTACCACTTGAGCCACAGTGCCACTTCTGGGTTTTGGGTTTTTTTTGTAATTTATTGAAAATTAGAGTCTCAAGGACTTTCCTGCCTGGGCTGATCCTCAGATCTTAGCCTCTTGAGTAGCTATGATTACAGAGGTAAGCTACTAGTGCCCAGCAAAGCATTGCCTTTTGCAAAAACTAACTTCCTGTGGAAAGAGGTCTGCATCAACCTGGTAGAGTAACTCATCACCGCTGGTTCAAATCCCAGTGGCCCATCTGCTCTAGCTCCAAGGCTTCGTTTCCTTCCCATCCCAGGCAGCCAGCCAAGTCTCCAGGGAACAAAGCCCATATGGTTTCAAAAAAAAAAATCTGTGTGTCCAGGGAAGAAGTGTGCATGCATGGGTGGAAAATGAACCAACTCAAGTTTGCTCAGAATCTGCACAAATAAGAGAAGGCTCAGCTGGGGCAGGGCCGGGGGTGGGAACCACAGGATCAACCTTGGACCCCCAAACTGGGCTGTGTGTGTGTGTGTGTGTGTGTGAGAGAGAGAGAGAGAGAGAGAGAGAGAGAGAGAGACCCTGTCCTGACAGCCTCAAACCACCACAACCCCTCCCCTTTACCTTCTTATGTGTTACTTTTAATTTTGTAATTTCTTTTAATGTGGTATGGAATCCATTTTCAGAATAAAGAAAATTTCAAAGGAAAAAAGCACTGAAAAATACTGCTACAAATCAGATGACGAGGATCTCTAGGTGACATCTCCAGGACCCACTGAAGCCTCTGAGAGCAAAGGTGCCCCCGGAAGGAGCTGGGTCTGGGGAGGGTGGTGACGGCGGCATGCTGAGTCCTGGAGGTGCAGGCGGGCAGATCTGCCCAGAGCTTGGCAGAGGGCAGAGGCTAGCAGTCAACAGATAACTGCCAAGCTTTGGCTGAAGTGCCTGAGAGCACAGTATCTCTGCCACAGACAATGAGCTGATGAGGAGGCAGCTGCCCTGGCCACCAGACAAGGCCATCAACCCTCTTGATCCATGAAGCTGCAAGGTTTTCAGCTAGAACACCCCGTCTTACTTCTTAGATGGATTCTAAGTTTGAAAACCTGAGTGTTAGCAATGGGAACCGAGTGTGTGTGTGTGTGTGTGTGTGTGTGTGTATGTGTGTGGACTTGAACATAGCTGGGCACTGTTCCTTAGTTTTTTTGTTCAAAGCTAACACACTACTACTCAAGCCACAGCTCCACACTTTTTGTCTATTTTTTTTGGTGGCTTTTTGGAGCCTCATGGATTGTCCTGAGCTGCCTTTGAACCATGATCCTCAGATCTCAGCCCCCTGAGCAGCTAGGATTATAGGCATGAACCACCAATGCCAAGTTGAGTGATATTTTTAGGACATTAAACATCGGGGCTGGGAAGGTGGCTTAGTGGTAGAGTGCTTGCCTTGCATGCATGAGGCCCTGGGTTCGATTCCTCAGCACCACATAAGCAGAAAAAGCTGAAAGTGGCGCTGTGGCTCAAGTGGTAGAGCACTAGCCTTGAGCTGAAGAGCTGATGAATATCTCCCAGGCCCAGAGTTCAGGCCCCACGACCAACAAAAAACAAAACAAAACAAAACACCACTATGAACATCTATGAAAGCATCATGTACATGAATACAAATGTACAGATACCCCAAAGTGAATACAACAATGAAACTGTCCCCAGGATGAAGAAACAAATCTAACAGACCCAAGAAACCCTGTCCTGGCCTATGAAGCTTCTTTCAGTATCTACTTTTTGTTTTTTTATTCTGTGTGTGGAGTGTATGTATGTGTGTGTGTGTTGGTCCTAGGGCTTGAACTCAGGACCTAAGGTGTGGTCTTTGAGTTTTCTTTCTTTCTTTCTTTCTTGCTTTCTTGCTTGCTTGCTTGCTTGCTTGCTTGCTTTTTTCCTCTACCACTTTAGCCACAGTTTCACTTCTGGCTTTTTTTTGGTAGTTCATTGGACTTAAGAGTCTCATGGGCTTTCTTGCCCAGGCTGGTTTTGAACCACAATCTTCAGATCTCAGCCTCCAGAGCAGCTAGGATTCCAGATGTGAGCCATGGGCACTGGCTACTCTTTTGATTTTAGGGCTAGAGTCCCCCATCTGGTTCCAAAGTGAGCTCCAAAGAATGACTCAGTTTTTCTTACTGCAGGCCAGTGCCCCCACCCTGAACAAATGGCTGTTGCATACAGATCGGGTCTGTCTCCTTGTGGGCCCTCTCCTTCTCCTAATTCCTCATGCCAAAAAAAAAAAAAAAGCCTTCTGTGATACCATCTGTTACTTTCCATTTTTATTCCTATAGTTCTCATCTTCCTAATGATTCTGTTACTAAATTCAGGTCATTGGGTCCACAGGCCAGAAAGTTTTTCATGTTGTGGGAAAAAGAATTTAGGATGGACATGGAAGACACATAAGACATAAGCAGGCTTAGTTATGTGAAGCAAAAAGAGAGCAAAGCAAGACTGTAGCTTTCATATGCAGTAGCAGGCAGGCTAGAGACACAGCCCCGCACTGCAGGGCCCATGATCCCATAGTTTTATGAGGTCTGCAGACAGAGTTGGTCCTGGAAAACTGGGTTAATGGGTCAATAGCCTTGGAAGACTAGGCTAGGTGCCATCAAGTCTGCCTACATGTCAGGTGGGAGGTTTCTTGGCCCTGGATGGTCATCATTGTTTCTGTCATTTTCTATAGGCTGTGGGTCAGCCAGACCCTGCTGTATTGCACAAGTACTTCCTGTAACATCAGAATTCTAAGATTTGAGTTTTCTCCCTTCCTTCCTTCCTTCCTTCCTTCCTTCCTTCCTTCCTTCCTTCCTTCCTTCCTTCCTTCCTTCCTCCCTCCCTCCCTCCCTCCTTCCCTCCCTCCCTCCCTCTCTCTCTTTCTTTCTTTCTTCTTAGAAATCAACACAATACCATCATTCTCAGCCACTGTGTTTTCTAACTCTTTACTTCTTCTTCTCCCCTTTTCCTTCACCTTCTCCTTCTTCTTTACCTCCTCCTTTCCCTCCTTCTCCTCCTTCATTGTCTCCCTCCCCCCTCCTCCTCCTCCTCCTCCCCCTCCTTCTCCATCTCCTCCATCTCCTTTTCCTCTTCTTTTTTCTTCTTCATACCAGTACTAAGGCTTAAGCTCAGGGCCATGGCTTAGCTTTTTCACTCAAGGCTGGCTCTCTACCTCTTGAGCCACAGCTCTATTTCCAGCCTTTGGCTGGTGGTTAATTGGAACTAAGACTTTCTAGCATGGGTTGGCTTTAAATTGCAGTCCTCCAATCACAGCCTCCTGAGTTGCCAGGATTACAGGTGTGAATCACCTGTGTTTTGACCCACCTAACTTCTCTATCATTCCATCCTCAAGAAGTACAGCTCAGAGTTTGCTGAGTACCAGTATCTTATAGTCACTGATGGCCTACGAAGTCCTCTCCATGTGGAGAATGCACCTGGCTATCCATATCCTGCAGCTCTATCACCCTTCAGGGATCTTGGCCAGGTAGTCAGCACTGGCCTCAGCAGTGGCAGAAGCAGGGAACCAGCTCCTGGAAGCAAGGCTTCCCCATGGCACAAGCTCACCATTGAGGTGGATGTACCCATTCTATTCAACATAGGAGCGCAGAACACAGATAACCATAGAAATCATGAGTTGGGCACTGGTGATTCACATCTGTAATCCTTACCACACAGGAGGCTAAGATCTGAGGACCACAGTATGATGCCAGCTTGGGCAGGAAAGTCCATGAGACTCCTATCTCTAATTAACCACCAAAAAGCTAGAAGAAAAGCTGTGGCTCAAATGGTAGAGCACTAGCCTTGAGCAAAAAAGTAAAAAAAAGCAAAAAATAAAAAAAGAAGCATCTAGCACCTAGAAGGATAGCACCTAGGTCCCGAGTTCAAGCTCCAGGACTGGTACAAATTAACACGCACACACACACATTCCAATGGCCATGAATGCTATGGGGTCATAAGCTCCCAAGGGCAGAAGGCAGTGTTTGTGGGCAGAGGGAGGAAGAAGATGCTGCAGTTTAGGCAAGTGGTATAGGGCAGTCCTCGCTGAGAAGGTGGCCAAGCCCCGAGTTCAAGCCCCAGTACTAGCACAAAACAAATAAACAGCCTACCATAGAAATAGAAATTACCCCTTCCGTTTAGTTTACACCAGCTTACGTCTTCTCTTCTACTTTGTGAAGCTGAAAGGCTGCTGTCATCTTCCCTTTGGACAGAGGAAGACTCTGAGCTTCAGGTAGGAAAGATGATCCACCCAAGGCCCAACGCTTAGAGTAGTGGTGAGGTTTTCTAACTCCAACAACAATGTTCTCTATCTTTTCCCCGCATGGAAAAGATCAAGAAAACCTGAATTCTTTCAGGTCTTATTGATGCTTCCCCTTGTCATTTAACCTCACATATCCTCTACCCCACCACTCCTTCAGAGTTAGAAACCCTCCCATCCCAGGCAAGGCTGTGTCTTTGAAGGAAACTCTGGGGCAGCAAGGATTCAAAGGTGTCCAATTCTGCCACAGCTTTCTCCGAGGTGTTGACTTTCATGGCTCTCAATCACCTTTGCAGCTGTACTTGAAGTTGAGTGTGGTCGAAAATCACTGTAGCTCCAGCACAACTATGTTTATTGCAGCATTATTTACCATAGCTAAGATATGGAACCAACCCAGATGCCCCTCAATAGATGAATGGATCAAGAAAATGTGGTATATATACACAATGGAATTCTATGCCTCCATCAGAAAGAATGACATTTCCCCATTTGTTAGGAAATGGAAAGGCTTGGAAAAAATTATATTAAGTGAAGTAAGCCAGGCCCAAAGAAACATAGGTCCCATGGTTTCCCTTATTTGCAATATCTAGTATAGGTATGAGTCAAGCGGAAAAAGTCAGAGAATGTGATGTTAGGAAAACGAACCCTCAAATATGTATTTTAATGTTTTTGTTTCTTTCATGCATGAGTTTCTAACGCATTTATAAGATTATTTCTTTGTTGCTTTGTATGTCCCTCCCCCACAGTGTAACCCCTGCTTTCACTATATTTGATGTCAGTATAACATGTGGAGGAGATGGGGACAAACAAGTCGTTTAAGGATTCAGGTGGACCTGTTGCAACAATGAGAAGTACAAAATGTCATGTCAAAACCAGCTTTACAATGTCGGAGAGGGGGGAGAGGGGGAAATCCTCGGAGAGGACTGGGTGGGGGGGAAGGGGGAGGCTGGGAAGGGAGGTGAAGGGTAAACAAAGGAGGAGGCTGCAATGCTTGGTAAGAAATGTATGCATTATCCTGACCATGTAATTGTAACCCCTCTGTACAGTATGTTCTCAAATAAAATAAAATAAAATAAAAAAAAAATAAAAAAAAAAAGAAAATCACTGTAGCTTCCTTTGGAAGGTAATTTGAATGTCTTACATTTTGGGGAAACCTAGTTGATTTGGTACCCACAAAGTTTTCAGGCAGTGGTGACCGAGTCCTTTCAGTGATTCAAAGCCAATAAGGCACATCTCTCTCCAACCCTAGAATCAAGGCTGTGACTCCCCATGAGGGCTCCCCCTTTTCCCAGCCCATGCCAGAGACGTGTACCACAAGTTCCACCCACCCATGAGGCAGAAAGAAACTGGTGGAATGACGTAGTGGTGACCAACTTATTGTTGGAGCAAGGGGTGTCTCTGTGTGGAGGTGTGACCATATCTTGTTTCAAAGTCAGCCATCCCTGGTGTCTGCTTGAAGCAGGGGTGGGGGGTGATGGTGGGAGTGGGGGGGGGTGAGGAGGGATGTGAGGGGCAGGAACGACTACAGAAGACACACTGTTTAGAGATAGGGGCTAGTTTACATGCTGTCACTGAGACTCTTTGTCCAGTGGAGTTGTCATAGATCATGGCCACCCAAAGCCCAAGGTGAGGGAGGGAGGCCTTGTCCTTGGTGACACAGTCAGGGTAGACACGGGCCAGCACTTGGAAATGATCTGGAAACCTTGGACAGCTTGGAGGTGTTATTTGTTTGTTGACATACTCCAGGAAGCGGAAGAGCTGAGCCCTACCCACGGAAATCCTGTTATGCATGCTGTGGAGTGAATACCTGCTTTTTCCCTGCAAAATTCACACTGAAATGTAATCATTTTTGTAAGAGTATGCAGAGGCGGGACCTTTAAGAGGTAATTAGGCCATGAGAGCTCTGTCCTTCTGGATTAATGGCATTGTAGAAGTACGGTACCATCGGCTTCCTTGATACTGTTGGCAGGGGAGATGTGGTCTTCCCTCTGCACAGCATGCAAGGGGCCATCTTGGAATGAGAATCACTAACCTTGCTGGTGCCTTGACCTTGGACTTCCCAGCCTACAGAACTGTGAGCTGAGAGATTTCTCTTCTCTATCAACCATGCAGTCTGTGGTATGCAGTTATAGCAACACAAAGCAGACTGATACACTCTCAGTATACATAGCTCTCTCCAGTCTTTGGCCCATGGAGACCTCTCAAACAGAAATCTATTGAAGGTTAAGGAAACTGAGGCACAGAGGGCAGGAAACAGGGCTACCAAGAGCTAAATCTGGCTCCACATGCTCCTCTGTCAGCCCAGTCTGTGCCTGGACCCTCAGCTGCTCTTGCCTGCCTCCCTCCTGAGCAGTAGCAATGCTTACAACACAGCCATGCCCATGGTCAGCCATGAGTGACCAGCCCTTCTGGGAACAAGAGGAAGGCGGGGGTGGGGTGGGGGTTGCTCCTCAGTGACTATATACCAATGCTGTGTGGGCATTACACTGTCACCCTAGGAGATAGCGGATGACTCACAGGCTGATAGGTTTAAGGGGCTTGTTTATAAAGTTTATAAAGATCACACATTCTTTTTTCTTTTTTAGTTCTGCCAGAACTGGGTCTTAAACTCAGGGAGTGGGCACTGTCCCTGAGCTTCTTTTGCTCACAGTGCCACCTCTGGCTTTTTTTGTGTATGTGGTACTGAGGAATCGAACCCAAGGCTTCATGCATGCTAGGCAAGCACTCTACCACTAAGCCATATTCCCAGCTCCAAGATCACATTTTCATGGCAAGATCAAGATTCAAACCAGGTCTACCTATCTCCAAGTTTTGACTCTATGGATTATAAGCCAGAGGCACAATATATAGCTCTAAATCCCACAGATCTGGGAGTCAGGGTTCTGGACTTAAGTAGAAGTCTTTCCATAGAAGAGAAGACATGAACATGATCTCATCTCATTACCTCATCTTGCTTTTTCTTTGGGGCTTGAACTCTGGGCCTGGGCGCTGTCCCTTAGCTCTTCAGCTCAAGGCTAGTGCTCTACCACTTGAGCCACAGTGCCACTTGTGGTTTTTCTAGTGGTTTATTGGAGATTAGAGTCTCACAGACTTTGCTGCCTGGGCTGGCTTTGAACCACGATCCTCAGATCTCAGCCTCCTGAGTAGCTAGGATTACAGGCATGAGCCACTGGCACCCAGCTGCTTTTCTTTTCTTTTTTGTCATCTTAAATTCTATCTCCTTTCCCCTGGCCTCACATTCTCCACAGGGAATGTGTGAAAGTAGACTCTTAGGACTCAAGAGACCTGATTTTGGCTTTTCCCAGCTCTGAGTAAGTCACCTAATTTCTTTTTTTTTTTTTTTTTTTTTGGGTCCAGTCGTGGGGCCTGAACTCTGGGCCTGGGCGCTGTCCCTCAGCTCTTCAGCTCAAGGCTAGCGCTCTACCACTTGAGCCACAGCGCCACTTCCAGCTTTTTTTCTTTTTTGCTTATGTGGTGCTGAGGATTCGAACCCAGGGCCTCATGCATGCAAGGCAAGCGCTCTACCACTGAGCCACCTTCCCAGCCCCAAGTCACCTAATTTCTGTGGCTCCCAGCTTCCTCTTGTAAACTAGGGATGGGTAAAGGGGTCTACAGCCAAGATGTCTTCTGTGTTCGTACTGCAGATCCGGGGCCCCTGCTCTTCTCCTGTCTTCTGCCGGTTCACGCTTGCCCCTCCCCCAGAGGGGAGAGATGAGCTGGCCTTGGCACCATTACTGTCAAGAGTTGACAGTGCAGAAACTCCATGGCCAGAAATGCTGGCCCCCAACAAAGTATTCTGTAGAACAGAGCTGGGGTTTTGTTCCTAAACGATCCTTAGCAACTATGGTTTGAGTGACTTGCCAGAACTTCCCTGGAACATAAGGTGATCTTGGAAATGCTTTTCGCAGCCTTCCTGTACTTCTAGAAAGGACAGGAAGAGGGAGGAGAAGTCTTCAGTCATGCTTTGCAGAACTAAAAGCACTAACTGCATTCCTACATGTTTTTGTTTTTGTTTTTTTTAAAATGATTTCCCACCAGAAATCCATCTACCAGCCCCAAATGTGACCCAAAGTAGCCCAAAGGAAATGTTGGAGACGTCTCTCCCTTTGTCTGAGCAGCACCAGACAGAATCTCAGAGCTGGAAGTCATCTGAGAAGCCATTGCACGTGATGTAATTTCCAGAACTCTCCTTGGACCCCATCCACATTTCCACATCCACCTTTACAAGTGTCCACAAGGACAGGATGTGTTGTGTTGATAGCAAGGATGGGCGGGGTGGGTAGGGGGCTCTCCCTTCCTTTGTGTAGCTGGCTCTACTCTGCTGTCATTAACATGACTGGAAACTGCACAGCAGCCATGTCCTATGCACAATCCTACTAAAACATGGCCACCTACATTTTCTGGCACTCTATTTTCTGCTGATGCAACTAGTTCCTTGAACCTAAATGAGATACTATATTCTTTTCAGTCTTTTCAGTTTCAGCTTCTTTAGTTCTTGTTCCACCCTGGTATTTGGTCACCAAACCCTTTAACCCTTCTGCCTTAGTTTTGTGTCTTTTTTTTTTGCCAGTCTTGGGGGCTTGAACTCTGCCAGGGCACTGTTCTTGAGTTCCATTTGCTTGAGGCTAGCACTCTACCACCTGAGCCACAGTGCCACTTCCGGCTTTTTCTGTTTATCTGGTACTGAGGAATGGAACCCAGGGCTTCCTGCAGGCACTTAGGCAAGCACTCTACTACTAGGTCACATTCCCAGCCCCTGGGCCAGTTTGAGCTAAAAATTCATATAGGATAACCCCAAGGACAGAGCTGTGACCCAGCAAATCACATGGTCTCTGAAGTACTAGAAATTAGTTGTTATTCCTCCACCATGTATAACATCCATTCTACATTTCAGAAATTTTTTTTCAGCCGGGCGCTGGTGGCTCACGCCTATAATCCTAGCTACTCAGGAGGCTGAGATCTGAGGATCGCGGTTCAAAGCCAGCCCAGACAGGAGAGACCGTGAGACTCCTATCTCCAATAAACCACCAGAAAACCGGAAGTGGTGCTGTAGCTCAAGTGGTAGAGTGCTTGCCTTGAGCTGAAGAGCTGAGGGACAGCGCCCAGGCCCAGAGTTCAAGCCCCACGACCAACAAAAAAAAAAAAAGAAATTTTTTTTCACCACTTTCACCACAGAGAGCTTAGCTTTCAGGTGATGTTATCCCCAGCTCAGACAGGGCATTGTGCCAAAGGCCCTCACTGACCACAACCACCCATCCCACATTTCTCCAGAAAGTCCTGAGTGCAATCTTTTCTTCTCTCTTCTTTTCCCTTTCTTTTCCTTCTTCTCTTTCCTTATTTTCTTCTTCTCCTCCTCCTCTTCCCTCCCTCCCTCCTCCTTCTTTTCTTCCTCCTTCCCCTCCTCCTCTCCCTCCCCTTCCTTCCCTCTCCCTTTCCCCCTCACTCCCTTTCTCCCTCTCCTTCCTTTTTTCTTTCTTCCTTCCTTTTTTCCTCTTTCCTTTATTCCTTTCTCTGTCTTTCCTTCCTTTCTTCCTTTTCTTTCTTCCCTTCCTTCCTTCCTTTCTTTTTTCTTTCTTTCTTTTTCTTTCTCACCTTCCTTCCTTCATTTGGCTCTTTCTTTTTTCTTTTTTTTGGGTCCGGTTGTGGGGCCTGAACTCTGGACCTGGGCGCTGTCCCTCAACTCTACAGCTCAAGGCTAGTGCTCTATCACTTGAGCCACAGCGCCACTTCCAGCTTTTTTCTTTTTGCTGAGGAATCAAACCCAGGGCCTCAGGCATGCAAGGCAAGTGCTCTACCACTGAGCCACCTTCTCAGCCCTGGCTCTTTCTTTTCTTTCTTTCTTTCTTTTTCTTTCTTTCTTTCTCTTTTCCTTTCTTCCTTCCTTCCTTCCTTCCTTCCTTCCTTCCTTCCTCCCGTCCTTCCTTCCTTCCTTCTATCTCACAGGGTCTTGAACTCAAAATTATTGTGCTTCAGACTCCCAAATGCTATCACAGGCATATATCACCACTCTTGGCTTGAGTGTAATGTTTCTATGTCACTCACTCTCTTCCTTGGGTGGAATGGGTGAATGATGTGAAAAGGTATAGCTCTTAAGCATACAAGGAATGTGCCTTACACAACTGAACTGCTCTATATGGATTGGCTGGTCTTAGTGTTAAATCTATACACCTTTAAGCCCATTCCTGTAGTCCTAGCTACTCAGGAGGATGAGATCTGAGGATCGCAGTTCAAAGCCTGCTGGGACAGGGAAGTCTCTTCTCCAATTAACCACCAGAAAACTGGAAGTGGTGCTGTGGTTCAAAGTGGTAAAGTGTTAGCTAGTCTTGATAGAAAAAGCACAGGGACAGTGCCCAGACCCTTAGTTCAAGCCCCATGACTGACCAAAGCAAAAACACAAGTGATTTTGACAGTAAAAACAGGGATATGATTTTGGCAGTAAAAGCTAAATGTCCTGAACCAAAAGAATTTGTGCTGCTTTGAATATGAAATGTCCCTGCCAACTTCTGATGACACATCAGTAATCCTAGCTACTTAGTAGGCTGAGACCTGAAAAACAGTTTCAAAACCAACCAGGGCAGCAAAGCCTACAAAACTCAATCTCCAAAGTAATTACAAAAAGCTGCCCTGGAAGTTTGACTACAGTGGTAGAGCACCAGACAAATAGTAAGGTTCAAGCCCTTGTACATACCAGCAAAAAAAAAGTCCCCTGTAGACTATGTTGGAAGACAAGTGGCAGCCAGCTGATGAGCACTGGAGGAATATTTGGATCCTGAGGGCTGCCATCTAATCAACAAATTAACCCCTTGATGGATTCCTAATATGATGGCATTGTGAGGTGGAGGAACTCTGGAAGGTGGGCCTAGTTCGAGGTAGATCACTGGGATGTATTACTGAGGAATACATCTTGCCTTAGCCTCTTCCTGTATTCTGTCTCACCGTTTCCTTTGAACTGTACGTACCACAACACTATTCACTGTTTTTTAGACTATCTTCGCTGAAATAGGGGCCCCAGGGAATCTTGAACCACATGTGTTTGGTTTTAAAGTAGTGGAATTTGAACTCAGGGCCTTGTTTCCACTGCTTAAGCACTGCCTCTGGCACCCATACATTATTTTGCCTCCCAACTTTCACATTCTAATCTCTCAATAGCTCCAAGATTTCCCTCCCCACTGGTGATCTTAGGTTGCCACAAGTAACCAGGCCAGGCACCATTGTCACTGTAACTGGCTTCTCCACTGGGCCCTCTGTGAAGTCTTGCTTTGCTCTTGGTCTGTAGCCTGGGCTTCCTGTTTGTCTCTCGGCTTACCAGCTTTGTGTTTGTACAGAGTCCTCAACTTACAGAACTTGTTTCTTCATTGTTAAGGGAAGAGATCCATCTATTTGTCCCCTCAGGGCTTTGGTGTGTGTAGCCAATGACATGCTAGCTTCTTCAGTGTTCATCAAGTTTAGTCTTCATCAAAGTACAGGACGACTGAGGTATACTTTAATATTTCAGATTTTGGCCCAGAGAAGCACTTACTGTACACAGTCCATATGAAAAAGGTTTGCATTATATGAATTATTTTCCTATTTGAAACCCAGAATCTCCCTCAAATGGCTTTCCAACCCACATTGTACTGAAGTATCCTGTTTGTTCCATTAACTATTCACAGAGTCAACTGGGGAACTGTTGTTATTAATTTCAATGGAAAGCTAAAATGCAGTTCATTTTCTGTAATTGCGGGCCCACGGTCTAAAGAGCCAGCGAAAGCTTTTAATCTGAGGCTTTTTTAGAGGAGTATGATCAGAATTACATTGAACATCTTTTGAAGGTGCATAATTACCAAAACCTCAATGACATTGACATTCAAAGAGCCCTATCCCATAGAAGCTAAGCCCCGTGCAGAGAACATGGCAAATTGCCGCCTTAGTTCCTCGTGGATGGAGAAAATGGCCATGGTCGACAGTGTGTGTACACATTCATTTTTCTGTTTTATGCCAACTATGTGGTTCCTCATGCGGATATACCCACTCTACTCTTATGTAAAAGCTTTTGTGTCCTCAGAAATCCCATCCCCTACCCTAGCACAGGGATCCTCAGGGCTTCAAACACTAGGGAATAGCCAGTGAGGGTGACTACTCCATTTGACCACCAGAGGGTGCTAGAACATGACACAGCTAACCGGGATAGCCATTTGTGATGTCTAGCTGTTCTAGTGTGATGTCTAGCTGTTCTAGGGTACAGTGTGTGTGTGTGTGTGTGTGTGTGTGTGTGTGTGTGTGTGTGTGTGTAGCACTAACCAGTCATCTCACTTGTGTTCCTCCAGATTACTCATGAGTCACAAGCATCAAGACCATCCTCCATTGGTCACAATTCTGTGAGCCCCACACCTATTCTTCTCCCAAAGGAAGAAGGCCAGCAGCAGAGAAGGTCAGGGAGGTGGCCCAGAGCAGTGGCAGTGAGCCACCTCCTGTAAAGGCTGGTTAATAACATCAGCACCATGACTCCTGCAGGTGACCATGAGGCAGAGAAAGCAGAGCATGAGAGAACATGTCCCCTTTCATTCAAAACTCAGAAGTGTTTTTTTGTTGTTGTTGTTTATTGTTGTTCTATGGTATGAGAGCTTGAACTTTGGGCCTGGGTGTGGTCCCTGAGCTTTTATGCTCAAGGCTGCCACTCTAAAGTGGCTTTTTCTGTGATTAATTGGAGATGATTGTCTCATGAACTTTTCTGCCTGGGCTGGCTTTGAACTGTGACCTTCAGACTTCAGTCTCCTGATTAGCTAGGACTACAGGCATGAGCCATGGGTGCTATACTTCAGAAGTGTATTTCTAGGCCAGAAGAACATATGGCTACAGAGACAGCCCATGTGTCCAGGTGTATCAATCCTGTCCTTGTTAAAGGGTTGTGGATGCAGAGACTGAAGAATACTTCATTCTGACTTGGGAAAGTTGGGTTAAGCTATAAGGAGAAACCAGCCCTTGAACTAGCTTGTGCAGAGATACAGTGCAGCCTGTGGAGGACAGAGGAGGAAGTGTGAATTCCAGGCAGATCTGGAGGATGGGGTGAAGATCTAAATGCAGGTAGGGGCCCACAGATGATGTGTCATCTAGAAGTGGAAGTCTGGCAGTGGGAATCTGGTCTTTGTTCAGTTGGCCACAAGAAACCAACAGGGACTTTGAGGCTGAAGAGTGACAGTGTCAGATGTGTAATTTACAAAGTCCACTCTGGGCCGTTGGTGCCACCAGAATCAGTAGGGAGTCAGTGAAGCAAATAGTCCCCTTCTCCAAGCATTTCTGCTCTGTGTGGATCCTGAGGTGGGGCTCACCCAGTGCCTTTGGATCCTGGAAATAAAATATTAGATATCCATTTAACTTTTTTTCCTGAAAATAAAAAGAATTAAACTTCACAAATAGTTACAATCCATGTCTGAGGTGGCACATTCCTTCACTGTGTCATTCAGGAAACTTTCTCATCTCCATTTGCTTTCAGCATATTGCGATCTGCTGCAGATCCTGTGCTTCTGGATAAGTAGCCTTAAATGGGTTTCCATATTAAATGGGTTTTCATATTAAATGAAAACTTGAAAATATAGAGGCTTTAGAAAGTTCACTAAAAAGAAACTGTAGGTGGATAATGAAGCACGGAATCACAAGTGATCCCAGGAAAAACAGACAAAACAAAAAAACAAAAACAGCAAACTCAAACAACAGCAACAAAAAAGCTTTGGCATCTCCCACTTCCCCCAGAAGACCTCCTTTCCCAGACATATCACCAGGAAGACAGTGGAGGAACCACCACACCTGATGATCTCAGGCCACTGAGCATTTAGCATGGAAAAGCCACAAATCTGCCCTGTCAGGGGAGACATGTGTAAACAGCAAATAAGAATCTGAGTGATTTTTTTCCCCTTCTTCTTCAGAGGACATGTAACCTGTAATAGGAGACCATTTTAAAAAATCGGATGGCTCAAAGAAACATAGGTCCCATGGTTTCCCTTATTTGCAATATCTAGTATAGGTATGAGTCAAGCGGAAAAAGTCAGATAATGTGATGTTAGGAAAACGAACCCTCAAATATGTATTTTAATGTTTTTGTTTCTTTCATGCATGTGTTTCAAACGCATTTATAAGATTATTTCATTGTTGCTTTGTATGTCCCTCCCCCACAGTGTAACTCCCGCTTTCACTATATTTGATGTCAGTATAACATGTGGAGGAGACGGGGACAAACAAGTCGTTTAAGGATTCAGGTGGACCTGTTGCAACAATGAGAAGTACAAAATGTCATGTCAAAACCAGCTTTACAATGTCGGTGTGTGCGGGGGAGGAGGGTATGATTGGGTGGGGGGGAGGGGGGAGGCTGGGAAGGGAGGTGAAGGGTAAACAAAGGAGGAGGCTGCAATGCTTGGTAAGAAATGTATGCATTATCCTGCCTATGTAATTGTAACCCCTCTGTACAGTATGTTCTCAAATAAAATAAAATAAAATTTAAAAAAAATAAAAAAAAATGGGATGGCTGTAAACTTGTTATGGTTGTGATAGTTTTATTGTCAAAAAACTAAATTTGTAGTTGCATGCTACAAAAGCTTCTCTAAATGCACCCCTAAAATTAAAGCAGAATGTTCTATTATATGAAAATCTACCAAATCTCCTTAAATTGTTTTTGACCCCATTTCTCAAAAACATAAAATGTCAAGATTGTGTGTGTGTGTGCAAGCACTGGAACTTGAACTCAGGGCTTCTCCTTCTTGCTTGGCTATTCCTCTTCTACCACTTGAGGCACACCTCCACTTCCAGCATTCTGCTGACTAATTGGAGATAAAGAGTTTCAAGGATTTTTCTGCCTTGGCTGACTTTGAAGATTGATCCTCATATCTCAGTCTCTTGAGTAGCTAAGATTACAGGAGTGAGTTACCAGTGCCTGGCTGACAAGACCTTCTGGTTAGTATGTAAGAACTGAACAATATCTGAGAAAGGGGAATGTGCGGTGTGTGGCTAAATGTCAATTCAGAACCCTGCGTAAGTTGGGCACTTGTGACTCATGCCTGTAATCTAGCTAGTCAGGAGACTGAGATCTGAGAAGCCCATCCCAGAAAGTCAAAGCCATCCCAGAAAGCAAAGACTGTGAAACTCCTATCTTCAATTAGCCAGCAAAAGGCTGGTATGGCTCAAGTGGTAGAGCACCATCCTTGAGCAAAAAAAGCCAATTGAGAGTGAGAGGCTCTGGGTTCAAGCTCCAGTGTCACTCTCCCCCTCAAAAAAAGAACCTGTGTAATTAGTAGATGGGTAGAAAAAGTCAATATGGAAGTTGAGCCTCACCTCATGGAGGTGACCTTATTGGCTATAGCAGCCATCAACAAAGTACCAACATAAAGGACCAACCCTTCCAAACACTGTACCTCAAAATTCAAATTGAGGCTTAAAAATGAATTATGCATGAAACATTTAACTAGAAATTATTCTTAATAATTTAATGTGAATAATTTTATAATTTTAGCAGTTATAATTATTTGCAATGAGGAATAATTAATGAATATTTAAAATGCTCCAGTGAGGGAAAAAAGGTATTTTTTGTAGCTTTAATTAAAATCACTTCAAATCTTGTTGATTTTATCTTTGACTTTTTCTAATTTTCATGCTTGGTTTCATTAGGCTATAGATAAGGAAGTCATTTACATGTACGTGTTCACATTCCACTGTGGGGGAGAGGTACCCCTAATTTTTTCTTGAATGGGTAGAGAGCTGAACGGTGTGCAGAGGCCTTCTTTGGCTGCTTCTTAGCTGCCATCTTTCCAGCTCTGCCATGGACACCTGCCTAACCCTATGCGACAGGCACTGAGAGTACCATGCAGGTCCACTGCCCAGCTCTCAGCCCTCCAGGTTTTCATTTTTCTGTTCTCTGTGCTTTGGATGGGAAGAAAGCTGGGCATCGCCTGGGGTACCAATTCTCAGCCCTTCGGGTTTTCATTTCTTTCTTCTCTGTGCTTTGGATGGGAAGAAAGCTGGGCATCGCCTGAGGTAACAATCTTAGTGGAGAAGACTGTTTTAGACATGGAGATGGGCTTGGAAGAGCTGGGAGCCTGGTAGGACTGACAGGCAGGTGGCCAGAGGCTGCACTGGAAGGGACTGTGAATCACTGGCAGCTGGTCCATGCAATCGGCAGACAGTGTGGATGACTAAACATGTCTGAACAGCAAAGGGCCCTGCCTGTCCTCCAAGGAGCGTGTAGTGCAGTTGCAAAGGGAAGGCTTACACATGTGACATGGCATTGTGCAATGGAAAGAAGAGGAAAACTGCACATGGGTGTGGGCTCCAGCAGTGCCCAGGAGCTTCCCAGGGCTGCGTGGGCTGGTGGCTGTGCTCCTCTGGAAGCCAGTGCTGGGGCAAAGGGAGTTGCTGGGTGCTTGCCATACCTGGGAGGGATAAGGAGAGGAGGATGGAAATAATCAAGACTCCTGTTCCCCTGGCTGAAGACAGCACACGCAGGCACTTGATCTTTCGCCTCAAACACCTTGAACACACAAGCCCCAACACTCAAACCAAAGAGCCAGCTGTGAGAAATAAAGAAACAGCAACAACAAAAAAGCCAGGTATTAGTGGATCACACCTATAATCCCAGCTACTCAGGAGGCTGAGATCTGAGGATAGCGGTTCAAAGCCAACCCAGGCAGGAAAGTATGCAAGATTCTTAGTTCCAGTTAACCACCAAAAAAAAAAAAAAAAAAAAAAGCCAGAAATAGAGCTGTGGCTCAAAGGGTAGAGTACTAGCTTTGAGCAAAAAGCTCAAGGACATGTCTCCCCCCCCCCCCCCCCCCCCCCGCTTCCCGGAAGTTCAAGCCCCAGGACCAGCAAGAAAAAAGTGGAAAGTGGAGCTGTGGTTCAAGTGGCTGAACATGAGCCTTGAGTAAAAAACCTAAGGAGGGTGTCCAGGCCCTGAGATTGAGCCCTTTACCCATATGCACGACAAATAAAACAACAACAATCAAAACACCATCCAAATAACTGAACAATGAAGGTATGGCCAAAAGCACAGTGGTTTTTGAGCTAGTGAAAGCAAGCAAACTACAAAGAAGACAAAGAGAGTCAAGGACAGGAGAAAAGCAAACACAGAGTTGGAGAGCAAGTGGAGAAAAACCAGCCTGGGGATTTCTCTTGTCACCTGAGGGTTTTGTTTAGGCTGAACTGTGCGAAGTCATGGACCCATTGAGTCACCCAAGGCCTGTTCAATTAACAATGACTCTAGAAGGACTCTCTTTCTGTGTGGGTTTTACAACAGTGGGACAAGTGAAGCCTGCCTGGCCCAGTCAGCTTTCCCCAGGGGCCAGAGGACATTTGACCAATGCTATCTGACCTGGCCTGGCTGTCTGATGATTCTGACAATGGGCCCATCTGTCAAGGATGCATACCATTTCTAAGAAGTGCTTGGTCACATTAACTTCTTGGAAATATGAAATCCCATCTTTACAGTATCACATGAAGATGATGGTAGACTATAACATTATCGTGAAGTGGCAGTAAACAAATTAAAAGTGAGCACATGATAAATTCTTTCCAAGAGGCAGGAACTTTCCAGGGAGGGGCTGCTTCTGCTGTAGCATTTGTCCCACCATGCATCAGTTCAGTCTTTCCTATGTTGCCTACTCACCCATGTCAGATGGTGACAAGAGATGACAAACAGGGAGGCAGTGGTCCAACAGGAAGGCAAAGGTACATTGTAAATCAGCTAGCAGATTGTGTACTCCCGAGCCCAGGCTCATACATAACATTAAAAATACATTAAAAGAAAAAGCCTGCCAGACTGGGCTTGGGCCTGGCCCTCAGGGCAAACACAAGACAGAATATAGTATGGTGGGTTTTGAGCCCAGGACTTTGGGGACTCCATCTGCCAGAGCTGGGACCCAAGCTCTATGTGCGTGTCAACTCTGAACTGGGCTTATTGCAGCTCTTATTTTGAAGTGTGGGGTAAGGAACAAAGTGCGTGGGGAGAAGGCTTGGCAAAGGGCAACCGTAACTGTTAGCTGTTAGAGTCTCACCTTACCTCGGAAGCCAAAGGAATGCGCCCAGTTCGAGAGACCTCATCTCTTGAATTTTCCAAATCTTTTGTGGCATTTCAACATCAATTTCTCAGTTCACACAGTATATGAATCCTGAAGTCCTCATGAGATTTGCTGGTTTGAGAAAGGCAACTGTCGAAGTAAGGGCAGGAACAGAGAAGAGATCTCAGAGGAACTCTCCCCATTCAGATGTTGAAATGGAAAAACTGAAAGTAAATAGCTCAAGCCAGGTGCTGAAGGTGCAAACCTTTAATCCTAGCTATTCAGGATGATGAGATATGAGGATCATAGTTCCAAGCTAGCCTGGGCAGGAAAGGCTGTGAAATTTATTTCTAATGAATTACCCAAAAGCTGGAGGTAGAGCTGTGGCTCAAGTATAGAGTGCCAGCCTTGAGCAAAAAAGCTCAGGGATAGCTCCCAGACTTCTGCAGTTCAAGCCCCCGGATGGGGCGGCTGGGGAGGGGGGGAGGGCGGGGAGTACAAAGCTCAAAGCTCAGATAACAAAACTGCTGTGGGGAGGGGAAAAGACCAGTTGGATATAATCAAGAATATTAACCTTGTTTAAAGTGAAAGGCATTGCAATAGCATATGCCTGCAATCCCACCACTTGGGATTAAAAATGTAGCAAGACCTTAGCTCAAAAAGCTAGAATCAGAACATAGCTTAGTCCACAGCTTGCCAGCCTCTAATTCCTACTCAGTAGAACTTTAACTTGAGGCCTCTCAGAGGTCAGGCAGAGTACATTAACATGACTGTCCGCAGACTGGGTCCCCATCTAAGGAGTCAATCAACCATGGTTGGTTATTTTATAGAAAAATGTTTTTTTTTTTTTTTAAAGTCTGTACAAAACACATACAAGCTTTTTTTTCTTGCCTTAGACAATGTAATGTAGCAGTGATTTCCATGGCGTTTACATTGTATTGGGTGTCGTACATCTTGAGCACTTGAGCACCCAGGGACTTCAGTATCCATGGGAGGTGGTGGTGGTGGTGGGGGGGGGGTTGGAACCAGTCCCCTGTGGACCTGGAAGGGTAACCCTGTGTCTCCTCTGACTTTACTTAGTGGGGACTTCCCAAAGGAGGCTGCCTTCTTACATTCATGTCTGTTGAATTCACGTGTAACATGGAGAAGTCTTCTGCACAGGGAAGGGGTGGGAAAATTTGGTTGTGATGGCTCACACCTGTCACACTAGCTACTTAGGAATCTGAGATCAGGAGGATCATGGATGGTGGTCCAGGCTGGCCCAGGTATAAACACAAGACCCTCTTCAAAACAATAGGAATAACAACAAAAGCAAAAAAAGGGCTGGGGATATGGCTCAAGTGGTAGACTGCCTGCCTAGCAAGCACAAGGCCTTGAGTTAAAATCCTAGTGTCTCTTCATGTTCATGTTCTGTCTGTCTGTCTGTCTCTGTCTGTGTATCTATCACAGACACACATGAGGTGGAAAATAATCATTTCCTCTATTGTTAGCCTGGGCAGTGTGGTCAGGATATTAATGGAAGGCAGGGGTGTGGAATCTTGTGGTGGGCAGGCGGCTGGGCAGGGTGGGTGGAATTCTCATTATGGGTATGTATTTTTCCACTTGCCAGCTATGTGTAAATGAGTGAGTCAAATCACGGACACCTCCATGTTCATCATTTATCAAATAAGAATAATCTAGTCCAAACACCGTGTAGATTATTATGAGAATAAAAAAATGGATGATTATGAGAATGGAATGAAACATTTGTAAAAATGTAAAATGTGATAAATGTATAATTATGTTAGTTTTTGGCCACCTGCATTTCTTGTACATGTTTAAATGAGAAAATAGGAAAAATTTCCTAGAAATTATGCCAAAATAAGTAAACAGAAACAAAAGTCTTTTTTTTTTTTTTTTGGTGTGTGTGTATGCCAATACTGGGGCTTGAACTCAGGGCCTGGGCACTGTCCCTTAGCTTTTTTGCTTAAGGCTGGTGCTTTACCACTTGAGCCATACCTCCTCTTCTAGCTTTTTGGTGGTTAATTGCAAATAAGGCTTTCCTGCCCAGGCTGGCGTGGAACATGATCTTCATATCTGGGATTACAGGCACGAGCCATCAGCACCCAGCTTTCTTACGCTTCTTTACAGACTTATATTCTGTTAATGTCTAAATAAATACCAGCCTGTTTTTTTCCTCCTTCCAGACTTTTTTTTTTGTGGTGCATTGCCATTCTTCTATTTCTCTTTAGGGAGATTGTAAACATTTCCTTCCTTCCTTCTATTCCTGTACTCTTAGCTTTCCTTTGTTTGCTGGGGAGTCTGAAAGATCCCAGACACCATCCAGAAACCTTGTACATCCTGCCGGACATGTTTGTAGAGAGCAGCCTGAACGTTCCTCTGCTGCCCAGACCTCTTAAGACTTTGCCTATGCCCCTGCCCCACTTACATCCTGCTGCAGACCCAGATGTAAGCCAGAGAGTTTGCCCCCAACTTTTCTCCCAGCTTCTAACAGCTTGAGTTGAAGCTGACTGGGATCATGTGAATAGCACACAACAGTGTGTGGTAAGTATGTGGGTGGTCGGATGCTCAGACGTTGGAGCGGGTCCCACAACAGATGGGACAGGCTGCAATCAGAACGTGCAAGCACATACAAGGGACTGATGGTGGTGCAGGTGCCAGGCAGCCGTGGTGCATCTGGCTGGGGCTTGAAGGCTGAGCAGGACTAGAAGAGTGAGAAAGCAGAAGCAGAAGTCTGGCCTGGGGAAATCTCGGGGTGCATGCTGGAAACATAAATCACTTGTATGATTAAGGCACACGAGAGAACTTGCTGGTTTTGTTCCATTTAGACAAACACAATCATGGGAGGAAACAAAAGTTCAAAGAAACCTCTAAAAATCAGCCTTAATAATTTACTTATACTGTGATCTTTGATCATTCCCAGGGATGAATAATTCTAGCCAGATTTCTGCATAGCCACAGACAACTACAACCAGGTGTCAGCCATTTTACACATTCCACCTCTTGAATTCGAATACCAACCAAGCATAGAAGCATTTTCATTTTATGGATAAGAAAACAGGACCAGAGAGGTGTTGTCAGTTGTTTCATTAAGTCCTAGTGACAGGAGGTGAATAGAGGCTTGTCTGGCTCTTCCCACCCTGTCACAGGACTGAACTTCCTCTATATTTGTGCACAACAATGCACATTAGTGTTTCTATTCCAGAACAGAAAAGTTCATGTCATGAGCCCAGATTCACCATACTGTCACAGCCATCTAGACTGGTCACTCCAGTCACCAAGCTTCTAAGACTCACATATGTCACCATCAAATATACCACAGAGAACCTACATTCTGCTTCCTACACCTCCTCAATCATGATACAGGACGTCCCAGGCTGCCCCATAGTCTCCATGTACTTGTTTCACTTGATCACATTTCTCATTATCTAAAATTGCAATAGTTCTCCATATTATATCGAGTTCTGTCTCTGTCTCTGAGACAGCAATAACCCTTCCTTGTTAACATGGATCTTAACCTCAGGACAGTGTCTGACACATAACATATGCTAAGTAAATACTGAGCCAAAAAAGAAGAAATGAGCTGGGCACTGGTGGCTCATATCTGTGATCCTAGCTATTCAAGAGGCTGAGATCTGAGGACTGAGGTTTGAAGCCAGCCAAGGCAAGAAAGTCAGTGAGACTCTTATCTCCAATCAGCTACTAAAAAACAACAGCAACAACAAAAAACCAGAAATGGATCTGTGGCTCAAGCAGTAGAGTGTTAGCCTTGAGCAACAAAGCTCAGAGACAGAGTTCAGGCTCTAAGTTCAAGTCCCAGGACCAGCACAAAAAAGAAAAAAGAAAAAAAAAAAAGACAAATCAAGCAAGAGTGTTGTGTTGTGCACCTGCCTAATACTCAAATATTTAAAGTAACAAATGAAGAAATACTTTTCTCCCCAGAGCTTCTCCATTCTTACTTAGAGGAGAACAGGGATAACTTATCATTAAGCAAAATAATTATTTACAATCACCAATGGAAGCACCTAGAATGAGGGAATGAGGACCCTGTAACGGGGAGCATTCAAGCAGGAGCAGGATGACAGATCGTAAGAATGGGCAAGGAGCTTCCAATTCTAAGGCTTCTGACTTGGGATAGTGATAGATGATTATATAGGGTGTAGAGAACAAGATGACACAATGACATCATATCCTTTGGAAGGACTGACAAATGAGAGTTGAAAAGAACCCATTTTCCATATCCACAGATGAGCTTTGCTTCAGTAGGCCCCAGCACCGTCCACCAGTGCTCACCTAGGTGGGCACAGGTTGGGACCCCAGAACTTGAGTGCAGTCCACTATTCCCAAGCAGTAAGAAGAGTGCTTTAAAGTCAGGCTATTTTGCAAAGTTGAATTAATTCAGTTCTCTGAACTTGTTCAGAAAGTTTTCCATTTAAGGATGAATCCAGGCAAAGATCCCAAACTTGAAGCCTGAGGGCCTGAGCCAGGGAGGATGAGGCACACAAATGCTCTGGTATGTGGTTTCCCAGAGTAGGAGAGGCTGAAGACCTAGAACTTTCTCAGATAAACTCTGTAAGAGATGGGTGGGAGGCTGGGAATGTGGCTTAATGGTAGGGTGCTTGTGTAGCATGCATGAAGCCCTGGGTTCAATTCCTCAGTATCATATAAACAGAGAAAGTCAGAAGTGACACTGTGGCTCAAGTGGTAGAGTGCTAGCCTTGAGCAAAAGAAGCTTAGGGACAGTGCCCAGGCCCTGAGTTCAAGCCCCAAGACTGGGGAAAAAGGTGGGTGGAGAAATCCTTTAGATAAAATCCAGGGGGAGTAAGGAAAATCTATTCATTCATTTGTGTGTGTGTGTGTGTGTGAGAGAGAGAGAGAGAAAGAGGAAAAAGAGAGAGAGAGAGAGAGAATGTATACTATGGCTTGAACTCAGGGCCTTGTGCTGGCATTTGAGCTACACTACCACTGGCTAACTCATAGACTTTTCTGCCTGGGCTGGCTTTAAACTGTGCTCCTCACATCTCAGTCTCCTGAATAGCTAGGATTACAGGTGTAAGCCACTGAGGCCTGACTGAAATTTATTTTTGTGAGTTGTAGGGCTTCAACTCATGGCCTAGGCATTGTCCCTTAGCTTTTGTGCTCAAGGCTAGTACTCTACCACTTTGAGCCACAGCTCCACTTCCAGCTTTGGGGTGGTAAACTGGAGATATGAGTCTCATGAACTTTCCTGTCTGGGTTGGCTTAATACTGTGATCTTTAGATTTCAGCCTCCTGAGTAGCTAGGATTACAGGCATGAGCCACCAGAGCCTGGAAAATCTTTAATAGTTGCCTCTTCCTATCCAGTCTTGACTCTGGACAATTGTTGCTTCTCTTCATCAGCTTAAGCAACAGACATTTCTAATTTAACTGCTCTTTCTCTTCTATTTCCTGGAATTCATTTCAATAAACAGTATGCTCATTGAATGACTGGAGTCCTGTATAGGTTACCACGTCTATTTGGATTCACTCTTAAATAAAAACGTTTTGAAGAGAATAAGGTGAGAACTGCACCAAGTTTGTATAGTCATCTGTCTTCCAAGTGTTATTTGCAGGCGAGGGCTTGACAGAGCTCTAGTAGAAAATCCTGAAGTGTTTCCTGCTTGGCCTGGGGCTTGCAGCCGCCTCTTCCTTGTGGGAGGGAGCCAGGCTCTCTGCCACCTGCCAAGATGGTGTTAGTCTCCAAGTACAAACCTTTTATTCTTGTATGTGATTAAAGTTTTAGCACCTCTAACTTGGCTACTTTATAGCTATTAGGCAATGCACTTACATGTGCGACTTCACTTCTAAATAGCTTTTGTGTTGCCATAGAAATTAATTGGCAATGTTGTTAAATGAAATAGATTTACACCATGAAATGGCCAAAAAGCTTTCTAATTAGGATCCTGAGGAGCTGGATCCTTTCTTATGTAGGCAAAAAAAAAGACTTCATAGAAAAGCTCAATTCATAAACTGCTAGTCTAAGGCCAGAGCAGTGACTCACTGCTGGTGTAATGTACACAGCTTTGATTATCACCAAATGTGGGGAAACAGATGAGGTGAATTATGAGTTTAGGTGTTGTACACAAGTGATCCAGAGCCAATCACTATGTTGCACACATAGTAGGTGTTGGGTAAATGACTACACAGGCAAGGAAAAGATAACCACCTCAGTGTACATGTATACTTTTCATGCCCTTCTGGAAACTCAAAAGCAGTACACTTCAGCATGCAGCTTAAGTCCTCCTCTCTCCGTGTTTAAAAATATGTTGACTTAAGGCATTTCTTGCACTGGGTGCCAGTGGCTTGCGCCTGTAATCCTGGCTACTCAGGAGGCTGAGATCTGAGGATCTCAGTTCAAAGCCAGCCTGAGCAGGACCACCTGTGAGACTCTTATCTCCAATAAACCACCAGAAAACCAGAGTGGCATTGTGGCTTAAGTGTTAAGAGTGCTTGCCTTGGGCTGAAGAGCTCAGGGACAGTGCTCAGGCCCAGAGTTCAAGCCCCACGACCGCCCTCAGCCCCCCCCAAAGACATTTATTGCTTTTGGGGGGGGGGGGTTCTGGTTGTGGGGCCTGTACTCTGGGCCTGGGTGCTGTCCCTCAGCTCTTCAGCTCAAGGATAGCACTTTACCACTTGAGCCACAGCGCCACTTCCGGCTTTTTTCTTATGTGGTGCTGAGGAATCGAACCCAGGGCCTCATGCATGCAAGGCAAATGCTCTATCACTGAGCCACCTTCCCAGCCCACATTTATTGCTTTGATGGCCCTTAAGTTTTTCACATTGCCAATTAGTGGAATTAATGGGCATTACTATACTGCAATATTGTGTTAGATGATTGACATTGGAAGATAAGATTCCTGTGTGTTAATTTCAAATTCATTTTTTCCCCCCTTTTTGCTGGTCCTGGGGCTTGAACTCAGGGCCTGGATGCTGTCCCTGAGCATCTTTTGGTTATGCCTAGCACTCTACCACTTGAGCTACACCACTAGCTTTTTAAAAAAAAATTTTTTTTAGTAGTTTATTGATGTTGTCTCAAGGACTTTGCTGTCTGGGTTGGCTTTGTACCACAATCCTCACATCTCAGACTCCTGGATAGGATTATAAAGGTGAGCCACTGGAGCCTGGTCAAATTCAATTTTAACAACCTCTTTATCTGGCTAAACCGCCAGACATTTGAGGAATCATAAGGTTATAATCCACTTTAAAACATGCAAGTGTGTACAACTGGAGGTATGGGTCAAGTGGTAGAGTATGGGCCTTGAGCCAAAAGATAGTTCTGAGTTCAAGTCCCACTACCAACACACACTTTAAAATATGCAAGTGCGTATGGAACTGGAGATATGGGTCAAGTGGTAAGAGTATGGACCTTGTGCCAAAAGATAGTTCTGAGTTCAGGTCCCATTACCAACACACACACACACACACACACACACACACACACACACACACAATCAAAGAAATGTAAATTAAGTTATAAAGTCCTGTCAATGGAAGAAGTAGACCCCAGGGTCTTTTACTGAGAAAAGAGCAATAGTTATGAGAGACAGCCCAGGTGTTTAAAAATCTAGTCATAGTCTACAATATCTTGAAGACTAAACTCTCTGAATTTGCTGGTATGCTTGAGTACATTTTCCTCACATTTCTAAGGCTTGGTCCCCAGCAAGTGGCCTAACTGGAAAGCAGTGAAACGGTTTCGCAGTAGAGCTTAGTGAGAGGTGTTAGGTCTTCTGGTGTGTACCTTGCTTTAGTTCCCAGCCACCATGAGCTGACCACCTATACTCTATTACAACACTTATACTCTACAACTTCACTACAGACCCCAGAACAATGGGGCCACACCTCAGAAACTGTGAGCCAAAACAAACCTTTCCCCCTTTAAAACTAATCAACCTGGGTCTTTTGTTATGGTACCAGAAGTGATCAACACATCTGCCTTCTAACTTTCCCTCTGACAACATGTCCAAGTTGAATCTGTTCTATGAAAGCTGGTGATAGTACTTTGCTAAAAATATGAATTTTTATTAGTGATTCCCAAAGCTGGCAACATGGTGAGGATGCTGCTGAGCTCTAAGCTTTCATGGAATCTTTCCTTGGGTCTGGACTGCAATGTCAACTTTCAGATTGTCTGGGTCCATGTGTCCATTAATTCCACTCTAGCCTTCTGTTTTCCACATGTCCTTTGTGGGATCTCATTGTTATGCTGAATTATCATGAACTGTTATGTGTCAGTATAGTAGTCCAGAAACAAAATCGAACCAAACTTCGACTGTACAACACGAATCTATTGACAATGGCTGAATCAGGCACAGATGGCTCATGCTTGAAATCTTGTTAACTTGGGAGAATTGAGGACTGAGATTTGAGGCCAGCCCTGGCAAAAAGGTCATAAGACTCCATGTCAATCAATGAACAGCTGGGTGTAGTAGTGTGCACTCTGTCATTCCAGCTGAGTGGGAAGTTTATGTAAATAGGATTGTGGTCTAGTCTGGCCCTGCTGACATGGCAGAATGCCTGCCTAGCTTAGGGCAAGATCCTGAATTCAAATTTCACAAAACACACACACACACACACACACACACACACACACACACACACACACAGACGGCCAATTAAAAATAACAAAGAGGAACTATAGCTGTAGGAGCCACCAAGTCAGACTCTATAGTGACTGGAGTGCGTATGTTGTAAGGCCCTTGTATTATGTACAGAAGGCAGAATGACTGACCAACCTTAGAGTTTATAGTAAAGAGGCACAAAGAAAATTCAAGAGGAACCAATAGGTAAATAGAAACAAGTCTAATATTCTGAAGAAAACATGAACACAAGGTTGCAGAGTAAATTGAAAGCACAATTCAAGATGAAAGGAAAGGAGGCTGAGATCTGAAGATCATGGTTCAAAGCCAGCCTGGGCAGGAAAGTCTGTGAGACTCATCTCCAATTATAATAAAAAAAAGCTTGAAGTGGAGCTGTGGCTCAACTGGCAAAGCAGTAGCCTTGAGTAAAAAAGTTCAGGTACAGAGCCCAGGCCTTGAGTTCAAGCCTCAGGACTGGAACATACACACACACACACACACACACACACACACACACACACACACACACACACACACACACACACTATAATAATAGTAATAATAATAATAATAATGTCAACCCCTGACAGATGAAAAAATTCTAAAACTAGATAAAAGAATGTTAATAAACTACTTCTTCCAAATATATACCTATTAAATACTACACATTGTTTGCTCCCATTCCAAAAATGTTTTAAACTTCAATTAAAATAAAATTTTAACTTATTATTTAAAAACCCAATCTGCTTATATACGTGTACACTTGTTTAGCTAAGCAAATAATTACAAAGTTGAAAAGAAGTTACAAACTGGTAGCCAAGATATTTGTACCACATATAAGCCATGAAGTCTTACAGCCAGAACAAGGACTTGCTATAGACTAGGAAGAGACTTCTGAATAACCTATGAGAAAACAATCTAAGAGGTCACTTCCCCATGGAGGACACCTGAATGGTTGGTCAACATGTGGGAAGGTATACAACTTCTTTTTTTTTTTGTCAGTCGTGGGGCTTGAACTCTGGGCCTGGGCGCTGTCCCTCAGCTCTTCAGCTCAAGGCGAGCGCTCTACCACTTGAGCTACAGTGCCACTTCCGGTTTTCTGGTGGTTTTATTGGAAATAGGAGTCTCATGGTCTCTCCTGCTGGCTTTGAACCATGATCCTCAGATCTCAGCCTCCTGAGTAGCTAGGATTACAGGCGTGAGCCACCAGCGCCCGGCTACAACTACTTTAGTAAGGGAATATAAACCAAAACTTCTGTGATGCAATAATTTACCAGCTTCAGTTTGACAAAAACAAATGTCACATTGATAGTAGGAATCCTTAACCTGAGATCAATGGCATATTACCTTAGAGACCTTCCTCCCATAAGCTTAGAGGCTCATCTAATCATGGGAAAAAAGCAGCAAGTCTTAATGGAACATAACCTACAATATATCCGCTAGCAACTTCAATCCTGTCCATATGCTCATAGGTTAAGAAAACCTAGAGAAAATAGCACAGCCAAGAAGAGCCTACAGAGATATGACCATTAAATGGCTGTAAGACTTCATGGCTTATATGTGGTGCCAGGAAGTTGGCTTAGTGGTACAGTGCTTGCTTCACATGCATGAGGCCCTGGGTTCGATTCTTCAACACCACATAAACAAAAAAAAGCCGGGCCGGGCGCTGGTGGCTCATGCCTGTAATCCTGGCTACTCAGGAGGCTGAGATCTGAGGATCGCGGTTCAAAGCCAGCAGGAGAGACCGTGAGACTCCTATCTCCAATAAAACCACCAGAAAACCAGAAGTGGCGCTGTAGCTCAAGTGGTAGAGCGCTCGCCTTGAGCTGAAGAGCTGAGGGACAGCGCCCCCGCCCAGAGTTCAAGCCCCACGACCGACAAAGAAAACAAAAACAAAAAAGAAGCCGGAAGTGGCGCTGTGGCTCAACTAGTAGGGCACAAGCCTTGAGCTGAAGAGCTGAGGGACTGCGCCCAGTCCTAGAGTTCAGACCACACGATGGACCAAAAAAAAAAAAAAAAAGTGATGTACAGTCATGAACATAGGAAGGACTTCAGGCTTACAAATATTTTCCTCTACAATATCCTGAGCTCTTCAAGTCCAAAATGTGGTGTCATTTATTGGTGTGTGTGTGTGTGTGTGTTTGTGTGTGAGAGAGAAATAGAGAGAGAGAGAGAGAGAGAGTTTTATTTTTGCTGGTCCTGAGGCTTTAACTTAGGGTCTGACTCTGAACCTCTCTGTCTCAAAGCTAGTGCTCTACCATTTGCTCAAGGCTAGCACTACCAGTTGAACCACAGAGCCACTTCTGGCTTTTTCTGTTTATGTGGTATTGAGGAATTGAACCCAGAGCTTCACGCATGCTAGACAAGCACTCTACTACTAAGCCATATTACCAGCCCGTGTGTTTATTGTTAAGTGTATGAATGTATGTATGTTGTGCCTTGGATCCATCGTACACTTATTATCACTTTGCTTCACCTCAGCCCCTACTGTGTATTTTTAAAAAGTGACCAAGCCAGGCATGATGGTCCACCTGTAACCCTAACTACTATAGGGGTTGAAAGATAGGTCCATTGCAGTCCAGGGCTGGTCTAGACAAAATTTTGGGTCCCTATCAGAAAAACTAAAAGCAAAAACACTTGGACATGGCTCAAGCGGTACTCCTGACTCCAATTTCCAGTACTGCCAAACAACAATGACAACAACAACAAAAACCAAAAGACCACTGACTGGGTAACTAATGAACTACCTGGCAAGTCTGTCATCCTGATGTAAAGCTATGTATGACCATAAAAAATAATTTAGCAAACCTTTTTAAAGATTAAAAAATTTGCCTAGTTAGACTGGCGAGCATTTCTCAAAAAGGTGGTTACTGGAACGAAGCCATCCCCTGTAAATAGAGAAGGACAGGGGCTGTATAGAAGTGAGGTGGGAGGAATGGTTTATATACTAAATATGAATGGGAAATTAGGCTACAGGGCCAGATCTGAAAAGAGCCTTTTGTGCCACATTGACATTTTTTACCCTATATGTAGATGATGTAGAATCACTAGATTTAAAAAAAGTAGGACAAGGCTATGATCAGAGATAAAGTTTAGAAAAGTAACTGGTGTAAGCACCTGGATTGAGAGAGAGAGAGGGAATGGAGGTAGACAAATGTTTGGGAAGAGAGAATTCAGTTTTGGAGGAGCTAGGAAGGTGATGCCTTAATGAACAAGCAATTCAGTCTACTGCTGTGGCGACTATACACTTAGGGCAGGCCAAATTGCAAGGTGATGGCCAAAGATGGTCCTTGAAACTATGGCAATGGATAGCAAATGATGGGGCCAGAATAAATGGTAAGAGAAAGACCCACTGAGACACATGCTAAGTAGTTAAAGGGGAGTAGTGTCCAGCAGAGAGAATTCGCAGATCCTCTAAATGATGGGGGCAATATGAACTTGCAGAGGCAGAGAAGGGAGAGCTGGAGGAAGGGACTGGCATCTGAGGTGTCTGTGAAAGGAGATGAGGAGCCATTGGGAAGCCAGATTAGAGATGTGACTGAAGCCTTGGTTTAAACTTACTTTACTAGGAAAGCAGAGACAATATTCTCTCTTCTTTCATTATTTTTGTTATTATTCTAGGCTGGGAATGGTCAAGGCTATAGGAAGAACAGAAACCACAATGCTAGGACTATCTGACTTGGAAAATATGGTGACGATGAGCAGTTGAAGAGAACAGCTATCAACAGTAACATCTAACTGAAACATAAGGTCCTTTACACCTCATGCAATTCACAATATGTAAAATCACATCACAAAAAAGTAAAAAGAAACTGAAGTTAATTTTAATCATGTGTTATCTATAACCCATTGCATCTAGGACAGTATCATTCAAACACATGGTGCTGGCCACCATGTAGGGACTCAACAGCCAAATGTATTGGACCGTGGGGGTGCAAAGGTACTGGAGGTAAAGCTCACACAAGGAGTGCACGTTCTAGTACATGTCCTTCATCTGCTGAGTGAAGTAAGACGGTGGGCTAGTGATCCTGAGGCTGATGGTAAAGACAGTGGTAGCATGCACAAAAATTAGGGAGGGATCTCAGGCTAAGTTCATCTGCTATTCAAGAAAAGAATACTGCTGATATTCCAGAGAGGATGACATTTATTTCCACCCTGAATGATTATCACAGCATTATTTAAACACATCTGGAAAACCCTGAAATAATTTAAACCGAAGGCACAGAACAAATCAAAATACTTAACTGTGAGAGCCTAAATGAGAAAAATCCAAGTATTTTAACAGTAACAATAAATTATGAACAAGCTTCCGTCACCAAATATCATTCCAAATAGTCTTTTTCTCATAAAATCTATAGCTTAAGCTGATTTTAAGACATCCATGATAGAAATAATGTTGAAAAAAATTCTTTCAAAATACTCAGATCATCAGGTTCAATGTAAGTATTTTTATCTATCACAAAGTAGTGGTTACAGTATTTGTTGATGAATGGCCAATCCCCTGAAGAAAAGACACGTTCTTACAAACTGCTTAAAAAAAAAATAACAAAGTTGGTTATAAAATTCTATTTGGGGAGCAGGAAGAAAACTTGTTCTTTGTCAATTAGAATATCAAAGTACTTCAGTATCAAACTGCTTCAAAAGCCAATCACCATGTAACAGTAATATACTGTGTGGGACATTCACTGTATTCTGGCTCCATGTTGACAGTACAGTGTAGCAAAAAGGCTGAACAAATCAGAAGCAATTAATATTGTCAGTTATTTATTCCAAAGATAAACACTTTAAAAAAATCATTATAGCCAGGTGCTGGTGGCTCACACCTGTAATCTTAGCTACTCAGGAGGCTGAGATCTGGAGATCACGGTTCAAAGCCAGCCTGGGCAGGAAGTCTGTGAGACTCTTATCTCCAATAAGCCACTATAAAACCGGAAGTGGCGCTGTAGCTCAAGTGTTGAGTGCTCACCTTGAGCTGAAGAGCTGAGGGACAACACCCAGGCCTAGAGTTCAGGCCCCATGACCAAAAAAAAAAAAAAAAAAAAAATAATAATAATAATAATCATTTATAAAACTAACTGGAATAATCAGAGGACATGCTACAGATATAATAAACTCCAGAAACTTGGCTGCTAAGTTTGAAAATGAAGTGGTCATGCTTTTATAATATACTGTAGTATTTTGAAATACATTCTGATTATCACTACTACTTATTATTACAGAGGTCACTTGTAAATTAGCTCAGATTCTGAACTCGGTTTCTAAAAGAAACTTTTTCAAGTATGCATAATATTAATAAAGTAAAAACATTTTTTCTTATTCACTTCCTTAAGTGCCATCCAAAGGACAACTTTGTTCAATAAAGGACAGTTTTCAAAAAACTTTTCAAAAATATGAAATACTCTTGCGACCAAGACATTAACATCTAAAACCTACTATTTCAGATTAAAAAAACAAAACAAAAAATAGCATTTCCATCTCTTATTTGAAACAAGTTCTTAAGAAACAAAGTTTTAGAAACAGTTTTCTAAAACACTCAGTAAAGGTTCCTATCTGAATAAAATAATAAGGTTTCTCTTCTCCTACTTAGCTGTGATATATGTGGGTTTAATAGCAATATGGTTTTTATCATCTATTTTAATTGCATAATCACAAAAAACATTTTCAGACATATTACTGATAAATATAATACAAACTCTAGAAATATTTTTTTTAGCAAAAAATGCCTTCAGAATATTCCTATGTAGCAAAACATTCCTTTGGAAATGAATCTTTAATATTTTGGACTGTTACAATAAATGCAGCTTTACCCTCCAGCTCTAAGCTGTAATTACCACCAAGCTTCTCTGTGCATTGGATAACATCCTCTGTTTTTCTTTCTATTCTAATAACAGCACATTATTATTATTTTTTTTGAAAAAAAAAAAAAAAAAAAAAAACCTCTTTAGTGGTGTCAGATTTGTCTTCATCATTTATGAGTACTGAGAGATTAAAGTAGAAGTAAAATAAACCAGAAAATCACTTTATAAGTAGTTTAGAGTTTTGAAATGTTGGCACCAATGAAAAATGAGCAATGCGACACCTCCAGACTTAAGACGTATTCCTTCGAGAAGTTGTTTGTGGCAATGGCAGTAAGCACTATTGCTAGTGGCTGCTCTGACATGGGTCTGGGGGGATATATAATTCACCCTACGACTGAGGCACTGAAAACCAACAGCCACCACGTATCCTAACTCAACTGGCTTGGTCACAGTTTGAGCAGCTTCATTCATTACTGTATGTACTCTCAAAGTGTACCACACCAGGGTTAGTGGAAGGATATTTTTGGGCTAACAGAAATGTAGCTAACTTTAGGAGACAATTTAAATAAACATAAAAGAATGACTTTAGTGGTTTTTGACCCCATGCCTGCCAACTGTGCCAAGGGCTCCTAATAAGCAGAAACACAATGATACCAAAGGTGTTCCTTTCAAAAATCTAAAATGGAAGAAACAAGCCTGGAAACCAGTTTCATAAATGCTATACGAGGCTGCCAGGCCAACAAATGACTGTGAGGGTGACTTTGTTCCTCTGTTCCTTCAACATGGGAACGAGAGCAGAGTGGCTCATGCCCACAGTTGATAGACCGTTTACAGCTACGATCATGTCTCCACATCTGCACAAAGACAAACAGAAAGAGAAGTAGATTGTTATTATTTTAACAGTACTACAGACATTATCCTAACTGTTTAGCCTGAGAATTGAAATTTTACTTCCGAATTAACTGACACCAGGGTATGTTATCTACTTTGGGAAACACTTGGAAAAAGTTTCAAGCCTATTCTGGTTCTCCCTTGCCAATCAGGAATAATCTGGTGCTAACTCCTCCAATAGCTGGTAGGGGAATTTCAAAGATATGTAAAATAATTTTCATATTAGCTTAAGCAAGATATAATTAGGATAATTAACCTGTTCAATTTCTGAAATACCAAACAATGCACTTGGAGGATGTTGGCTCTCATTCTGACCCCAACTTCTCTATTCCTTCTTAGAGTTCACACATTTGGGTGGTCAATTAAACTGAGAATAAGACCTACACTTCCTCTTCCTTCAGCTCTCAATACTCTCCTTTAAGTGGAGTTATTCCAAGTGGATGATGAGTACCTTCCTAGCCTTATAACGTCCCATAATTTATGATTTCTGGTCTTTATAACATGAATGAGTATGCAAATTAATAAACTGAGGCCTGGCTGGTAATTTAGCTAATTGAACAATTAATTTTCTTCATCTTAAAATAGTCTTATAAAATAGAGACTGGTGGAAGTGATGCTGTGGCTCAAGTGGTAGAGCATTATTAGCCTTGAGCACAAAAAGGCTCAGGGACAGGCTCTAGTTCAAGCCCCAGGACTGGCAAAAAAAAAAAAAAAAAAAGAGACAAGACACTGGTCTGGAACATACTTCTTATAACTATATATATATTTTTTTTGGTAGGTCAGGGGGAGGGTTGTATTTAGGATTGAACTCAGGGCCTCATGCTGGCTAGGCATGTGTTCTACCACTTGAGTCTAGTCCCTTTTGTATTGGTTATTTTTTGAGGTAGGGTCTTGCTTTCTGCCTAGCCAAGCATGGGCTATAATCCCTCTACTTGTACTTTCCCCTGTCACCAGAGATTACAGTTACATACCACACCATGACCAACCATTGGCTGTGATAGTGTCTGGGAAATTATTTTTGTCTGTGTTAGCCTCAAGCTATGATTGTACATCTTTGCCTCCCAAGGACTATATACTAGAGCCACCAGTAGTATTATTTGGATAATACTTTCTCTTAGCAAATAGTGTTAATATTCCACTAGTGCCACATGCTGTCCAGCATATCTACATTCACATTCATATTTTTCTCTCTTTGCTTTCATTTTTTCTTTTCTTTTTTGCTGGTTCTGATCTTGAATATATTTACTTTTAAAGAACTAGTTATACCAAAAATTAAGCAGTAAGAATTTACCATCAACTACTTCCTATCTGTTGGCGATAACTTCTATTTAGTCTTCCAGTACTAAGCTCTGAAAAAGAAGGATTTGTCTCCTGGCTAAGCAAGTGCTCGCTGCCCAGTGAGCGGTGACAGACAGCCGAAGGATTAAAGGCCAGAGCTCTGGAGCCACAATTCTGGTTGAATGCTACTAAACCAGCTTTAGTTATTTAACCATGAGCAAGATTCTTAGACTTTTTAAGACTCAGTTATCTTGTTTGTAAAACAGGAATAATAACATATCTTATATGGCTGTTAAAAAGATTAAATAGGGCAACATTGTCCAATGAGAAATGTACTTATTACCTGACTTATGTAACTATAACCCCTGTTTATCACCTTTCTAATAAGAATAAAAACAAGGAAAAAAGATTAAATAATGTATGCCTAGCCTTTAGTACTTGCCTGATATACTGCATATTTATTCAGAAAATATTGATTAGACTTACATACAAGGCACTGCTATGGGGGCTGGGAAGGTGGCTCAGTGGTAGAGCGCTTGCCTTGCATGTATGAGACCCTGGGTTCCATTCCTCAGCACCACATAAGCAAAAAGAAAAAAGCCGGAAGTGGCGCTGTGGCTCAAGTGGTAGAGCGCTAGCCTTGAGCTGAAGAGCTGAGGGACAGCGCCCAGGCCAAGAAGTCAGTCCCCATGACCGGAACCAAAAAAAAAAAAAGGCACTGCTATGGCAGCTAGGGATCTAACAATATCTGCAGCAACATACACCCCACCATGGAGCTTGCATAAACACAATGTTAGGCAGAGATGTGTGCTGTGGAGGCAAAGAATGTCCTACTGGTAGGACTGATGTCTGAGCACTTGTGTGGAAGAATATCATTTACAATGTACCCAAACCAATGACTTACTTAGTTCTGCTCATTGGATTGAAAAGTAGAGCTTTAAGGGACAAGGTGGTGAAGGTAATGCTTCAGTGTAGATGAGGGGTTGGCATGTTTTCTGTATGGTAAGTATGTTAGGCTGTGTGAACTATACATACAGTCTTATGTAAACTAGAGCCTTCAACTGTAGTTTGGAAGCATTCAAAGAGGTACATAAAGGAGTGAGTGTGGCTGCTGCTATAAAACTTCACTGATTGTTTTTTTGACACAGTCAAAAAAAAATGTGTCCCAGGCTGGCTTGAAACGCAAGTATCCGGACTCAGCCTCCTCAATACTGGTATTAGAGCTGAGTGCCACCTACTTGGAAATATAACTTTATTTACAAGACAGCGGGCTAGATTGTTGATCCCTGAGGGCTAGATCTCCCCCCCCCCCCGCCCCCTGAGGGCTAGATCTTATAGAACATAATGAAAAGGAAAACAAGACTTACTTTAACCTTCCATCATAGTAAGCAGGAGTTCCTAAAACAATGGTTTTGATGAAGAAAGGCTGATTGGTGTGATTCTCTTCATATCCACCAACAATACTAAAGCCCCAGCTTCCCAAATAGCTTCTTCGTAGCACTATATCATGGCAGCTGTGGAGGGCGCTGTGAAAAAAAATCACAAATATAAATGCAAATGAAGGCTTTCATAGCCTGTTCACCTTTGTCATAAGTTCCACAACATGGTATATTTACCACTCCTGGAAAAAACAAAGCTATTTTATTTCCTAGTCATGATATTAACTTTTTTGGTGCTAAGGATTGCACTCAAGGCCTAAGTTCATGCTAGGCAAATGCTCTATCACTGAGCTACACCACACCCTGACTGTTATATTTTGACAACTCCATTTTGTAGTATAGATGCAGTCTGAGGTAGACCCAGTTTCTCCAGCATTCCGAGTCTGCTCTTCCCAGGTGAAGACATGCATATACATGTATGCAGGAAAGAAGCTTAAGTAAGCTTGGTTATAGAACTATACCTCAGAAATGTTTACAGAAGATTATGTGATGATGTTCACTCACAGCCAACATTCTCATTTCCAATAATCACCTGTGTCTATAAGAACAGATACACAGTGTATGAAAAGGTCTAGAATTGTGGCTCTCAGCATTCAAATGAAAGAAGACTATAACCAGTAGTGTAGCTTCTGAGTAGCATAGTCAGAGGGCTGGGGATGCAGTTCACACTAGCACACAGAGGCCCCAGGAGGGACAAAAAAAAAAAAAAAAAGGTAGATAACTTTCTCTTACTTTGGAAAGTATATTTTCCAAAGGATGTGACCTTAATTTACAAGAAGAGCTATTTGTTGTTCTTTCTTCCTTCACTTAGTATGGTTCACTTTAGGGTGTTTTAATGACCAAAATAGGAAACTCAAGTCTAGAGAACACTTATATAAACAACATGTTTTTTTCTTTGCATGGACACTGAGATGCTACAGTTGAAATGCTGAAAGGAAGAAAATAATCTTACACTTCCACAAAATATGGATTTGGGAATAAGCAGTAAGTCAGTGCTTAAAAAAAAGTGATATAAAAAGTCAATCTTCATACATCTTTTCTTCCCCTTTTATTTCTTTTTGGTGACACTGGGCTTTGAACTTAGAATCTCACAGTTGTACTGAACCATGACTTCAACCCTCATTTTCACTGGATATTTTTAGGACTGAGTCTCATTTCCTGTTTGCCTTCATCCTTGAGCTGTGATCTGCCTACTTTTAGGTTTCCTGTCATCACCAAGATCACAGGCATATGCCATCACAGCCAGTTTCCCTTCAGGAAGACAGATTCTCACAGCCTTTTCTGCCTGGGTTGGCCTCATACTGTGATTTGCTTGGGACAACAGGCAGACACCACTGCACCCAGTTATCGATCTTGAAAATCTTTTTGCCTTGGCTGTTCTAGGCAGCCTCTCAAGTATTTAGGATTATAAGGACTGAGCCATATATTTTCTATTTCATAAAATAAATATTTTAGAAAATATATAGAATATATTTCATAGAAAATATATTTTAGGAGATATATATTTTATAGAAAATGTTTTTCAGAGTAAAGAAGTACCTTTTATTAAGTGAAATCAGATCTACAAACATCAAATGTAAGGTTTCTTGTTTTTAATCCATAAAAATGATTTCTTAAAGTTGTTGTAAAGTGATATACAACAGTCAGAACTTGTAATTTCTTAGCTCATTGATAAGGTAAGATGTTTAGAGATGGACTGGAGCAAGGTCCCATGTACACAGGACGCCAAGTAATGTTGTATGCAAACTTACATGCAACAGAGCCCTCCATGAATCTTCAATAATGGCCTTTGTTGGCAGATATTCTTTCAGCACAGGTTGGCTCAAAAATAGATTTGACTAATAAGCACATATTTCTCTTCTAATGCTTGGCATATCAGAAAATGCTAAGTAAAAAAGACATGCATGTGTAGGCTTCAAGACAAGGCTGGGAGAAGAGATGAGGGCAGTTAATGGAAATACCAGCCCCACAGATTTCTCCAAGAGGTTGCTACATAAACAGAGGGATAAAGGCTGATGAGCTCAGGGGCGCAGGACAGCATAGGTGGCAGGCTGTGCACCCACAGTTCCTGTCATCCTAGATTTACATAGCCACTCAGGAATCAGATTGAGAACTGAGCAAGATAAATGAGGCTCCCTCGGAACTCTCAATTTTAGGAACTCTGAAGGAGTTTAACAACTATTTAAATCATGTTTACCTTTCAATAAAAAAAGGAGTAATCAGTTTTGATGCACAGCATAAATGTATGGCAATTAAATATTTTTTGCTACCAAAAATCTGTCCACAAGGTCCTTTTATATCTGTAAGTCATGAATGCTGGTATGGCTTTAGGCTTTAGTTGTCAAGTTAGGTTACCAACAAATGAAGTCTAATAGTACCTTGCTTTATTCTGCTATTTTTATGTGAAAGTACTTTATAAACCACAAAAATGATATTCAATTATATCATAAAACAATTACAAAAACTTATCCCACATGAATCAGAAGGCTGTTTATTTTTATTTTATTTTTTATATTTATTCTTATTCTAAAGAATCAGTAATTTTCCTACTTGGTAAGAGTTAAAATGTTTCACTATAGTTTTAGGATTTTTATACAGAGGAGATTATGAACTGATTTAGAAACTAATGATGGAAATGTGAACTCTTTCTATTTCAGTACCAAGTAACAACTGAATGATAGGAAAGTGCCTTTAAAAAGACTACTGGGTTGTGGCACAGCCCAGACATTGGATTATTATTTTTTTAAATCACATGCATGTGAAGGTCAAACAGAGATCAGAATGGATGTTGATAAGTGACAGCTTTACCTAGTAATGAGAAGAACATCCAATCAACTTAAGATCCTTAGTACAAATGGGAAGAAATACTTTCTTCATTTTAACAAACAGAAACAGATACAAGGTTTTGGATTTCTTTTCTTTCTTTCTTTGTCTGTTTTTTAGCTAGTTCTTGTTATTAAATGACTTTCTTAAATGTCATTAAATTTTTTCATGTTTTTTTTTTTTTTGCTGGTCCTGAGGCTTGAACTCAGGGTCTGGGTGTCTCTGAGCTTTGTGTTCAAGGCTAGTGCCACATAGCTCCTTCTGGCCTTCTCTGAATAGTTTATTAGAGATAAGTCTCAAGACTTTCCTGACCAAGCTGGCTTTGAACCATGATCCTTAGATCTTGCCTCCTGAGTTGCTAAGATTACAGGTGTGAGCTACATATGCCTGGCTGAAAAATCACCATTTAAAAAAAAGAATCTGATTTAATAATAGTACTTCATCTAATTAAAGTCTTTTGTTCCATACTGGGTATGTTAACTATTTTACACACAGATAGAGATTGCAAATATGATTATTACATAAAACAACAACAAAAAAAATCGATCAGTACCTTGGGAGTCCAAGCCACATGACCCATGATGGAGACCAGCTGGCATCGTACTCATTCTCACTGAAAACACTTGGCTGCTCTTCTGAGGTTTGAGTTGTCTCCTCGACAACCTGGACCTCCAATGCTTTGAGGGCAACAGCTGGGGAGGCAGCACTGGCCTTCAGCATAGCCACAGCCTCACTGTGACTTAGATTGGTCAAGTCAATACCATTGATATTCAGCAATACATCACCTGTTCCAATAAAGAAACAAAAAATATGATCTTGGCCACCAAGTGGTTATTTCCCTATAAATATTGTAAACTGTTGTAAATGGATCAACAACTGTTAGTTCTGATTATTCAAAAAAAGCAAACAACTATTATTTACTTCTTTATAATTTTTGTAATAGCGGGGACAAGTCTAAATCATGTAACACATTCCAAAATAGTTCCAAAATTCAGAATAATGTCATAATATAGAAGTGTGGCTTGAGGCACATTGATAAAGCTGGAAACTCAGATCTTTAGCCTCAATTCAGTTGAGTACAGGCCCTGGGCACATTCATTTTTCTTATTCAAGTTTCAGAGTTCTTTCTAAGTCAATAATGATGTGACGTCCTTTACTTTTGGAAATAGATTCTATTTTATATTTGTACAATTATATACATCAAGACAGACCTGCATAGTTCACTCAGGGCAAACATAACAGAATACGTACAGAGAAACAACCTTGAGCCACACAATAAAATGAAACTTGTGATTTAAAAAGCTTCCTTTGCTAGAGGGAAGAACAAAATGTGTATTGTTCTCCCAAGCAATATAATGAAGAAGGGAGTGGAGGTTAGATAAAAGGTTAGGAAAGGACATTGTGCTACAAAACCTATAGAAAACCCACTCTTCCACTTTTTCACCTATTTTACAGATTATTAAAGGAAAAGATTCTCATTGTAGAAAACTTCAGAGAAAAAACCAGTTGGGTACAGGTTTTTATTTGACATGTGTTTACTTCTCTAGTAGTAGAATCTCTGGATCATATGGTTTAATTCTTTGAAAAACTGACAAACTAAACAGTTACATTATTGCATATTTCTATCAGAATCTTACTTTCTTGTTAACATTTGTTATTGTCTCTCTTTCTATGGGCATTCTAGTGTGTGGGGTAGTAACTCCCTGTAATTTTGATTTGCATTTCCCTAATTATCAATGATATTGAATAGCTTTCTCAGAGATTTTCTGCAATATTTTTTTTTTTTTTTTGCAATATTTTTTTTGCCTTTGGAGAAATGCCTACTGATTCTTTGTCCATCTTTAAACTGGGCTATCTGTGGTTTTTATTGAGGTATAAGAGTTCTTTATAAATTCTACATACAAGACAGATGGTTTGCAAATATTTTCTTTTATTCTGTGGGTTATATCCTTATGCCTTTTTGGTGAAAACTTTTTCAAGACAAGCATTTTCAATTTCCATAAAGTCCAGTTATCTATTTGTTTTATTACTTTTGCTTTAAGTGTAATATTTAAGAAATTCATGCCTAATTAAAGTTTATGAGAATTTACATCTGCATTTTCTTCTAAGATGTTTAGCCTCTTACATTTTTGTCTTGAAGCCATTATGGTAGGAGATACAGGTCTAACTTTATCCTTGGAAAAGTAGCTTTAATGCTCATTTTTCTCTTTATATGAACAGACTAAGTCAATAAATACTATTTTTATCATAGTAATAATGCTTAATTGTACCCTTTCTACCTATGTACCCTTTCCACCTATCAAGAAGGAATGCAAAACAGTAAATGAATTTATGCCTAAAGTTAATTTTGTCCTTTACCTCCTAAGTCCCATTCTACATAGATACTTTATTTTAATCAACATTTTGTATTTTGGTGAGCTGGGCCTTCAGAGTATCTACCACAATGCTGAAAGCCTAAGTCTCTTAAATCTCTTCCAAGACAAAAACAAATCAACATTGTGAATAAATGTTAGCAAATTCTGGAACCATCATCAAGGCTCAGCAATTTTCTTTTACCTTTCTTTTCTAACCTTTTATAAAGACATTATATGCTCATATACAAGGATAATGTAACATTAAAAAAAACTTTAAAAGTCATCCTTAGGCTGGGCCCCCATGGCTCATGCCTGTAACTCTAGCTACTCAGGAGGCTGAAATCTGAAGATTACAATTCAAAGTCAGCCCAGGAAGGAAAGTCTGAGACTCTTATCTACAGTTAATCATCAAAATGCTCTAAGTAAAACTGTGGCTTAACTGGTAGAGTAGTAGTCTTGAACAAAAAAGTTCAAGGGCAGTGCCCAGGCCCTCAGTCCTGAGTTTTAAGGCCCCAGATTGGCACAGACACAGAGACACACATTATGTTTAACAGGAAACTTTGTAATACTCTTATTTTATTTTACTTGCTGATTCTGGGGCTTGAACTCAGGGTCTGGGGGTTGTACCTGAGCTTTTGTGCTCAAAGCTAGTGTTCTACCACTACAGCCATAGCTCCACTTCTGGCTTTTTGTACTTAACTGGAGATAAGAATCTTTCAGCTGTTTCCTTCCCGAAGCTGGCTTTGAACTGTGATCCTTATATCTCAGCTTCCTGAGTATCTAGGATTATAGGCATGAGCCACTAGTGCTTGACATACTCTATTAAAAATATTTTTTAAAGTGTTTAATTCAGGGATAAGAAATGGTGGAACTGTTGGGGCTGGGGAGGTGGCTCAGTGGTAGAGTGCTTGCCTTGCATGCCTGAGGCCCTGGGTTCGATTCCTCAGCACCACATAAGCAAAAACGAAAAAAGCCGGAAGTGGCGCTGTGGCTCAAGTGGTAGAGCACTAGCCTTGAGCTGAAGAGCTGAGGGACAGCGCCCAGGCCCAGAGTTCAGGCCTCACGACTGGATCCAAAAAAAAAAAGAAATGGTGGAACTGTTCTCTTACCTCTCTTGATCCTGCCATCTCGTGCGAGACAGCCATGAGGTGGCACGCTGGTCACAAAGATGGGCAGTTCGCCACTCTTACTTCCTCTGCCTCCAGCAACAGTCATTCCGAGAGACTCGTGTGGCTCCTTCTTTATAGTAATATGTTTTTCTTGGCATGTAACACACTGAGTTAGATCCTAAAATATGAGAGAAAAAATAGATAATAATATATAGCTAAGATAAAAACAGCTTAAACCAAGGTGGTAACTAATATGGCATTTATTTATTTTATTTTTTTTGGGTCCGGTCGTGGGGCCTGAACTCTTGGCCTGGGTGCTATCCCTCAGATCTTCAGCTCAAGGCTAGCACTCTACCACTTGAGCGTCAGCCCCACTTCCAGCTTTTTCTGCTTATGTGGTGCTGAGGAATCGAACCCAGGGCCTCATGCATGCAAGGCAAGCACTCTACCACTGAGCCACCTTCCCAGCCCCTAATATGGCATTTATAAAGTGATTTTTTTTCACACTTTATTGACCAAACAGTTCTTAATAGGTATGTATACTGTGTATCAATGTCACACTTTGAACTACCATATTTTTGTATAACTATGCAATTAAAAAAAACCCTCAGCACTGTTGACATAAGGAAGTCAAAGTCAAAGCTAAAATAAACATACCATTTTTATAATCACCTTGAGTATAAAGATATAATCAATACTGTAAGAGTAATGCTTTTGAGGTGCAAGATTCTAAAGTCAATTAATTTTACTTCTATCTTCTACAATTCTCTGAAAGAAAAGTTGACAGAATTGTACAAAAGTAAAATGTTAGGTAGATGGTGCTGATTGCCAGAAAAGCTGGAGCCCTCTGTTCTTGACAGGGACTGCAGAGTGCTCCGTCATGAAGCATGTGCAAGTCTCCCCTCAAGACTTTCATGAAAAGCTAAAAGGTATGAAAGATCCAAAGTCTTAAAAAAGTCATTGATAGGGAAATAAATTCCCAACAAACTAGTGATCTTGTATAAAAACGACTTGTACTGACATGTGTTAGTCTGACATGATACTGTGGACACTCCAGTAAGAATTTGAAACATCAGTTTTCTTTGGACTTAGAATTCAGTAACAAATAGGGTATTCATAGACCCTATCAATAATTAACCTGTATTAGTGCTAGCACGTGCAAAGCTAACAGCCTACATGCATTATTTCACTTAATGATCATTGCAGTGCTAAAAAAGTAAACATCTTACAGATGACAAAACAAGCTCAGAGAGGTTGTGTAGCCTGTGAACTTAAACATGAAAAGAGTACACTTTATGCATTAGTAAGCATCTATCTTTTGTGTGTATTCATATTGTGTATGCACATGTATAGACTGTATTGTGTACACTTGCACTCCATGAGTATTATCCCACTCAGTATATAAGTGGAAGCAGCAGTTCCAAAGATTTTAACACTTACATGAATTATATTTACAGAACTATAACAATGTCTTAAATGATATTAGTTTAAAAAGCTGACATGTCCTTAACTGTTAGTAAGAGTATTTATTAAATCTCTGGAGTGGGCTTTGGAATTCTAAGTCCAGGTGCCTCTTCCAGACTTAATCCATTTCCACTTGAAATTTTATCAAACGATCTTTGTGTAATAGCAGCAAAATATTCCTAAAGAATGTTCTAACTTGCCAAACTTGTCAAGCAAACTTGTCAACATCTTCAGGTAGTCCTGTATCTAAAGCTATGACATTTTTAAAAATTAATATTGGACAAACATGTTTGTCTTTATTATGAAGACAACTCCAAGACATTCAGCCTTGAGTTAATATTTAGTAGTTTTGGCCCTTAGTCAGTCAGTTAGGGGAGGTTGTTTTATTACTCTCATTGGTAGAATTATATACATTTTCCTGTAGGAACTAACCAAATTTCAAAGATTATACTCAATATGCTTTCTAAGGGTTCTCTAAATATTTATCCAACCAGCCACTGAGAGGTATGGTGATAGACTAATATACTTTAACTTTTCATAATGATTATAACCCATTTGCCCAGGTTATTTTGGTAGGTTTGTATGTGTTTGTTTTTCCTAGGATATCTTTGTCTTATATCAGGATTTGATGTAGCAAATATAATCTGTTAGTAACAGCTAAAGTATCATATTATATTTCCATGTGGTTGTTCTAGCTAGAACACTTAGAGCAAATTTGAGAATGTTCTTTCCAAAAACATTGCCAAATAAAGAAGGTTAATAAGCAAAGTTATGACAGAAATAAATACACAGTACCAAGACAAATTAGCTTTCAAATGAAACAGTTCTTTATATGAATGTTAGAAGATTAAGAATAATTTTAAAATTGCCTTAAAACGGCAATGTCAGATCTGCCTCAAATTACTGTAGAATTCAATGACATACAAGCTTTAATTACCAACTTTTCCCATATATTACAATCTTGTGAGTGTGTGTGTATGTGTATGTAATGTAAAGCAAGGACTAGCTATATGAAAAAACTTCTCAAAATTCCTTTGCAAAACAGTAATTCCTTTAACATAATCATCATTAAAAAGGGAAAATTATAGGCTTCCTTCATACAATTTTGCTTTTGTTCAGAAGTAAGAACAAATGTCTGTGGTTATAATTTTCTCTTAAGTGTTAACTAAACCATAAGACAATGAAGACATCTGTACTTAGCTTGGAAAAACTGAAAAAGCTGATGGGCCAAAAATACTTTTCTTTCAGCAATGCTTTCTTAGTGTCAATAGCAGATTCTGAAGAATCATTCTCTCAAATGTTGAGCTAAAATTTAAAAGCTACATTAGCACATAGGAACTGTCTATAGATTTTAAGCAGACCAATAAATATGTTTTTGTTAGGTCAAGTACTTTAACTTCAGAATAATGACTTTGGAAGCCCATATTTGCCTTGCATTTTAGATTTTGGGTAAGCATCACATCATTGTTTTAAAATGGAAGCTGAGTTCAAATGCAGAATCAAACAAAGTAAATGATACTCAGAACTTTAGTTGTATAATGCAAGTGACACAGTGTCCAAATTCTCAGCTAAATGATACCAGTGACTGCTGATGTTCAGGAAGCAGATGAGGACATCAATGATTTTCAGGCAATATTCACCTAAGCTGCAACATAAAAACACGGGCTATACTGTGTCCATCAAAGTTTATGACTCCTGTGTTAACATTCTAATTCTATTATTGCTGTCTACAAAAATGCTCAACAGCTAAATATAGACTTGTCAATAACATCTGCATGATGCTTTTTCAATCATACATCCAATGTTTACAGTAAGCATTCAGAGATAAATCCTACTTACAGGTGGCAATAAAACTGATTTTTCTGAAAGATTATAAACTTTTTGTTTGCTTGACAAAGGATTCCTTCCTGCCAAAAATTATCTCTAGTAGCTGAGGGACTAAGAAAGTGAAGTTACTCTCTAATGGAGAAAGCATACTTTATATCTGGAATACTTACATTACACTTGTCCAAGAGAATGACAACGCATATTTAAATCTTAAAAAGAGAAATCTTTATATTGAGATATGACTGGCATGCAAAAAAACCTCGTTTAAATTTCATAAGCTTGCAGCAATGATCCTTAGAATGACAGAAATTCCTTTTGTTTTTTAAATCCTCACCTTATGTGAACTTGGTCTGCTGTGGGAGGGCAGCTGTGGGTGGTGCTGGCTGCTATTATGAGTTCCTGCTTCCCGGGTGGAGTTGCCAGGCTGGGGTTTCACTGGCCTAGCAATAGTTAAGCTCACCCGCTCTCCACTGGCCTGGAGAAAACACACAGCCATTACCACCTGTTATGAATGACGTTTGTCATTTTAAAGACCACATGCAGGATAATTTTCTATGCACTTCTCAATCACTGTACCTGGGCCTCACCTGTGCAGTGACTGTACCTGGTGGTAAGGAGGAGGGATGTTGATTAGCTAACAAACTCAAACTTCTGGGAAACACACACATATCCACAAACACATATCCTTAAGCATTAAGATATTTTAGAAGTTCAGATTATCATTGGAAAGAGGCCAGTTACCTATCTAATTTGTAAACCAATTCACATGTTAAGATTAAAAAATTAATTAACTTCTAAAAGTTACTTTGTCTTCTTTTTTGGTCCATCGTGGGGCCTAAACTCTGGGCCTGTTCACTGTCCCTCGGCTCTTCAGCTCAAGGCTAGCAATCTACCACTTGAGCCACAGCACCACTTCTGGCTTTTTCTGCTTAGGTGGTGCTGAGGAATCGGACCAAGGGCCTCATGCATGCAATCTACCATTGAGCCATCTTCCCAGTCCTCCCTCACACACCCCCTTGTCCCCCGCCACCCTCCAGCCTTTTTTTTTTTTTGTCAGTCCTGGGGCTTGTCCCTCAGCTCTTCAGTTCAAGGCTAGCACTCTACCACTTGAGCCACAGTGCCACTTCTAGTTTTCTGGTGGTTAACTGGAGAAAAGAGTCTCACAGACTTTCCCACCCAGGCTGGCTCTGAACTTTGGTCCTCAGATCTCAGCCTCCTGAGTAGCTAGGATTACGGGCGTGAGCCACCAGTGCCCGGCTTGTCCTTATTTTAAAAAGTACAGCTCAGAGTTACTTGGTGTTTACTCTTGGTCATGACAATTCTCAATTTTATTATTATTCCTATGAGAAATGATGACAGCCTGCTTTCAGGAATTAGGGTACAAAGTAGAAACTTTTCCTATGATTAAAGTCAATAATGTTAAGAAATCATTTCGTTTCCAACACTCAAATTGAAAATTCCACGGTAATCTTAGAATCCTATTATAAGTCATTTGCAATCAAAGCATTTTATTAAACTAGTTTCAGACAAGTTCTTAAAAAATAACTGAAGGAATAACATTCAGCTGATATCTCCAGGCAGGGAGAGTTGCTCCATAGGGTGAATGCTGCCTTGGGACATGGATCAATTGGTAGAGTACCTACTAGCATATGGGAAGTCCTGGGCTCAATCCCCAAGGACCCTGAAGGGTAAATGCTAAGGCAGACTGTTCAGAACCTTGATATTTATAATCCTAAAATTCCAGACTAGTGGACTGTACTGTGTGGTTCTGTGATTTTTATTTTAATATACAAACTCATTTTCATTATTGCTTCATATCTTATAACCAAAGTCAGTATTTTAACTTAATTAGAAAGTTGTTTACAGAAACCAGTCAATTGAAGCCAATCCTGTGCTTCAAAGACAAAATTCTGTGTATATGATAGAAGTGTACATTTAGAACTTAAAATGATGGGGCCAGGTGCTGGTGGCTCAGGCCTGTAATCCTAGCAGGAGGCTAAGACCTGAGGATGGCAGTTCAAAGCCAGCCTGAACAAGAAAGTATGTGAGATTGTTATCTCCAATTAACTCCCAGAAAATCAGAAGAGCAGTTGTGGCTCAAAGTGGTACAGCACTAGTCTTGAGCAAAGGAGCTCAGGGAGGCACTCTGGCCCTGAGTTTCCACTCCATAACAGACAAGAAACAAAACAAAACAAAACGAACAAGAAAAAGTATTTAAATATGGGCCAACATTGGGTTTAGGTAATTTTTAAAGACTTAGGGTTTAGCACAGCAAGACTTATTTAAATCAAGATTTAGAAAATGTAAGGATGTTCAAGTAACAACTGCTAAATATACTTGTCAATCACATTATGATTGTCAACCACATCATGCTTCTTTGTGTGTTTCATTGGGGCTTGCACTCAGGGCCTCACCCTTTTCCCTCAGCTTTTTCATTCATAGCTGCTACTCTACCAATTTGTGCTACACTTCCAGTTTTGGCTTTTTGATGGTTAATTGGGGATAAAGCCTTGTTAATTGGGGATAAATCCTTCGATCTCAGCCACCTGAGTAGGTAGGATTAGAGGGGTGAGCCACTGGAACCCAGACCCAGGCATACTCAGTTCTTGAGTGAGTGGCATGCCTTGCTGTTGGGAATACAAATTTGTATCCTCTTTCTGAAGTTTAGCAAAATATCTTAAACTTGATAACAAAACATGAAAGACTATCAACAGAGGAGTGACGAAATAAATAAATACTTACTTTCATATACATGTTTACAACATAGCATTGACAAAGATAGAGATACAAACCTAGAATTTATAAGATCAGTACATATATTAAGGATTTGTGTCCACAGGTACACATAGAAGTGTTTCAAATGGTGCTCTCTAAAATCTTAACATTGATATTTTGGAGTGCTTAGATTGAACGCGATTTTTCTTCTTTATTTACTGTAAATTTTCATTATTCTCTTTTTTAGACTTTTTTTTAATAATCCAGAAGCAATTAAGACTGAATTTTGAACAATTTCACTTACGTAATGTTAATGGAAAATTGTAACACAAAATATAAGGCAACTATTTAAAAAACTGGCATAGAGACTCTAAGTTGTGGTCGGACCATATATAATGAACCATATTAACATGAACTCCAAGAATTGGAAACAAGAGATTCTTACTCTGTCCTGCAAGCATTTCTTTCTTTCTTTTTTTTTTTTAGTTGTCTGTACCTTTTGTCTTGTATGTGTTTATCGGATCCGTGAAAGGGAAAGGGGATCATAGACACAGCAAGACAAAGGGTGAACTAACGCAACAATGAACCTGACACTATGTTGGAAGTGAACTACTCAACTGGAGGGCAGGAAAATAGGGAGGGGTAAGTGGGAGAAAATGAGGGAGGGGTTAACAGTGTTTAAAAAGAAATGTACTCATTACCTTACTTATATAACTATAATCCTCCTGTTCATCATCTTTATAATAAAGATAAAAAATCCAAATATAAAATACCGGGGAAAATTTAAAATAGTTTCTACATCTATGGATGTATTTCTCTCACGTTGGTTAGAAATTTAGTAAGGACCATTTACTTAAGAATTAAGAGACTTAAGCCTGATGCTGGTGATTCACACTTATAATGCTAGCTACTTGAGAAGCTAAGATCTAGAAGACTGAGTTTCAAAGCCAGCTTGAGTGGAAATACCCACTAGACTCCATCAACAAAATAGCAAACAAAAGCAGGGTTAGAGGTGTGGCTCAAGTGGTAAAGCACCAGCCTAATAAGAAAAGCTCTTGACTGAGAAGCATTGAGTTCAGACCTTCAAACCTTAGTACCAGCAGAAAAATTAAGAAAATTTAAATATTGCTTGAGATATAATATGGCCACTCTATTTCTAACTTACTGATTTACCTCTCATTGCATAAAGTAAATCTGACCCTTCTATTTTTTCAAACAAGTCCGTAACACCACTGGCTTTCTACATCCTCCTCTCTATTTCCCCCATTTTTCTCCCTAGAAAGGGAAAAGAGGTAGCTTTCTGTAGGGTAGCAACTGGTTCTGATTTGGGGAAATTTAAAAGTATACATTTCTTTAAACTTCAACTTTATAAAATATGAATAACACCTGACTCGCTCTCCACTGTAATAAATCAGGTTAAGACTTGGATTTTCTTACAGTCTTATATCTTCCTTGTTATTTGATTCCATGTGGCAAGATATTTCACTACCCACCTAATGTTTGGTTTCTTTTACAGGATTCTGCTGTGATTACTTTAAGTATTTTTGTTTCACCTTTATCACTGTAAGAAATGCCCCTATCATTAAGTGCCATGGCATGTGGCAGAACCTGTAGATCTTCCTGGAGTGAGTTTCCAGATGATCTGTCTTTATGCTCTTCCTGAAAACATGTCTATCCTTTCTCACTTCACAGAGACACTGTGAGGACAGATTTTATGATGTGTGTAAAATACTTTGAATTCCTTAAATTATGAAAAAAACACTAACTAGTTTAGGTGTGTGTGTGCTTTTCCTTTTTTGGACTAGGCTGGCCTTGTACTCCTAGGTTCAAGGAATACTCCCACTTTGGCCTGCCTCAGGAGAGACATTATTAATAAAATAACCTGGACCCAGTAGGGATAAGTTATTAATCAAATTATCCCCCCTCTCATTTATATGGATTTCCTGAAGGGAGTTAAAGAGACTGGAAACTCATAACTTCACTTTCCTTCTTTAGAATGTGGACACCACTATTTGTTCTATCTTGCTACTAGGTGAGCTCCAAGATCAAAATGTGACTTCAATATGAAGCTGTAATGGAGCCTACGATGTATAAACAGCTAAGGTGAAAGTCCACAGGAACAAAGCGTTCAGATAAAGTTTTATCTATAGGGAAGTTACACTAGCTTATGTTTTGAGGCATTTAGATAACCATGTCATATTTTTTAATAAAACATCAAAAGTCCCTTGAATTCTGACATGTGCTAATGGAAACAAACACTGCTATGTGGACTTTTAAGGTTCAGAGTTCAGCATTCACCTGAATAATCTGGGCAGCGAGCTCTGGAGTCCCATGCTTCAGGTCATGCCCATTGATGGCCAGTACCCGGTCGTTGCTGCTGAGCCTGCCATCTTGGGCTGCCAGCCCCCCTTCTAGTAGATCAAGAATAAAAACACCTGGCTCATCTGTCCTTCGGACTAGTTTAATGCCGAGCTGTTCAGCAGAGTCCCGTTTATGAAGAACCACCTGGAAAACCTCTTCCCTTGCAGTGCTGCCATCAGAATGGTTGTAGGCTCGGCTGCCAAAGCGCCTCTCCCGCAGCACAGTCAGATGCAGAGTGGTGCAAGGCTGGGAAAGGACAGCTCTGGCATAGTTATGGGACACATTGCTGATATCATAGTTGTTGACCTAGGGGGAATAAAAAAAGAACCATGATCCATGCATGACAATCTCTCATTTCCTTACCTTGTAGAAACGTTTTGGTGACATTTCCAAAGGAAATCAACATTGAAAAAAATGCTGTAAGTATCAGCATTTACAAAGAAAAATCAGAACTTACAAGATGTTTTAAAATATAAGGTCTCTAAAGTTAGTTTATAATGACTAACCTCTAGTACAGAACAGTAGTTAGCATCACAGGCTTTGATGATAGTCTGGAATTAAGAGTTCTCAGTTCTGCTAGTTACTGATAACCTAAGGCGAACTACAGAACTTGAGCTTAATTTGTGTGTTTCCTCATCTGTGAAATGTGTTTACCATATGCTTCAAAGGATCAGCATGAACCCAAGTTGTACATCAGCACAGGACAAGCACTATATACTACTTCTAATGGAAAAGAAACTCAAATTCTGGATTAGAGAGTTGCTTTACCTAACAAAATACTCCTAAGCTTCAGAAAATAAATGGAGACTACCTTATTAATTCAATATTCATATATCATTTGTGTATTAAGCGCTACAACTTTGAAATAATTATAGTGACTGATCCTTGGACATGTAACATCATTCAGAAAATATATCCAGCTTCAGTTATTCAATTAATAGATGAGTGTAATTCCTAGAATTTATTACAATTTGAGTCCTCTGAATCAGTCTGAGATCAAACCAACATTCTCTGAACATACATAATGGGACAGGCTCTGGGTTAGGTGAAAGGATTTCATTAGAAATCCTTAAATCTCTTCCTCACCAATTCATGTTAAGGTCTTCATATTATTTTGTCGAGATTCATCTTTTTTTGTGTTTTTTTTCTTTGGTATCTTTGCTTGTTTTCTGGGATTAACAGTTTTGGAACTAACTTGAATTTTGATTTTGGCATATTAATGCCCTATTTAAAAAATTCAGTAATTGGGCTGGGAAGGTGGCTTAGTGGTAGAGTGCTTGCCTTGCATGCATGAGGCTCTGGGTTTGATTCCTCAGCACCAAATAAGCAGGAAAAGACGGAAGTGGCACTATGGCTCAAGTGGTAGAGCGGTAGCCTTGAGCTGAAGAGCTGAAAGACAGGCCCTAAACTCTAGCCCCAGGCCCAGAGTTTAGGCCCCATGACCAACCAAAAAAAAAAAAAAATCAGTCATGAAATTGATAAGCTGCCACACACAAATCTGCTGTCCTTCCATGTTTGTCACCCAAGATTCTTTTTATAAAAAATGCTCACTATTAATATTTAATTAAAACCAGTTCCTCTAGAGTTTTTATTTTCATACTATTTGAGACATTTGTAGCACCTTTTCAAGGTGTGTATTTTGCTCGTTCCCATTCTTCTTGTCCACAGCCATCTAAGATTCTTATAGAAATGCTGGCTAATTTAGGATCAAGACCACAACTTCAAGGCAGCTTCATTAGTCAGATCCTCATCCTAACTGTTCAGATAAAAGCTTCCTATCACTACATTCACAGTGTTCCATCTCCCATTCAATCACAAAAGATTTATATTAAAGCACAAAAGATTGTGCTAAATGTCTGGATGAAATGTGGCTATACTTTCCAGCTACATACAAGCACAGTCTCATATTTTCTTTGTATAATAAATTGAAGAGTATCTTATAACTGGAAAAAGATTCAGGAGCCATAAGTGAAATTCAAAGAAAGCTGAGACCAAAGTAAATACCATTTGTATATTTTGTAAAGATAGCATAAGCACAGTAAAGTCTAACATATTTTTTGGCTAAATGTTTTGTTAACAATGTAACCAATACTGGTCACAAGATTAAATATTGACAGTAACTAAGTTATTGGTTCTGATCAACTGAAGATAATTAATGATGTTCTAAAATTTATATTACTTTTAATAGTGACATTGATATAATTTACAAAAGCATATTTTTCCTCAAAAGAGGGCATATGGTTCTTTGCAGAGGCCATTTAACAGAGTAGCAATAAATACATGTTATTTCCATATCCATGTTATTACTGTATAGGTATTTCTGTATTTCTAAAAACATACATACATTATTATTATTGTTGTTATTTTGTGGTACTTAAGATTGAACCCAGGGCCCTCAAACACTCTAGGCAAACCCTATAAACAACGTGAACTGTACCCCTAGTTCCTTTGTTTATTTATTTATTTTTTTTGGTTTTATTGCCGGAGTTTGAACTCAGGACCTTGTGTTCACAAGGCTTATTTGCTCAAGCTCTACGACTTGAGCCATATCTGCATTCTAGTCGTTTGCTCATTATGTGGAGATGAGTCTAGCAAACTTTTCTGCCCAGGCTGGCTTTGAACCTTAATCCTCCAGATCTCAGGAGCAGGCACGAGCCACTCATTTCTGGCTATATTTTGTTTTTGAGATATGATCTCACTGATTTTGCCCAGGCTGGTCTTGAACTCATAATCTTCTTGCCTCTGCTTCTCAAGTAGTTGAGATTATAAGCATGCACCATCATGCCCTCAGCTAACATTTTCTTCTTTTTAGTTGGTTGCGGGGCTTAAACTCAGGGCCTTGGCGCTGTCCCTGAGCTCTTTCATTCAAGACTAGTACTCTAACACTTGGGCCCACAGCACTACCTCCAGTTTTCTAGTGGCTAATTGGAGCTAAGAGTCTCATGGACTTTCCTGTTTGGGCTGGCTTTGAACCACGATCTTCAGGTCTCAGCTTCTCAGCAGCTACGATTAGAGGCATGAGGCACTAGTGCCCAGTGTCCAACATATTTTTTAATGTGAGCAAACTAAAGCCTCTAACTACATGCACTTTCCTAAAGTGAAGGATAGCTTAGCTCTCTAGTCTGTAGATAAACTATTTTATTGTGGATTTTCAAACTGGCTTACTATGTTATTTATCCTGTTTATACGAAGTAGAAGCTAGCAAAGTATTAAAAAAATAATAAAGAGGCCTCTTTCCTAGTATTTTACTGTAAATACTTGCAAATATTTCTTTAGACCTGGGCAAAGGAGATAGCTTTACTTACTGGCTCCAGTATATCAGAAGTCAGGGCTCACAAAAAGAGAGGGCATTGTGAATTGATAAATCAAGTTATGTGCTCACACTTCATCAACTTGATTATTAAACTGGATTGAGAACAGCCAGCAGTATGCAGTCTCCATAGTTAATAATAATAATGCACTGCATTTTCTACAGTGTAAAGTTTTTTCCTTTGGTAAATTCAAAGACTATGTCAATAATTTCAGATAATTATAGTTTTATTTGAGGCACTTATTTTAATTACACATTAAAAAAATTCTCCAAAATGTTTAAAATTTAGAAAGGAAATGTACAAAAATGGTGATAACCACTGCTAACCTATTGTTGGTAGCAAAAAAAGGACAAATTTACGTGTACACTTAAATTCCAGCTAGAAAGACCAGATCAGGGAGAGAGAAAGAATACTGTGCAAATAGGCTAAAGAAAAGGGCTCTTGGTTCTTGTGGTCTCAACTGCTAAGATATCAAGATATGAGAGGAGGGAACCACCATGCATGTGGGGTGCCAGGTATAAGATTCTTTCCATGTAGAATTGGACAGGAACTAGGAATTAAAGAATACAGGCAGTATCCTTAAAGTTGTGCCAGTATGCAGCTGAAGTATTAATATCAACTGAAAGCTAGGGTATACTACAGCTAGCTATGATAGATCAGAAATTTGATTTCATACAAGCAGTAATTAGGCTTCCTATATTCCTTTACTACTTCTTAGCATTTGGAGAAAAACAAAAACAAAAAAAGAATAAAAAGTAAATGAACAACAACAAAAATCCCTACAAAAGAGTATGAAAGCTCAATCTGCCTCAGCCATACTAAAGGCAATGAAGAGTTGAGGCTTGAAAGTTAAAACAGAAATAACACACTGAGAGGCAGCATACAAGTTGGTGTGAAAATCCAAACTAAGGCTCCACAATGAAAGGCCAATCATAGCTGCCTTGTAGCCTATCTCCACCCTTTCCCCAAATCTATAAATTTCTTTTTAAAAACTGAAATTTCTGAAGGCTTCAAGTTCTGTTTTAGTAAGGGAATGACTATTCTCAGCAGGATATCACATCCAAATCCATTCTTATATTGATACTGTAATTGTGTGAACAACCTAAGTAATGGATCATGAACCAAACAAGGAAAATAAAAACAACAAATGCTATCAATAATTCCAGTGAGGAGGAATTGGGTAGGCAAGAATAATAAAACAAAGCTTTCTGGTAGAGACAAGACAAGCTGGAGCACAAGATGAAGTCAGGGTGGGAGTGGAAGAATGCTGTCCATATGGAAGCAGAAGACTGCTAGCCTAGGTCTGGCTTTTCCACTAGACAGTACTTGGTGAGACAAAACAGAGCAACTAGTACAGTCCTGTAAACATTGTAAGAAATGAACTGGTATGCCAGATACGAAAGAAAATTCAGGCCTGGTACAGGTAGCTCTCATCCGTAATTCTAGTTACTTGGGATGTGAGGTTCAGTAAGATTCCAGGTTAAAAGGACAGCCAAGGCAAAAAAAGTTCGAAAGACCTGTTTCAGTCAGTAGTAATATGCACCTGACATCTCAGCTACTCAGGAGGCTGAGATCAGAAAAATCATGATTTTAGGCCAGTCTGGACAAAAAAATCCAGAAGATCCTGTCTCAACAGAAAAGGCTGGTGTGTGGCTGTTATCCCAGTTATAGGATGATACTGAAAATTTAAATAGGAGAATTGTGGTCCAAGCTGATCCAGGCAAAATAAACAAAGATTCTCAAAAACAAGCAGAGCAAAAAGTGCTGGAGGCAAAGTTCAAGTGGCAGAATGTCTGCCTAGCAAGCACAAACCCCTGAGTTCAAACTCCACTGCTAGAGGAAGAAGGAGAGAAGGAAAGAAGGAGAGGAAGAAAAGGGAAGAGAGGGAGAGAGGAAGAGGGAGAAAGAGAGGAAGAAGGAGAATAGGAGAGAGAAAGACAGAGAGAATCATATTTAAGAAGACAGGGACTATGTAGCACCTAGAACCATGAATAGGTATCACCCTACGACACTCTAGCCAAATCTTGGTGGGGAAATTGGTTACAGCTATATTTAATCATGGCAGATTTTAGGGTGGGTGGCAGACAATTTGATGTGATATTCTATTACCTCAGGTAAGAAGTAATAATATGGAGTAGTGGAGAAAAAGGAAGGAAGAGGTAGAATCAGCAGATGACAGTGAAGAATGAACAATGAATGCAAGGAGGGATGTGTCCTTGTGCTTGAGTTGCTAGAGGACATTTCCTTGTTCATGAGTGTTCCTTTTTTCTCCTAGAATTATCCATTTTTGAGCTTCAACTAGTATCACACTGATTCAAATGCCCAGTCCAGGTATCTTATAAATTCTACTTTTACAAGCAAAATGATTACCATCCTCATCCTCAGTGTCAACATACCTCTTAATAAAATATCTTTCCCTGTACTAGTTCTTCTTTTGGGAACATCTTTTCTAAGGCCTTGTGCATACAAAGACACTTTCCAATCATTGAACTATAACTATAACCTGAAATACTCATTTCTCCTTAAAGATAATATGTTGGTACCAAAAGTTTTTCAAAATGAGAGTTCAAATACTAAGAGAGCATACTTGAATCAGTAAGATTTTTGAACTCTATCATAAATTCAGTGATACAAATTACAAGGAACTCAGGCTGAGGGTTTAGCTTGGTGGCAGAATGTTTGTTAGCATGCGCAAGCAAATGCTTTATCACTAACCTTAGATATCTATTGATCTATCTATCTATCTCTACACATATAGGTATAGATATCTGTATCTATCAGTAACCAGTGTTATATAGTTCTTTCTAGCTTCTAGTAATCAGTGTATATGATTCAGACATGAAGACAACAGATGGATAGGAAACACATATTAGAAACCAATGTTATGCAGTTATGTCTTTCTAGCTTCTAGTAATTAGTGTATAGAAGATAAATCAGATATGAAGGCAACAGATGGATTGGAAAACTGGATGTGGAATAAAGGCAATGGATAAGCAAATTTCAACTTGAAAAACCATGGCCATGAAATAGCCAGTTATAGAATCCAAGCCAAGAAAGTCTAGCAAGCCCAGAATGTTTAGCACTGTGCCTAGACACATGTGGGATTGAAAATTAATGTTCCAGGGAAGAGATTTGTGGGGGAGGGAAAGTGGGAGAAAACAAGGGAGGGAGTAACAATGTTTGACAAGGAATGTACTCATCACCTTTCTTATGTAACTGTAACCCTTTGACATCACCCTTATAGTAAAATTAAATTAAAAAAAGAAAATTAATGTTCCAGGAGAAATTATAGATAAAAGTGATCTGCATATAAAATCAGCACATAGGGCTGGGAAGGTGGCTCAGTGGTAGCGCGCTTGCCTTGCATGCCTGAGGCCCTGGGTTCGATTCCTCAGCACCATATAAGCAAAAAGAAAAAAGCCGGAAGTGGCGCTGTGGCTCAAGTGGTAGAGCGCTAGCCTTGAGCTGAAGAGCTGAGGGACAGTGCCCAGGCCCAGTGTTCAGGCCCCACGACCGGACCCAAAACAACAAGCTAAATAATATAGTAATTTTGTAAGTGTTTTGTGGGGGGGTGGTAGTGGTGGTGGTACTGGTATTGGAACTCAGGGCCTCATGCTTGTGAGATGTGACTTTATCTTTATTTTAGTTTTTTCTTTTTTTAGTTATTTTTTAGGCAGGGTCTTCTAATTTTGTCTAGCTCATCCTGGATTGTAATTCTTCTATTTAGATCTCTCATGTAGCCAGGATGACATACATAAAACACCACATCTGGCTTAAAAGTTGAGTGTCACTTCCCCTTCCCTCACTCCCAGCACTGGCGTGAATTGTGATCTTCTTGATCTCCACTTTCAGAGTGGCTGGGATGATAGGTTTCTAACACTAACAAACAAACCAAGTTAACAGAGTAATTTAAAACTCACCTGAAGAATCTGGTCTCCAGCAAGGAGTCTCCCATCTCTGGCAATGATTCCATCTCGGTAGACTTCCTGGATGACAATGTTAATCAGTGGTGTTTCATTGCCACCCACAATGCTAATTCCTAACTGAATATATGGATTAGATCGGTGTATTTCAATTGTGGTAATTTCTCCTTCTGGTAAACTGAGTGGCTGTTGTGCAGCTGTAAAATTAAAAACGAGAGAGGAAGAACAATGTTTTATATGGGTTTTCTTCATGTAAACAAGGTATCTTATGTTAACATGTAGATGATTAATAACTAAGCAATATGACTGGCTAAGGGCTGGAATGTTGAAAAAACTCAGTTAAGACTATCTAAACTTTTCTACTTCAACCTAAGTAAAAACAGTGATTAAAAAAGAAATCTACTGCCCGGCGCACTGGTGGCTCATGCCTATAATCATAGCTACTCAGGAGGCTGAGATCTGGGGATCACGTTCAAAGCCAGCCTGGGCAGGAAAAGTCTGTGAGACTCTTATCTTCAATAAGTCACTGAGAAAACTGGAAGTGGCGCTGTGGTTCAAGTGGTAGAGTGCTAGCCTTGAGCTGAAGAGCTGAGGGATAGCGCCCAGGCCCAGAGGTCAAGCCCCATGACCAGCAAAAAAAAGAAATCTACTTGGTACCAGATCTGGGATGACATGGAATCTGGTAAAGAAATATTAAGAGAAAACCATCTGGAAATAGTGTACTCTTAGCACAAGGCAGAAGAAAGGAAGCATACACTTGGTGCTACATTAAGCCCACAGAGAGAATAGCTATGTTGAGCTCCTACATGGTGTTTGGATCTCAGAAGGGCTTGAGAGCTGTGGCAAGGACAATCTGAGTATGGAGTATACTTTTTAGTTTATAAGAGAAAAACTACTTTTGGAAGTAATTAGCTAAGACGAACTACCACGGTGCCCAGGATGCTGACTGACTACAGGCTTACTCCCTAGTGGATGTGCTATACAAGCTAGTGCAGCAGTTTGCTGGTTAAAAGCATGCTCAAAAGTCCTATTCCAAGACACTTGCTCTATGATATATCTATTCATTCTCTCAAGACACAGTTTTCTTAAAAAATAAAAATAAAAAGCTTCATAGTTGCTGGGTTATGTATGCCTGTAATCCTAGCTACTCAGGAGGCAGAGATCTGAGCACTGCAGTTTGAAGCCAGATTGGGCAGGGCAGTCCATGAGACTCTTATCTCCAATTAACACCAGAAAAAGCAGGAAGTAGTGCTATGGCTCAAGTGTGTAATAGAAGGCTAACCTTGAGAAAAATGGTCTTTTAGGGACAGCATCCAGGCCCAAAGTTCAAGGCCCAGAACTAGTACCAAAAACCAAAACCAAACCAAACCAAAACAACAACAAAAAACACCACCTCCAAAAACTTCATAATGTCATTCAGCATCATTTAAGTAATCAGTTAATAGAAAGTGCTTGGTAGTGTCTGACAGAATAAGTACTTGATTTGAGCTATGTAGGTTTTACTGTCAATGATGTCATTGATTTCTTATGTCAAGAGGTAAATGTATTTGTGAACAAAAACAGTAAGAATCGATGGGTACTGGCAGCTCACGCCTGTAATCCTAGCTACTCAGGAGTCTGAGATCTGAGGATCACAGTTCAAAGCCAACCCAGGCAGAAAAGTCCATGGGACTCTTTATCTCCAATTAACAGAAAACTGGAAGTGGCACTGTGGCTCCAGAGCACTTGCCTTGAGCTGAAGAGCTGAGGGACAGCACCCAGGCCCAGAGTTCAAGCCTCATGACAGACAAAACCAAAAACTAACAAACAAAAAAAACCCAGTAAGAACCATGTGAATGACTGGTGGGTAACAATGGGAAAATAATGGAGAAGGATCATTTCTCTTCTATTAAGACTCGTATTTTATTTCTAAGATGCAGAACATTACATCTGTATATTGGGAAGGGTGAATGATGTGATATGTAAACTATATCTGAATGCAGTAACGATAACTGTTTAGAGGACAAAGGTGCATGATGGAAGATCAGTGGGAAGAAGGACAAAAGAAATATACTACAGCAGGAGGAGGTAAACTGCAACATTACCATCAGCTCCAGTGCTTTCATCAAAGGCAGGGTTGTCCAGACCTGGCTCCTCACTCCACACGGGAAGAGATGTGGATGTTGAGTTCTGTTCGGCAGGTCCTGGGCCTGTCCCTGGCCCTGAGCAATCCGTTTCTGGGGATGAAGTACCTGGAAGATCTATTATGGTGGATCCATTTTCATTCTCAGTATCTGTCTGAGTTTTACTAGTTTTCCTTCTTTCCAGGACAGCTCTCCGATGAAAAGCTCCAGGACACCTAGAAGAATTATCAGGTTATTTCCACATGATTTGTTTGAAAAGGAAAAAAAGTTTGTACCTGAACCAAATAATGGTACCTTGAAGTACTGACAAATTAGTACATAGTTCTGATCCTAATCTCTACTCAAAGTAACGATTTATTATACTTCATCTGGTAGACAAATAAAGACAAGACACAGGCACGAACAGTGGCTTGGAACATATCTCTAAAAGACTACTATTTCAATAAAAAGTCGCCAGGACACATCCTATAATTGTGCTTATATGGCACTGATGAGTGAGAAGCCAGAAGTGGTGGCTTATTCCTGTAATCCTAGCTACTCAGAAGAGTACTGAGATCGGAGGATCTCAGTTTAAGACCAGCCTGGGCAAAAAGAAAATCTGTGAGATTCTTATCTCCAACAAACCAACCAAAAGCTAGAAGTAAAGGTATGGCTCAAGTGGTATTTTGACAGCCTTGAATGAAAAGGCCAAGTAAGAGCTCTAGGCCCTAAATTCAAGCCCCAGTTCTGGCACAGAGTGTAAAAATCTGATGACCTAGCCCTTTTTACAGGCCAGATGGCTCATTCAGAGGAGTAGCAATCGCAGGTTTCTTCTACCATGGTACCATGAGGGTACCATGATGCTGCTTCACTCTTCATACCTACCATGTTACACATTCACTAACTAGTACTAATGTATCTGAAACTTTACTGCCTGTAGCAAGGCACATCAAAGGCCCAAATATTTACATAATAGACACAGAAAGAGAGAAAAATGTATTGCTCCATCTGTAAAATTAGAACTGTAGTGATGGTATTAAAGGGACAGACAATGAGCTAAAAACTGTATTCTAAGTGCTTAGGAAGCTTATGTAAGTAACTAGAAATAAGAACTGTTAGCATGCTTGTTTTACTTGTTTACGCAAAAAGAAACCGCAGACAGATGCTCATTTAAACTCACAACCAACAAAATATTTAAATGAAAGCCTTTCACAAGACATTAGAAACAATGCCAGATGCTCATTCTTTCCAATCCAACACCTTGATTAGGCAACGATCAATATGGCTAAGCTTGAAGAATGGGAAAGAGGACTCAGGATTAGCAAGGAAGAACGAGAGCCATTCTTGGGAGAAGTAGTGACCATATCAACAATGTTAAAGGCTTTCACTCAACAGTATTTTTAAAAACCCACAATTTCCAACAAAATTAAGTATAGGAGTAAATTAAACTAAAACAGAAAGCTATCCTTTAACTATGAAAGTAGCCCCGAGCTAAAGATTTATTTTAAATCTTGGATTTCAAGCTTCATTTATTCCCTTTTCTCTTTTTTCTATGTCTTGTTATGAAGAGAGGGAGACAATTAATTTTCTTTCTGCATGTGCAGGCAATGTTCTTTTAAGGCTCTGACAAATAGTTTTTGAAAACTAGATCAAGATAAAAATGTCTTTTGTCAAAGAAGATTTAATTAGAAATCCAAACTGTTTTATTTGAAAAGGGAAAAGGTTGCAGCAATAACTAGATTAAAAGATTTTCTGGCTAAAACGATAGATCAAATTTAATTCCTCAAATATATATCATACAAAAACATCCACATGGGCAATAGCTAGTCTTCACTGAAAAATGAATAAAGACCAGGAAATGAAGAGGATATAGGGGCAGAACATGAACACCTAGGAATTGGCTTAGTTAGCAACTCTAAGTCCTGATAAACTAAATAGGCTTATCCTATAGTTATTAAGCCTGTTAAAAATAAATTTAAGCGGGGTGCTGATGGCTCAAACCTATAATTCTAGCTACTAAAGGAGATCTGATGATGGAGATTTGAAGCCAGCCCTGACTCTTACCTCCAATTACTCACCAAAAAAAATCTTGAAGTGGAATTGCAGCTCAAGTGGTAGAGCATTGGTAGTAAGCAAAAAGCCCAGGGACAATGCCCAGGCCCTAAGTTCAAGTCTCAGTACTTGGGCCCAGGCCCAGGCACGCACGTGCATGCGCGTGCACACGCACGCACACACGCACGTACATACACACACCCACACATACACACACACAATCAAGAAGGAAAACCTAAACACTAGGTTGCTAATGAGGTTAAGGTACAGGCAAATTCACACACCTAATAAGACAGCATACTATTAGGAGGATTGCTAAATGAAAAAGATATTAAAAAGCTACCAAGGAAAAATATGGAATAATGATACTGTCCAGTATTAGAGAAAGAAAGCTTTAGATAGAACCTTTGGGAACATCCATATTTAAATAAGATGGGTCAGCTGAACTGACTGAAGTAGAACCACTAGGCAGGATATTCTGAAACCAAGGGAGATAAAGAGTGTCAACAAAGTGAAAGCTGCTAGTCTGCCAACCGCCACAAAAGGGGCAAACAAGGACCAACTAGAAGCCAATGGTGACTTGCCTAAAATGTGGCCAAAAGCCCAAGTTATAATACAAGCTTTACTGCTAACATAACATAAACATTCTATATGTATATAGACTTAAGGGAAAAGAGACCACTCAAAGCCAGAGCATATGGAAATGGGGAGTACTTGGGGTTCCTTCTTGTTTTATAATATTCTAAAAATTAAATTATAATGATGCTGTACAGTTCTATGAATATATACAAAGTCACTGAATTATATATTTTAAGTAGGTGAATTTTATAGTATATGAAATACATGCCAATAAAGCTTTTTATTTACTTATTTATTTATTCATTCATTCATTCATTTATTTTTGTCAGTCATGCGTCTTGAACTCTGGGGCTGGGTGCTGTCCCTGAGCTCTTCAGCTCAAGGCTAACAATCTACCACTTGAGCCACAGCGCCACTTCCAGCCTTTTCTGTTTATGTGATGCTGAGAATAGAATCCAGGGCCTCATGCATGCAAGGCAAGCACTCTACCACTAAGCCACCTTCCCAGCCCACCAATTAAACTGTTAGAAAATAAGGACAGAGAAAAGCCATGATTCAGACATCACAGAGCTACCATCTGTCCCTCAAGTTTGTAAATACCTGGAACTGAAAGTGAAAAGGAAAAGAACAGTATTTGTGGAGTATTTTGTGTAAACTCCATGTAGCAACCTCAATTTATACTATTTAACTGATCCTAACAACTGTTCCATTACCTTCAGTTTACAATGAGAACTTGAGACAACTAGGCCAAGATTTTATCTCTTTCTTTTGCATCATGCTAAATTCATTCACATGGAATTTTATTTGTTCTATAAACTTGTAACTAGAAACACAATTATAGAATGTTAGAGCTGTAAAAATCTTCCTGATGATTAGAAAACAAAGATTAGAAAACAGGTTCCTCCTGCTGCAGGCGGAGGGCTATCCTTTTTGTCAGTGTTTGATTTTTCCCTCTTTATTATTTTAGCTCACTTTAAGAAGGAAAACACTACCTATGAACTTTTTTCCCCTGCTATAGCAACATTATTCACTGGTAACACTGCATACACCAGGAGACTTGGTATAACAGAACACACTATGTTATCACCAGTAATGGTAGGGATCTTGTAAGACACAATGAAGTGAGGCAGTGGCGCTGTGGCTCAAGTGGTAGAGTGCTAGCCTTGACCTGAAGAGGTCAGGAACAGCACTCAGGCCGAGTTCAAGCCCTATGACCAACCAAAAAAGAAAAAGAAAGTTTCCATAAAAACGAAGTGAAGGGCTGGGAAGGTAGTTCAGTGGTAGAGCGCTTGCCTTGCATGCTCGAGGCCCTGGGTTCGATTCCTCAGCACCACATAAGCAAAAAGAAAAAAGCCGGAAGTGGCGCTGTGGCTAAAGTGGTAGAGCGCTAGCCTTGAGCTGAAGAGCTGAGGGACAGCCCCCAGGCCCAGAGTTCAGGCCCCACTACTGGACAAAAAATAAACAAAACGAAGTGAAGTATGTAAAACACCACATAACTCCAGGCCCTTAATGGAACCGAAAGGATGTGACATCTGATGATTTTTATAAAAGATAAAAAGTTATAGAGTAATAAAAATCAATCCCATTAATGTCAGGAAAAAGGTATATCAAGGATATTGGAAAAGCCTCTCTTCCATATAAGCAATGCAAAGAACAAGAGAAAGCATCAGAACCCATTATTTCTGGAGTCGAGGAATTAGTAACAGGACCAGAGCAATGGAGAGATCATTTCAGTCCCTCCCCCACGGTATAATCCTGTTCTCACTGTATTTGATGTTGGTATAATTTGTGGAGGGGAAGGGAAAAAACAAATCGTTTAAATAGGGATACAGGTGGACCCCATTGCAACATTGAGATGTACAAGACGTTATGTTGAAAAATGAACTTTACAACTTTGGCACATGCGGGGAGGAGGGGTAGTGTAAGGGATGATAAGGGGAAAAAAGGAGGAGGCAACAATGCTTGGTAAGAAATGTACTCATTACCTTGTTCATGTAATTGTAACCCCTCTTTACGGTACTTACACAATAAATAAAAAAAAATTTTACACTGGAAACCAAGCTACTAGGGAAACAGCCACTGAGAGTTTTAAAGCTCCATGATCAACACACTGTCTTAAATTGACCTGTCTATTGTTATTTGGAAAACCCCATTTGTAAGGCTGTCTCTTCTTCATCTGACTTAAAAGCTTGCCCAATGCAAAGAGCCTTTTCATTGAGGGTGTTTGCTGATTTTTATAAGTTATAAGCAGCTGGGTTCCAGTGGTTCACGCTTATAATCCTAGCTACTCAGGAGGCTGAGATCTGAGGATCACAGTTCAAAGCCAGCCTGGGCAGGAAAGTCCGTGAAACTCTTATCTCCAATTAAACCAATAGAAAACTGCAAGTGTGGCTCAAGCAGTAGAGCACTCGCCTTGAGCTGAAGAGCACAGGGACAGCGCCCAAGCCCAGAGTTCAAGCCCCACGACAGACCAAAAAAAAAGTTATAAGCAGAGAAATAAAAGGCTAAAATGAAACATTAGATAATAAAAATGTCCACAGAGGTTCAGATATGTCCAGGGTTGTGGGAATGTACAAAAAAGATCTATCAAGGCCTGGAGGGTTCACTTATGGCAAACACTGAAACCCAATGAAAGCAGATAATGAAGGCTAAGGCAGAGCTGAGTGCTAAAGGCATGCTGTGTCCTACTGTGTACATATTGTCCTGAGAGATGACAAGAAACTTTAATGGTTCTAGGAACTTAGGGAATGTCCTATCTGATCATTAGCTGTCTAGTAAACTGAGATTTTATAGATTCAGTTCATAAGTAACTGAACCAATAACAAAAAATAAAAACCAGCGATAAATTTTGGAGGGAGCTAAGTGTGGTGGTATATACGCGCCTGTAATCCTGGTACTCAGGAGGAAGAGGCAGGAGAACTGTAAGTACCAGGTCAGTCTGGTCTACATGGTGAAGAATACATGTGAAGAAAAAGTATGGTCCATACCCAAGATAAAAGCAACCAACAGGAACTGTCCCTGAGTAAGATCAGACATTGCATTTATAAGGCAGCTACTTAAATATGCTATTTTGAATATGTTCAAGAACTAAAGGAAGCCATATCTAAAGAAAAGAAGGAAGATATGCTGGGGCACTGGTGGCTCATGCCTGTGCCTGTGATTTTAGCACTACTTAGGGGGCTGAGAACTGAGGATCATGGTTCAAAGCACAGCTGGGCAGAAAAGTCAGCAAAGCTCCATCTCCAATTAACCAGCAAAACAAGAACAAAATCAGAAGTGGAGATGTGGCAAATGTTAGAATGTCAGCCTTGAACAAAAAAGTTAAGCAAGAGCACAAGGCTCGGAGTTCAAGCTCCAATACCAGTACAATAAACAAATACATAAAGTAAATTAAGAGACTTATGTCTCATCAAAGTACTATGAAGAAACATAAGCAATTAATACAGAACTAATCAAAATGCTATAGTTTAATTAAATTCTATCTTTCATTTAAATGAAATGAAAAAATATACTAGAGAAGTTTTAACAGCAGAATTGAAGAAGAAATCACCAGATTTGGAGATAGTAATTGACATTAACCAATTTGAAGCACAAAGAGAAAAATGAACAAAAAAATAAAAAGAGCTTCAGAGTCCTGTGGGGTATCGGTATTATTTATATAATAGGAGACTCACAGGGAGAGTGAGATAAAAACAGTATTTGAAGAAATAATGGCCAAAATTCTACCAAATCTGACTGAATACATTCATCTTCGCATCCAATCTCCAATTTAGCAATCTCCATGTAAGAAAACTAGAAGGGATCCATACGTAGACACATTATAAGACATTGATAAAAATATTTTTTTGCAGTACCCAGGATTGAATTTAGAGGCCCTCACTTACTTGGAAGGTTCTATACCACTTGAGCAATACTCTATCTCTTCTGTTTTAGTTATTTTTCTTTTTTCCTTTTGGTGCCGAATCTGGGCATGATCTCTGGGACTAAGCACTGTCCCTGGGCTTTTTTGTTCAAGGCTAGTGCTCTACCACTTGAGCCACAGCTCCACTTCCAGCTTTCTGGTGGATACAAGTCTCATGGACTTTCCTGCCCAGGCTGTCTTTGAACCATGATCCTTAGATCTCAGCCTCCTGAGTAGCTAGGATTATAGGCACGAGTCACCAGTGCCCAGCTAGTTATTTTTCATATAGGGCCAAATGCTTTTGCCCAGAGCTGCACTTGGATGGTAATCCTTGCATTCTACACAGCAGGGAATTATAAGGCATGTACCACCACATTTGGCTTTTTTTAAATTTGAAGATAGCATCTCACTAACTTTTTTTCTTTCTCTTCTGCCACGGCTGGCCTAAAACTTTGAACCTACTGATCTCCACCCTTTGAATAGCTGGAAATACAGGCCTTTACCACTATGCCCAGCCCTAAACAAAGAATTCTTAAAGCGGCAAGAAACAAGTCATCACATAGAAAGATCTTCAATAAGATCCACTAATTTCTTTTCAGAAATCATGAAAGCTAGAAGTCAATGGATTAAATACAGTCCAAGTTCTAAAAATTTTTTAAAAGAAAAGTGAGAATATAACCTAATATCTATAAGCAACAAACCATTCTTCAAAATTAAAGGTGATAGTAATATAATATCAGATAAACAAAAAAGGCTATTGCTATCTGTCCTAAAAGAAATTAAAAAGTTGGACTAGAGGTGTAGCTAAGTAAGCCCAGTGCAAGTATAAGGCCTTGAGTTAAGCCCCAGTACCAGCACAAATTGAAAATAAAAAATACTGGAGGTTTTGAAATACAGAACAACTATGTATGAAGACATCATAAGAAATCTCAATGAAAGCTGTTGATAAATAGGGAACTGGGGTGGAGAAAAGAGAAAGCAGCCGTGTGTTATTCTGAACAAAATATGTATGAAATACTACGGCGAACCCCTTAGTGGAATTAATAAACACACAAGAAAAATGAACTCCAGAAAAGTCAAATAGACTTTGTTAGGGTAGGCTGGGAAGCAGTGATAAGGAGTTGGGTTAGTGGGGGGTTGGAGGATAGGGAAATGGGGGTGAGTGAGGATAAATACATTCAAACTAGTTGGTTTGCATATATGAAAATGGAACAATGAAACATGTTAAAAATGTTTTAAGAAGGGGAATAAGAGAGTGACAGGGAAGGTGAGGTTGATTGGGATACCTTCTATCCAAGTGCAGAAATGTTATAATAACTCTTCCCATCCTTTAAAACTAATGTATGCTAATAAATTCCAAAAAGAGAAAAACGAAAGTCCTTCAGGCTGATATGATAGGACATTGGTTAGCAATTCAGATCCACAGGAAGAAATAAAGAATACCAATAAAGGTGAATAAACATAAAAAAGATAGTATAAAATATTTTCTTTTGATTTGCAACTTTTTTCTTATGATTTAAAAGGTAACTAAATAAATAAGTATAATTCTTTGTTGCTGGACATAGAATCCATCAGATGTAATTTACATAACAGTAACAGCATGATGGAGGGGAGGGCCATGTATCACTAACAATGAGAAACACCCTGAGAAATGCAAATATCACAGACCCAGGTGAATCACTGGAGGTGGCCTCTGGACAAAATCCAGAGACATGACAAGCGTGAGACATACCAGGCTGCCAAGGGTACACTACAGAGAACTGTTTTACAACAAATTCTTTTAATGAATAGTACATTTTAAAATATACAAGGTACAATAAAGACGTAGAGCAGCAATACAGTCATTTATTATTAAATATGATGTACTCTGTACAACTATATGTTATATGTTTCTAAGTGGGGAAGGTTTACACCAGAATTGCCACATGTGTGCTGTGTTATGCTCTGCTGTTAGTTTAGGGTGGCTTATGATGTCCGGAGCCAAGAGAATTTTTTTCAGTTTCACTATAATCTTAGAGAATGCTGCCATATATACAGTCTATTGTTAAGCAAAAATGTCACTGTGCATCACATGGCTGTATATACAAGGAATGTGTACTAGCTATGATGGGTAGTTTTATGTGTGAACATAAAAGAGGCCCTACTGAACACTGTATATCAGTATGTGAGAATGTTTCTCAATAAGATTAATACTGAATCAGTGAACTCAGTAAAGCCTAGATGGAGTGCCCTAGTTAATGTGGTTTGGCATCATTCAATTCATTCAGCTCATGAGAACAAAAAATTGAGGAAGGAAGATCTTGTTCCATTTTTTCACCACAATGCATGAGCTTGGACATCTCTTATTTTCTCCCTGCCATATTACTGGTTCCTTTGTTTCTCAAAGCTCAGACTCAGATGCAATTATACTGCTGATTTTCCTGAGTCTCTAGCTAGCAGACAGCACTGCTGTGGAACTTTTCAGCTCCATAATCATGAGCCTATTCCTCATAATTAATCTATTGCTTCTGTTTCTGAAGAATGCTGACTAATACGTTAGTGAAATTAACTACATTGTTATAAATCCAAATGATAACTTTAAACAAACAAACAAAAAAGACTACCACTAAGCTAGTGAGACCTTATCTCAAAGAAAAAGAAAAAAAGCAGAAGCTGTTGGCTGGTGCCTGTAATCCTAGCTATTCAGGAGGCTGAGATCTGAGGATCTTGGTTCAAAGCCAGCCTGGGCAGAAAAGTCCCCATGAGACTCTTATCTCCAATTAACTGCTCAAAAAAAGCCGGAAGTGGCACCATGGCTCAAGTGGTAGAACGCTAGCCTTGAACATAAAGAGGCTCAGACAAAGTGCCCAGGCCTTGAGTTCAAGCTCCAAGACCAGCAAAAAAGTAAAATGTAATAACAGCAGCAACAACAAAACAATAACAGCAACAACAACAACAATAATAATATAACTACTCAGATTAAACATTCCAATCAAAAGTCAGTGATTGACAGTGGTGCAAACGTATAAGCACAGCACTTGGGAGGTTGACATAGGAATTTGGAGTTTTAGGCCAGCCTTAACTATACAATGATACTTTCACAACAAAACAAAACACAAAACATAGGGGCTAGGAATATAGCTTGGTGATAGTGTGCTTGTCAAGCAAAGGCAAAGCACTAGGTTTGATCACCAGAACTGTGAAGTGGGGAGTCATTAATTGCTGGGAATAGTGAGTGACACAAAACTGTAATCCCCAAACTCAGGAGGTAGTCAGGAAGTTAACAAGTTCCAGGCCAGCCTAAGCTTTGAAACTGTCTCCAAAATATTAAAAAGCAAAATAAAACCCAACCCTGCCCCCTGCATAAGTCAGAGTGATTTAGACAATGGATAAGCCAGTGACTGAACACTTTATCCACTACTACTACCACTACAAAAAAAAATCAATAATGAGAAGAAGGGGTTACAGAAAAATAAAAACAATGGGTCCATTACACGCAATCTATAATAGACACAGCTTCAAATGATGTACTTTAGAATGAAAGATATAAAGAGGCCAAAAATTAAACATGGAAAAACATATACCAATAGAAATCAGTACAGCTGTGTGTGTACACTAGTCTCAGTCAAAAACTTTAGGGCAAAAATTATTTATAGTAAGAAAGGATATTTTACAACAAAACAAAGGATTTATCTTATACAGAAGAAATAACAATTATAAAAATATACATACCCTAAAATATACTGAAAATTTAAAAAATAGACAATTCAACAATTCTAAAAGCTTTAATAATCTTCTGGTGGAAAAACTAGACATAGGAGCAAGAAAACAGAGCAAAACTTTAATGACTTTATATAACAACTAAATCTAAGACGTTTATAAAATACTTCATGTACCCATAGTAAAATATATCCTCAAGTAGACTGACGATGTGTTAGGCCATTTTAAAAAACCTTAATAATTAAAAAAAATTAATTATATTACATTTTTCTAGGATATGCAAAATGGATCAAAGTCCTAAATGTAAAAAAAACTCTTAGAAGAAAATACAGATGTAAATCTTTGTTATTTTGATTAACCAATGACCCCAAAAGCATGAGCAAAGAAAACAAATAAACTATAGACTTCATAAAAATAGTGAAATTTGCCCTTCAAAGAACATAGAAGAGTGAAAAAGATACTGAGTAGAATGTTGGTATAATAGGAAAAAAAAAGAAAAAGAAAATCTTTAAAGAAATCTTTTCTATACTAACATCTTTCCAAGTTCATCAGATGTTTTTCTTTTCCTCTTAAAAGTTATAGCAAGCTGGACTCCGGTAGTTTACATTTGTAATCCTAGGTACTCAGAAAGCTGCAATCTGAGGATCATGGTTGGAAGCCAGTTGGGCAAAAAAGCCCGTGGGACTCTTTATCTCCAATATACTACTCAGAAAAAGCTGGAAAGTGCTCTGGCTCAAGTAGCAGAGGGCTAGCGCTGAGCCCTAAAGGGTTCAGGGACAGAGCCTGAGTTCAAGCCCTAGGACTGGCAAAAAAAATAAATAAAAATAAAAAAATATATATTATAGCAGAGAAAATATTCATTTTTACCATAAATTAGAACATAAAAACACATAATCTAACAAGGAAAAAAAGAACATTTACATGACCATAAGATTTGACTGTTCAATTGTTGGAGAAAAGTGAGGGAGGAAACAAAAGAGGCAGGAGGAATACTTTATAGTTGAGGTTGCTTGGTAAAATTTCACAGTGCAATTACTTAAATGTTACTTATGTAGTATAATATATAGAATATTTTTTAAAAGCTTCATTTCTCTATTTAAACCTAGATGTTATCAATATCCTTAAAAATTCCTCATGGTTACTAATTTATTATTAGGAAGCAGTAAATTTACTTTAAAATATATTCATCTTTCACAAATTTTACTACAATTTGTAGTAGAAAAATATCATCTCTTACCAAACCAAAACATAAACCAGTAAGAGTAGAACTCTACCCAAAATAGGGAAAGTGATCTTATATTTGAAATTCATGTAAACCACTTCCAATGTTGTACTTCTATTAATGAGATTTCTAAACACTGAAATTAAAGCACTAAGGCAGACAAGAGCTTTCACTTGGTGAACACACTGTTGCTGATGCTGAAAGTCTACAGATTTCAATAAAGCTTACTGACAAACCAGCTTCTAATAAATAAGTAGGATTATATACAAAGGTACCAGACAGTCAGAATAATCATGTTCTGTTCTTCATAATATAATTCTTCCTTTACTACTTTGTTCTGGTTTGAGATATAGTTGCATTTTTTTCTCACAAGATGAAGCAGTTGTCCCCTACATCAAATCTGGGTGGACCTAGGGCTCCTTCCAAGAGAGTAACAGCAGAGAGATGCCACACAACTTCAAGGTTAGGTTCCAGTAGGCCATGAAGCTTTTACTTCTCTCCTTGAGACAGTAAGCCTCCACTTAAGAACTTTAAATATCAACTTTGAGGTTGCCGAGCCTACAGGCCACCTATACGCTTTCTAGGTGACAAGTCTAAACTAGGCCCAGGCTTGGTCATCCCTAAGTAGTCAGACATGTAAATGAAGAGGCCATTTGGAAAGAGATTCTCTAATTCCAACTGTGGCAGTTCCTAGCTTTTAGTTCTTCTAAGCTGTGGCCCAGATATACAGCAGAGCCAGGCCATTTCTTTTGTGTCCTGTTTGAATTCTGATTCACAGAATCCACAAGCAGAATCAAAGGCTTGGTATTTTTGGTCACTATGTTTGGGTTGGTTAATTTCTCTGTAATTGAACAAACATCAGATGAGAATCTACTTTGGGTCACAGAAAGGAATTACAACCCAGCAGTAGTTTCTAACTTGCTTTCAAGTTGCTGAGATTATGTAGCAAGTAGAACTGTGGGTTATAGGGTAGTAGTTACACTTGATCTTAGCCAAAAGTCCAAGAAGTAATAACATAGCTAATATTTTCTGAATGAATGTACAAATAAACTATATTCTTTAGGGATGAGTATTGAATAACTAATACTCCTAAATTTTAATATATTAAATATTAATGTACCTGTTAAATGAGACATAAATAGCAAATTAAACTTGATAATTTACATGTTTGTATTTGCATGCTCAGTAATAACTCTTAGTTCTTTATATCAGACAAATCAGCAACTTTCCCGTTCTTCCACTATTCCACTGTATCTTTCACAGTGGGCCTTGTATATACTAACCAAGCTCTACCACCGAGCTACATTTCTAGCCCTTGTTCATTTTTTCCTCATACTTTTTCACAGATCTTATTTATTTCTAATGAACACAATGATATTTTGGAGCAGAATGAACATATGGATTCATGTGTGTATGAAATTTGACTACGCAGAAGTAGAGCACATAACTCAAGCTGTGGTGGAGTCAGTCTGGTATACAAAAGTTAAACAATGAACTTTAACCAAAGTGTTAACCAACTCTAAATCTGTGACTTTATAAAATGGGGAGAATCAAACTTAATGAGACAATCTCCTTCAATTTTATGATTTTCTGTGTGAGAACAGTGCTATGATATAATACACTAGACTTATACTTGGGCATCATAGTCTAATATGATGTACAAGTCATTGTTTTCCACAGCAGTCAAGACTGTACTTTATACTGTATAGTGCTTTCACTTGAAACATAATTCAATAAAGTTATTTCTATCATTTTTTGTGATTCTACATAAATTATATTTTAATTCTTCCTACAGGTTTAAATGATTTTAAAAATCAAGTTTCTTGCAAAATTATAAAACGCAAAAACTAATCAATTAAATAAATTGCTCAACATTTCAAAAGGCTTTTACTAGAACAAAGTCCTGACGAAATGTTTAGTTTTCTAATTCCTAGCTGCTATACTCCAACTTCTGGTTATTGTTCAGTTAAGCCCCTGAAGCATCTCAGCAAATTAAATCATGCAACTTAATGCTAATCTTTTTTTTCTCATAACAATAGCAACAAAAATCATCATTTTAAAAAATAGGCTGCATTGTATCTCTTTTGAGTTGCTGAACTATTTTAATCCTTCCAACTTTTAAGACTGACTAATTTGCCAAGCTATGCACAATATTACAGTAAGCATCTTTATATATAATTTTGCCGTCTATTGAATTATTTTCTTATGATAGTAAACTGGATTAAAAATATTTACATTTATAGCTTTAAAAACAAACTGCCAATTACCTTGTAAAAAGTCCAGAGCTGGGAAGGTGGCCAATGGTAGAGTGATTGCCTCACATGCATGAGGCCCTGGGTTCGATTCCTCAGCACCACATAAGCAGAAAAAGCCAGAAGTGGCACTGGCTCAAGTGGTAGAGAGCTAGCCTTGAGCTGAAGAGCTAAGGGACAGTGCCCAGGCCGAGAGTTAAAGCCCCACGACCAACAGAAAAAAAAAAAGAAAAGAAAAGAAAAATGTCCTAACTGGGTGCCAGTGGCTCACATCTATAATTCTAAATACACAGGAGAACCACAATTTGAAGGCAGCCTTTAACAAGCAAAAAGAAGGTGCAAGGCTAAAGTGGTAGAGCACCAGCAAAACAAGCAAGCCAATCAAGTATGAGGCCCTGAGTTCAAATCCCAATATAGAAAAAAAAAGTCAGTATCTCTTAAAACTCATTTCAATTCTTGGGTAAATCATAATGTTAAGTACTATTCAATGCAACTCATTTATTGTATCTTTTCTGAATTCAATTGTCTCATTTACTCTGGTGGATCATTTTATTTGTTTTCTATTTTTTGAGACAGGTCTTATCTGGCTGTCTTCAAATGAGCAATCTTTCTTCCTCATTCTCTCGAGTGCTAGGATCACATGAATATGGCACCATGCCGGGTCTGGTGTATTTTTAAATAAAGTTTCATTTACTTTTTTATACAACCTCTTTTTTTTAAAAAAAAAAATCTTGCTATTTCTTTTCTATTTCTTGCTTACCTGTTTTTAAGATGTGCCTCCAGATCACAGCGTTGCATTACGTCTTGGCACACTGAAGAAAATGGACACAAAACTAACAACTTGTCTAGAAGTTTATGAACCAGAATGCTAGACTTCTTACACAGCTTGAAATGAAGTCTCTTCCGGTCTAATGGACAGAAATCTTTCTCTTGTAAAAAGTTTTTGAGGCACTTGTAGCAGAATGTGTGTCCACAGGGTGTATCAAGTGGCTGCAGCAGAGGCTGAAGGCAAATATGGCAGACGAGGTCATCATCCACTTCATCCTGGTAATTGTACAAGTGGTTTTCTCTGGTCCAGTGCTGTTGGCCACACTCAAAGCACAGGGGGTTTAGGGAGGAGGAGGAGGAGGAGGTCTGTTCCACTGATACCATCTCATCACTTGTGGTTCCCATCTTGAATCAACTGGTGTAGTTTCTGTGTCCTCATAAGCTAGTCTTCCATTAATGGTTGGGTTTCCTTTAATACACTGGGGTGTATCTGAATAAAGCCAATGTCTGTTTTTCTAGAGGTCACAAACAAAAGCAATTAGAATAACTCACAATAAGTTTAAAGTAAAAACTAATTTTAGTAAAGACTTAAAAGTTTAGATAAGGTAATAAATCATAAAAATAGTGAAATAAATCCATTTGCTAGTTGGATAATCTTCTAAGATCTGGATGAAGAAAGAACATGTAATTGCAGTATGATATAATAATCAATTTGGTTTACTATTTGAAATTCTCAAATATAGTTTTAAAACTAATTAATCTCCTGTTTGCTAACTGGACAACTTAAAGTATATTTTGTAATGCATTTGCATTTGTCATCGTAACTGTGGATGGCTCTTGGCTTCTAATTGACATATACAGAAAATATAGTACTATACCAGTGAAAGAGTGTATGTGAGATGTAGTCTCAGGAGAAATATGTTTTATTAATTTAAAAAAATGACATTTTTGCTGTGAACTAGTGGCTCACACAGGAGGCAAAAACCTGAAGATCACAGAGGCCAGACATGGCAGGAAAAGTTTGTAATTCTTTTTTTTAATTTTCTAACTTTTTTTTATTGTGAAAAGACTGTACAGAGGGGTTACAGTTACATGAGCAAGGTAATGAGTACATTTCTATCAAGCATTGTTGCCTTCTTCTACTCTCCAATTACCTAGCAAAAAACCAGAAGTAGAGCTGTGGCTCAAGTGATAGAGCAACAGTCTTGAGTGAAAAGCCAGGTGAGCAAAAGAAAAAAAAACAAACTTTGCTCTTTACTATCAGAAAAAAAAAATTTAATACATGTAAAAATTGATTATGTTTAGAACATAATTCATAGGAAAACACATCAGCATAGGATATAAAATAGCATCTGGATAAAATTCCATAAGGTATACTACTCTAGTTTATTAAATGAAAAAAAAAACACTTATTCAATTGAAAAGTAATATATGTATAAACTGTAGTTCTGCTTCCTATTATTCCACACTTCCATTTGGAGGTGTTTACTTGGAGCCTTTGGTATGTGTACATATGTGCATGCATGTACAGTTTCTCCAACGAAACTCTTACGGCACTCTCCATTTCATGAAAGTTTAAAAGAGAATGGTCCCCTTCTGCAGAAGTACCAGGAGCTAAAAATCAGCTGTAAGAGCAGCAGTTTCCTGGATCTTTTCTGTAAATATTTACAGTCTCCAGTATATGCTGAATGTTGTACTCGGGCATAGGCAGAGAGAACAGTTTAGAAAACCTGTTATTAAAATTCCATGTAATAAGTACTCTAAAAAAGTTATATACAGGATGTTACGTAAGTGTGGGAAAGATGAGGAGAACTGGCATTTAAGTCTGTTTGGCTTTGTGGCTAGAAATATTTTCAAAAGTGTTTCAAAAAACATAGTCTGCTAGTTGTGATAGGAAGCACTGGCCAGAGAGAAGAAAAATGGACAAGGTCATTTTGGGCAAGAGAAAAGCATCAACTACTTTTACAAGTCACAGGTCCTGGACAGTATGTGGCACATTCAGAAAATGTAAAATGGATGCTAACAACCCAGGCACAGACCATGCTCTTAGGCAACAAAAAACCTGTTAACTTCTAACCCAAGATCATAAAAAGCAGGATACCATGTGGGTATATAGTGTCTATATTTCAATATCAATTTTCTCCATTCAACATATATTCACTATTTTATTTCAAACATTAAAACAAACCACAAAAATGAAGCCAAGTATATGGTGAGCACATATAATCAATCGAGCACTCAGAAGGCTGAGGCCAGCCTGATTTTCACATTGACACTCTATCTAAATAAACAAACAAACATATATTAACATTTTAACAGATTTAACTTGGCCATGAAATAAGAATTGGGATAGGATTCAGGTAGAACAGCTTGATCTGACCTTGGATAAATCATGTTTTGAAAAATAACATTAACAAGATCCGTGATCTAAACTACTGGCAGCAACATCAAGAGGGCAAACACGCTTGTATTTGCTAACTTTACCCTTTGAACATCAAAACTACTTTAGATATCTGTACAAGGTTTGTGACACTAAGTAACGTGTATCTCAGGCAGATAGATTACCTCAAGTCAGGAATTTTTATACTCTGTTTCTCCTTAAATAGCAAGAAACTTATATATTCTTTCTTCTTCTTTGTGATAGTGTTTATTCTAGCTTTTCTTTCCCTCAAGAAAATATACTACAGTTTTAGCCTCCCACATAATGACTAAGAAACCTTTATTGTAAGACTATTATATTTTAGCTATTTTCTGCATCTCTAAATAACTTCAGTTCTTTGACAATTTTCATTTTATCACAAAATCTTTTCATAAGGAAAATTAACATGTTCTCACTTAAAATACCAAATAACAACTGCTTTATCTCCATCCTGAAATAACTCAATGTTAACATGAAACAAACATTCAATAAAAACTAAACTGAAAGCCATAAGTCCTTGAGAGCACAGGCCAGAAGCCTGAGGGGTCAAGACTGCTTGGTCACTTACTAGGCTGTGACATTACTAAATCCCTGTCTGTTGCCTTTTCAGATGAAAAATGGGAGTGATAACAGTGTTCCCTTTCAATGTAAGTAATACATGTAAGAGTGTGTGTGTGTGTGTTACTTAAAACAGCACCTGTGCCAGGAGCCGGTGGCTCACACCTGTAATCCTAGCTATTCAGGAGGCTGAGATCTGAGGATTTCGGTTCAATGCTAGCCTGGGCAGGAAAAGTCCAATGGACTCTTATCTCAAATCAACCACAGAAAACTGAAAGTGGTGTTGTGGCTCAAGTGATAGAGAGCTAGCCTTAAGCTGAAGAGCTGAGGGAAAGATCCCAGGCCCAAAATTCAAGCCCCATAACTGACAAAACAAACAAACAAACAAACAAAAACAGTAGCTGTCACATCATAGGTACAATGTGTTAGCTTTTATTAAAAAAGCAAGCAGGATGCTATTTCACTAGCTATTCAGTAGGCTGAGATCTGAGGATTAAGGTTCAAAGCCAGCCAGGGTAGGAAAAGTCCATGATACTCTTATCTCCAATTAAATACCAACAATCTAGAACTGGTGGTATGGCTCAAGTGGCAGAGTGCTAGCCTTGAGCAAAAAAGCTCAGGGGCAGTGCCCAAGCCCTGAGTTCAAGCCCAGGACTGTGCTCGGGCACACACACACGCGCGCGCGCGCGCGCACACACACACAGGCACGCACGCATGCACGCACACGCGTGCGCACACACGCACGCGCGCGCGCACACACACACACACACACACACACACACACACACACACAGAGCGCAAAAATTTGGGCAAATTTTATGATTTTTCCCGAAGCTAAACAACTTACAATTAGTGAGAAAAAAAAACAAACCAAAAACCAAACAATCCAAGTCCTTCTTGCTCCAAAGTAATATAATGGAAAATTCAGTGGTAACAGGAAAGAGGAAAGATATCAATGGGAGCTTCTGAGAGTTTTCTTTTTTTTTTTTTTGGGTCCGGTCGTGGGGCCTGAACTCTGGGCCTGGGCGCTGTCCCTCAGCTCTTCAGCTCAAGGCTAGCCCTCTACCACTTGAGCCACAGCGCCACTTCTGGCTTTTTTCTTTTTGCTTATGTGGTGCTGAGGAATCGAACCCAGGGCCTCAGGCATGCAAGGCAAGCGCTCTACCACTGAGCCACCTTCCCAGCCCTTCTGAGAGTTTTCTAAGAAACAAAACCTGGCCTGACTTTTTCAACTCCTTGACCACTACTTCCACCCCTGGCAGGTGATTTTCTTCCCATTCTGTATGCAAGTATCGTATACTGCCCCACATCACGGCTCATGTTGTGAGCGTGCTTTGGGTCTAACTAAGATTGTGTCCTTCACGGGCTCACATCCTGAAAGGATGGTTCTCCAAGGTGGTGGTGGAAATTTTGAGAGCTGGGGTCTCAGGATTAGGCCTTTGGGGGTGTTACACTAAGACACAGTAGGGTGATAAAAGAGAGAGTCTGGCACTGAATTTTATGATTTTGTCTCACATGTGATTCCTTCCTCATGAGGCTGTGACCCTTTTCCTTTTCCTTGGCACACAGGTGGGACCTCATCAGAGGCTAAACAGAAAGTGCTGCTCATCTTGGACTTCCAGCTCCAAAACTACTTTTTCTTTATAAGGTGCTCCAGCACAGGTATTTTGTTACAACAGAAAATAGACTAAGAGCTCTAAGAGTTTGGCCTCTCACTGAGGAGTTTAATAAATGTTGAATTACCAACTGTACAACAATACTTTTTTTCTCTTGGCAAGTTCAGGCCATCATAACTACATATAGTAGTTTATAGGAGAGTATGGCTAGGTTTATATATAATTTTGATTCAGATATTATCTATAATACCTGTGCACCCAGTTTAAGATGGTAAAATACCAGTTATATAGTCTCAAACATTTCCCAAAGTATTTAAGTGTAGCATAATGTATATCTTAATTTTTTTTTTGTTTGTCAGTCATGGGGCTTGAACTCTGGTCCTGGGCACTGTCCCTGCGCTCTTCAGCTCAAGGCGAGCGCTCTACTGCTTGAGCTACAGAGTCATTTCTGGTTTTCTATGGTTTATTGGAGATAAGAGCCTCACAGACATTCCTGCCCGGGCTGGCTTTGAATTGCAATCTTCAGATCTCAGCCTCCTTAGTAGCTCAGGATTACAGGCATGAGCCACCAGCACCTGGCTTTTTTTTTTTTTTGGGGGGGGGGGGGGGGTGGGCCCTGGGGCTTGAACTCTAGGCCTGGGCACTGTCCCTCAGCTCTTCAGCTCAAGGCTAGTGCTCTACCACTTGAGCCACAGCGCCACTTCCAGCTTTTTCTGTTTATGTGGTATTGAGGAACTGAACTCAGGGCCTCATGCATGTGAGGCAAGCACTCTATCACCGAGCCACCATCTCAGCCCTTAAAAAACTTTTTTTGTTATTATAAAGGCGATGAACAGAGAGAGGTGTTACATTTACGTAAGTCAGGTAAAGAGTACATTTCTTCTTGGACAATGTCACCCCTTTCCTCATTTTCTCCCAATTTTTTACACCTGTCCCCACCCATAAGTTGTATGGTTAATTTTCAAGTTTCTAGTGACTACCACTGCTGCATTTGTTCACCCTTTGTCCTTCCATTTCTGTGCCTCTCCTTACCGTCCCAAAGACAGACGAACAATGTACATCACAATGTATACTCTTATGAATATATTATCTACTTAAATGATTTTGAGAGCAGTAAAGAAGCTACCAAAAACTCTGACATATTTTAAATAATAGGCTGAAAAACAGCTCATGTGGTAGAAAGGAGGCATGAAACCATTTACTACTTCCCTCTAGTTATGACTAACATGCTTGTGCTTCCTAGTGGGGGGTAGGAAGGGGAGGAGCAGGCTAAAAATATCTAATGCACTGTAAGGATTCCAGAAAGACTAGCGCACTAATGTATATGCCCCAAATCTAGCATTTGCAGATCATTCTCTTAGAATTACCTTGTTTGGGGATGGGAAGGTGGCTCATTATAGAGTGTTTGCCTCGCATGCATGAGGCCCTGGGTTTGATTTCTCAGCACCACATAAGCAGAAAAAGCCAGAAATGGCACTGTGGCTCAAGTGATAGAGCACTAGCCTTAAGCTGAAGAGCTAAGGGACAGCGCACAGGCCCAGAGTTCAGGCCCTACAACTGACGAAAGAAAGAAAGAAAGAAATTACCTTGTTTATTGTTTTGGTGGTATCGAGGTTGAACCAAGTGCTAGGGAAATGCTCTATTTCTTCATCTATGCCCTCAGACCTTTTGGCCTCACATTTTTAGAATGAGATATTAGGTAGGTCTGCCTGGGCTGATCTCAGCTTCCTACATAGCTATGGTGATAGGCACACATCACTGTATCAGCTAAAGTAGCTAGGATTACAGGTGTGAGCCATAGATACAGGCTTGACATTATTTCTGACTCAGAATTAAAGCACCTCATGCCCTAGCCTAAGAGATCCAGACTAGGGTAAAGGATGATGAAGTAAGGGCCATCACCAAAGTATGCTCAGATGGAAACCACCTGTGGTCCTTTTGACTTAGCAATGTCAAGTGTCTAAGAATACCCCTCTCATCCTCTCACCCTCTGATATCTTCCTGTGAGTAACTTCTGTAGGTGTGCATGTCAATCTCATTTCCACTCCTCTTGGAAGGGAAACATGGTCTTTTTTAATCTTTTGTATTTCTACTTCTTAGCATCTACAATGCAATAAAATGTTAGCCTACAATGTGTAACTATATAAATATACAAAACTATGTGCATTAATTTGTGGTAGTGCAAAGCAATCAACATACTGGACCCTAACCTGTAACTTACAAAGAACACAGCATTACTCACTTTAGCATTCAAAAGGCTGATGAAAGTTTGCTTGCTGAATATGGGAGGATCAAAATCCAGGTCAGCTTGGCTATACAGTAAAACCTTGTCTCAAAAAAAAATTGCATATATCTAAATGGGCATTGTACATGCACATGCATGTACACGCACGTGTGAGCACATATACACACACACACACACACACACAAACACAGAGGAGGGAAAAAAGGAGGGATTTTGAAAGCTGGCAAATCTGTTGTGAGAATACATGCAAGTTTTGTAAAAACATATTCAATATTTGGGAAAAATGAGTAAAAAAGACATTGTGAAAACAATTTTGAAACTGGGCATGGAGTTTACCCCTGGCTACTTTAGGAAGCCGCATTCTAAGGACTGCAGTTGAAAGCCAGCACAGTACTGGAACAAACAAAAAAGTTTTGACTTTTGCAGATATCAGTAAAGAGAATAGGTCATGAATGACTAACACAGAGCACTAAAGGGCTCTTATTTCCTTGTAAAGGCACGTGTTAGTCTTTTGGAAAACAAAAGCAGCCAAAGCAACAACTGAAAACTGGGTAAAATGTTGGATTGTAAATGTCCTCCAAAAGCCCCTGTATTAAATAAAAGACTTGGTGCTTGGAATGCTGCAAATGGCAGATGGTGGAACCTTCAAGAAGTGGGGCCACGATGGGGTCCTGTTTCTTCCTTTCTCTTTGATTTGCTACCTGGCCATGAGGTAATTCTGTATCACACACTCCAGCCATGATGTGCTACTTAGCCCAAAGCAAAAGAATCAACTGACCATAGACTGGAATGTCTAGTAAATCTGTGGGCCAAAACACTCCTCTGCCACTGCAGCATGTTAACAGTGACAAAAACTAACGCACTGCTGTAGGAGTTTGTTTTTCCTGAAACAAAGTATTTCTGCAGTCTATGCCCACTGGAAGAAGCAATCTGGACATATAAAAACACTTAATGATATAGGAGCTTTATATAAACTCTATTCTTAAATTAAACAACATTTCACTTACAATATTTAAAATATTAGTTCCAACAACTTCACAAATTTTACAATTTTCTTGATTTTCTACATAAGACTAATTCAGTAGACTTACCAATTTGTCTCCTTTCTCCTTTTAGCAACATTTGAAACATCATGTCAAATATTTGAAAAATCATTTTGTGTTTCAGGCATTCTTAAGGCACTACTTATGGTTAGATATATCCCTATTTAATAATCTAGGAAATTAGTAAGCTAAGCAAAAAATGCTAGAAGCAGTAAAATTAAGGCTCCGAACTCTATGGCAGCTGGGTAACTAGGTCACTACACACTCATTCTTTTCATCCACTATGCCTGTCAAATGTCTACTGTGGTACTTCACTAAAGACACTCTAGGGCTGGGAATGTGGCTCAGTGGTAGTGTGTTTGCCTAGCATGCATGAAGTTTGATTCCTTAGTACCACATAAACAGAAAAAGCCGTAAGTGACACTGTGGCTCAAGACGTAAAATGCTAGCCTTGAGCAAAAGATGCCCAGGGACAGTGTCCAGGCCCTGAGTTCAAGGGCCAGGACTGGCAAAAAGAAAAAAAAAAAAAAAGACACTCTAAAGACTTACCAGTGGTTTACGCCCTGATTATAAACAGTAGTTTTGCTAAAATGTTAATTGATCACTTGAACACATGTGAGTTTAAGCCTAATCCTAAAATACTTACCATTTTATGTTTGTATACATGATAAAATATTCATTGACAGCATTATACTTGCCTTTTAGTTCTAACATGTTAGTTTTTTTAGTTTTGCTACGACAGGATACACAAACTAAAATGTCCTTCCATGTGTAGTTCTCCTAATTTTAAGCCACCAAGCTATGATGAAAAACTTGCCAGGATAGAGGCAAATGCTACTTTGAATCGCCTAGACTCCTTACTTATTATACTTTAAAAAAAAACTATCCATATTGTTACTTTAGAACACATTAAAAACAAATTTATACAAAACTACTTAAAAAATACACCAAATGGTAGTAAAGCCTTTCCATATATCTGAGTATCCCGGACATGCTTCTACTGATCAGAAAGAACCTCTGTGGACAGAACTGCTGCTGCACCCAGAGCATGAGGCTCTTCCTGAGTGAAGCCTGCTGAGGGGAGCCACTATTAGGAGATTGTCCTGGATAATGCCTCAGTTTACAAGGTCAGTCATATCATGTACAATAGGTAGGAAAGGGTAGGTGGATGGGGGCAAAGGGAATTTTACTGCTCAGTTAAGTTTTTTTATCTGCTAAGTATGTAGATAATTTAAATGCTTCCTATATTACATTCAAGTGTAAGGGTTCAAATTGTAGTTAATTTAGTAAGCTTTTATATTCTTCTAACAGATGAAAAGATTTCAAATGTTCAACTTCTAAAATAACCCCTAAAAGTATTTGTCTTCAAATGATCTGTGACTTCTGTTAATTTTGGCTACAATTACCCAAGGGAGTAAAGTTCACCAAAAGGGCACTGATTTGGAGTTAGGAACCTGAGTTCAATATTTAGCTCTGCCACTCACTCTCTAGTAATGTGACATAATGACATAACAAACCACCGAAACATCTATAAATCTGTTCCCTCCTGGGTAAAGCAGAAATGGCATCTTGCTTCACAGAGCATTAAAGTACAAAATGCCTCACTGACAGAAAAACCTTTTATGAGCATTATAAAAGCACTGCAATATTAATATTACAAGCCAGTGTAACATTAATTCATCGTTGACTGAATCAGTGCCCATAGAGGGTGATGTATTGAGCATCCTAATTCTTCTAGTAGACTGGTGATCAGGACCTCTGTGGCAGCACTCAGAACACACGGCACTGGTATACCTCAGACTTTCACTCCTGCATCTGCAGAGTGAGCCAAACCGACTAGTGAGACTAGACAGATCTCAAAGTTCATAAATATAGAAATGTACTTTGAGTACAGGTTTCTTTTGCTTTAGCCTAAAGGACAAACAACTTTCTTTACTGTTACTCAGTAATTATGTTTACCATAAAAATGACCTAAATCTAAAGTCCTTTTGCAAGGTTTTCTTTTTTTTTTTTTTATCACAGTATAAGATATTTTCAATATCCTGATGTGAAAATTCCTATTTGCACAGACAAGTGTACATGTACAAGGGAGTGGTACAAAACACATAATTAGACACTTCTGTTATGACATAAGATACTACCATGTCATGAGATAAAATATTGTCTCTACTAGTTTCTAGACAAAAAGTTAGGTGATAATGCTGCAATCACTGCAAGACCAGTCTGGTTTACTTGTTTTTATTTATTTATTTTTCAAGACACAAATACCTTTTAATCTTCACAATGATAGTCATTATCTTAATCTACATTGCTTATACACTTGTTTCTTAAAAGGCAAACATGAGCTGGGTGTCAGTGGCTCATGCCTATAGTTCTAGGTTCTCAGGAGGCTCAGATCTGAGGATTATGGTTCAAAGCCAGCCCAAACCAGAAGTGGAGCTGTGGCTCAAGGAGTAGAGTGTAAACCTTGAGCAAAAAAGCTCAGGGACAGCACCCAAGCCCTGAGTTCAAGCCCCAAGACCAGCATTACACATCTAATTTTACAGTCTTACTTCTCCAATATATATAAAGTATTTAACAAGATAGGGCTCCTCTGTGATCAAACCTACACAATTAAATGAAGTGAAACTAAAGCATACTCAGAATGTGTCTTATGATGGTAGGGTCACCAATAATTAAAGTTGCTTAACTTCATAGTTTTAACTATAGGCAAGAGGTAAGAAGTTTAAATGCTCTAATTTTCAGAATGAACTAGCAACACTAATAATTTAAAACACATTTTTATTTAAGCTATCTGTTTTGTTCCAGTTCTAAGTTAAAATATAGAAAAATGATCAGATAAAAGAGCATTTGGGCCAGACCTCAAAGGACCATCACTGAGCAGGCCAGATGTTTGTACTTCCCAAAGCTAGTCAAAATAGACAATGGCCTCAGGGACAAGGACCAAAGCCGTGTTGGCATTGGTTTTTATCCAGAAAATAGTTCCATGTGAAACCAGAGGGCCTACTAACTTACTAAATGAGCTGTTTGAGTTATAATTCTATTACTGAGGGGAAAAAAAGGAAAAGAAAATCCTTACTGTATTTTAAATTACCTAGATTCAGATGTATCATGAGTCAGATATTACTTCAAGACATAAACAGCTAACATGACATAATTGGAAATAAAATTTTACTCTTAGGCCAGAGATTTTAGCTACATAAGTCTTAGGGATGATCAACAACGCACCCCAATTATATCATGCACTATTAATATATAATTTTTCTCCGATGCTTTTTATATCTATTATGTTGCCATAAAAGCACTACAATTAAGACTACTTTTTCATTTCCCTATTATCTCCTTTAATATTTGTCACTTGTTACCTGTCTCATATACATACAGCAGATTTATAGTTTGCTGCTGCTGATCTACTATAGTCTTCGCACTTAGAAAACAAACTTAATGGCAACCATAGCTTTGAAAGGAGCCAATACTGAAGCTTAGAAAATGATAAAAGAATGAGGCTTTACTATAAGACTATCTAAGCTCACAACTACCGCTGGTGCTCAATGGTCTCTTTCATGGAAAACTAAAGAATTTCAAGACATATAGTAGCTCTTTAAAGAGTAAAGTAGAATAAGATTGGTCAGGGCCAATTTTAAAACTCAGTTAATCTGTTTAGTCAAGAATGGTAGGTTTCAGTGAAATAAATCTCTATACAAATGTATAAGTTTATGAATGCTAGTCATACACCAAATAGTTCATTTACCACAATAAATGAATGTCAGATTAGAAGGGAGAGATCAGGCCATTTTTGTACTAGTTTTCCTGTATTTTAGACAGATATTCCTGATGGTATTTGCTATCTTCACCATTTATCTCCTCCACTTATCTTTACCTTTATGTTTTACATTTTATAACTTTACAGGCTAACTTTAAGCTATGAAATTTAGACTACTCATTTGCAAACAAAATACACAGGTAAGTTGCTGGGAGACACAAAGTTATCTGTAGAATTTAATGGAGAATAAGGTAACTTCTGGAAATTTTTGCATTAAACATGCTTTAAAATCGATTATTACATTTTTCAAAAACTGACTGTTCTTGATCTTATTTGTAATATTGGGCTTTGTTGCATTATGAAGGGAACCCCTATAAACTTATCTGAGGTGCTTTTCAAAAGTGATCGCAACCATTAGAGATTTCACTGATTTTATTCCTAATAAGAGATCTTTACACAGAAACAACATAAGAAATAAGAGATTTCACAACTATTAACTGTTCTTATATAGCAGTCCTAAATTAAATCTCCCCAAATCTAGCAGTCTAATTTAAAAAAACAAATCTTAAAATTGAGATGAAAAAATATGACCATTACCTGGCATAGATACTTCCTACTCTCCAACATTTCTCCATTTATTGAATGTGCCGAGTTAAGATTTTTTTCCCCCCCAGATCAGAGGACCAAATCAGGGCCTTGCACTTGCCAGCCCCACTGGGCTAAATCCCCAACACTGGATTTATTTTGATTGATTGATTTATTTTTGCTATAGCTAATTAATGTAATATGAGAGCCTGTCCAGAAAGAAAAGTATTTCTAGAAACTAATTATCTGACTTAACCTGGATTAGTCTATAATCTATTTCACACAGGAATAAAAAGCAACAATAGAAACACAAACATTTTTAGGAAAAACTTGGTAAATTAGGATAAGCTATAAATTAGATGCTCAACATACATGGATATAATTTTTGTTGATGTACTAAATTCAGAATTCATCTTAGAAATGCTTGATTCACTCTTAAAGCCTACAGACTTTCTATCAGAAGTAAATCTATGTAAGAAACAAAATATCTTATCTCTTGAATCTTAAGAAATTCAGAAAATTTACAAATGTTTTTAAAAATGAAACAACAGATTCATATAAACAATTACCTTATGTTACAAACCACCTTCTTTCTGTTCCCAATAATTCTTGTCATAAAGCACGGAATGCTGACACAGGGGACAGACAGCTCAACACCAATAAGCTTATTTCTCTTCTGGATGCTGAGTGTGCTTTCCAGCTATTTATTTGAAGTGGCTGAAGAAAGAAAAAAATGGACATTAGAACTGTTGTATATGTGTATATGTGGAGTTTGAAGTCTTTAACATATAAAGTATTATTTAATAAAACTGCTTAATTATATAGTAACTTGCAGTTAGGCTTATTGCAATTATATTAAGGCTATATATACTATTTTGAAAGCAGATGAAACAGTATCAGCTATTTAAATGGAAATAGAAAATAGGAGGTATGGTGTGCTTAATAGTTGAAAAGGTCAGATGAGTCAGTCTTAATATCATAGAATTCACAAATGCCTTAGACGACTAACACAAAATTCCAAGAAGAAACAAGTGTAAAAATACTATTACTGAATTTATTAATTTCTGATAGGAAATAATTTAAAATGAGTGAATTATTTTTAAAAATATTTTCTCTAACATCTACTATGTTATTTTCTTTGGGGGAAGGGTGAGACAGTAGTGATTAAATATTTTTATTACTTAAAAAATACTCATTTTGTTGGGTGCTGGTAGTTCACACCTGTAATTCTTGCTGCTCAGAAGGCTGAGATTTGAGGATCAGTTTGAAGCTAGCCCAGACAGAATAAGTCTGTGAGACTTTTACCTCCAATAAACTGCCCCTCACCGCCCCCCTGCAAAAGAGCAATCCTTGATTTAAAAAAAAAAAAAAAGAAAAAGGACAAGGACAGCATCCAGCCCTAGGACGACCCACAAAAACAAAAATTGCTTTAAAACTTATATGTTATACATTTTAACCATATATACACAAAAAATCATAATCCAACCTGTCAACATAATGTATTTTTCATATAATGTAAACATTGTTAATTACCATAGTGATCATAAATGACCTTAACCTTCTCCTGTTTACCTATACTTTCCAACTTTTATGAACGGTCAAAATGTAAGCTGTTTACTTAAGAAGTAATGTATATTCACCAAATGACCCGAACAGTGACACCTGACAAATTAAACAACAACCAAGAGGAGGGGGCATGTGCAACCAGGCATCCCTAATTGTTCAGTCTCACAGTGGGGGAGGAGGAGGAGATAATTATTTTCTTCATCTGACAAAGAGAAAATGTCTTTTCTAAGCATCTCAAACATGGTAGATTCCTCTATCCTATGAAGTGTTAGGAGAGGACTGGTTAAGACCAAAATTAGACTAAAATGCTAGTGGTAAAGAATCAAAGAAATTTTCTATTATGAGAAGCTCCCCATCTCCAAAAAACATTTGTTCAGCTGAGACAGTATGACTTCCAAAGTATGTGGTAGTCAATAAATGAAGGGAGCCAAAGAAAGGAAAAAGGAATCTACAAGCCTCCCAGGAAATAGAAAACTAAGAAAAATAAGAAAAACAAGCAAATTATTAATCCAGCAATGGCTTTAAAGTAGCTTAACTTCTGTTAGACAGGCACAGTTAGTAATCAATCAAATACACAGTGACATTTAATTAGCTTGCTCTTAAACAATATTAGGGGCATTCCCTGGTGGTAAATGGCACGCACTTGCCAGAATAGCTACAAAGGAATACTACAGTAACTTCAACCTAATTATAAAATAGTGAAAAATCACACCCTAAGGTGGAGTCAATAATGATTATAATGAGACATGCAAAGTATGAAGGGGCCTGATAAGAGAGAGCACAAGTGTAACTGGAACTCCACCTCTATACACAGGGACCAGGTCCCTGCCCATCTGAGAATCACCATTTCTCTTATTTGAGGAACCTTTCATACTTATTCCCTACATACTGGCTCTCATAAGAATTAGAACAAAAAAAGTACAAGAAAAATTTAGTTCTGTTTGTGGCTCCTGGCAGACAAAAATGCTTTCATATGCAATCCTCATTTTAATTCATTTCACCAGAAGGTGGAAAGCAGATAAAAGTACAAGCCAGGTGCTTTGGGGTTGCAACAGTCCAATAGTAAAGCACCTGGCCACCCAAGTGAGACCTAGATCTCAATCCTTACCACTGTACAACAACAAAAACCCTTTGACTTAGAGAACAATTTTAAAGCCAAGGTCAAAATGTACTACACAAGGTAAATATTTTTAACTAAATATAATTTCTATAGGTAAATTTTATTTACATACTCTGAAGCTGTCTTTTAATGTACATGAAGTGTCTAACTTGCTTACAAATTTATCATTCCAAACTTTCTACACACGCACACGCACACACGTACAGGGGTTTTGAACTCAGGGCCTGAGCACTGTCCCTGAACTACTTTGCTTGAGGCTAGTGCTGTACCACCTGAGCCACAGCTCCACCTTTTTTTAAAAAAAGAAAAAAACAAGGAAAGTGTCTCAGTATGCCTCAATATGAGAGTACACAGCTAGATGATCTGATATAAAGCTTAAATTGCCTACATTAAAACTAACAAGATTCTCTAAAAGTTACTTTCCTCATCAAAACCAGCAGACATCTTCCCCTTATGTGAACACTGCATAGGAGAAAAAAAAAAAAAAAAGCAAAGCTTTATTTCTACTATGCCCTTAAACTTGCTTCTGACCCCAGGTATGAAGAAAAAATAAATTCACTTAAACTCAACAATCACCACAGAAAACACCTGTGGCTTAGCAAACAATTCTACAACTAAGTCCTCAAATTCAATTCAGTTCTGACACTAGCTGAGAATAGCTGAAGGCACAGTTACTCAGGACTGACCACAGCCCTGTACCTTTGCACTATAGGTGCCAATCAAAAACCAAGGGTTGTTTTGCTTATGCTTCTGATTGTGGCTATAAACTAGGGTCATCATCATTTCTTTCTTAGATTCAACAAATTTATTGGGCCACTAACAGAGCTCAAGGAACTTACATCTCTAGGTTTACATAAAGGACACCAGATGGAAGCATGCACAGAGTGAAGCATAGAGGAAGTAGTGTTGACCAACCAAGCTCTCCAGGAACTTCCTAGAGATGGTCAGCTATCAAAAAGCTCTCCCTACCTGTCCTTTAGGTTATTATGGAAGCCTCACTTTATAGGGGTGAGTGGTTAAATCACACCCCAGATCAACCTTCAGCTGCATTCCCTACGAGTTAGAGGTTGGGGCTGAAAGTCCCAGTCCTTGGATTCCCCCCATGGACTAGCTACTATTCTAAAACTACCTAGTATCTGCAGGCCACCAGGCAATTCATTAGTATACCAAAAACATACTTACCAATTTGAAGGATTTTAGAAACTGTGAAAGAAACTAGGAGCAAAGGCTACAGAGAGCACTGCACCTCAAAATTAAGGTTTCAGTCAGCCTCCCCAGTTGTTCTAGTCTTTAGTCTTGGTCATTAACTTTTCTGCCTTTAGATCATTGAGAGAACAGCCTCAAGGGCCTGTATAATCATCAGAAGTCAATCTGTCCTCGAACTCATCCTTGCAAAGCCTTCTGACAAATTATGACACAATAACAAAGCCTTTATCAGATGCCAATACCTGGCTCCTGGACTTCCCAAACTCTAGAACTATGAGAAATAAAAATCACTTCTCAAATTAAGAAGAGGGGTTTCAGGGACTGAAGCACAGCTCAGTGGTAGAGCCTTCACCTAGCATGCAACCATACTGGTTGACCCCAGGAAAAAGGAAAAAAAGAGTCAATAGAGAAAAGACTAATTTCTATTGTGATAATTTCAGAAAGTTTTGTTGGAGTAGTATATGGATTCAGAAATGATACTTAGTAACTCAACAGCTCTGTTCAGGAGACCAGGAACCACAGCTTCAAAAATACAAAGAATTTAAAAAGTGGGGCTGGGAAGGTGGCTCAGTATAGAGTGTTTGCCTTGCATGCATGAGGCTCTGGGTTTGATCCCTCAGCACCACATAAGCACAAAAAGCCAAAAGTGGCACTGTGGCTCAAGAGGTAGAGTGCTAGCGTTGAGCTGAAGCGCTGAGGGACAGTGCCCAGGCTAAGTTCAAGCACAACAACCAGCAAAAAAAAGTATTTAAAAAGAGAATAGGTATGCACACCATATGATTGTGTAAGCATGAGATAGGTCTGAGAGAGGGACTGCTGTACAGACAGAAGGGGAGAGATGGTCAAGAAAGGATGTGATTATATCTACTTCTTAAGACAAGATAGCTATCAGTGGGGGTTTGGTACAAACAAAAAGCGTTCAGTAAAACAGGAAGTTACTGCAATGGTCAAGATGAATGACGTGAGAGTTTAAACTCAGATCATGCCTAGGAATAGTCAAAATTGAATGATTTTGTATAACATTTAGGATAGGAAGCATGAAGAGAGAGGAAGAAAAGGATGAAAAGAGGGAGAAGGTGGCAGCATACTATAAACAGCACAAATATATTCAACAAAAAAAATTTCCTCATAATTCTCATAATATTCCCTATATTCCTTTAATTCAGAGTTTCAGTCGTATATAAGAATTTCTGATAGCTCCAAATTAGTGCATAAACTGCAATCTGTTGAGACATAAGATTTCCTTATACTTACATCTAAAAGGAATAGATCTAGTGAGATAATTTTAATAGGGAACATTTACTAAGCACTCACTATGTGTAAGCCATGGTATTAATGTGATATGTGGGTATTAATAGATGTAATCTTCATGATAACTCTTGAGTTAGGTATCATTCCCACCTTCCTCTTCATTTTTCAGATAATGAAACTGAAAATAAGGAACATTAGGTAACTGATGGAAATTTCTGTTAACATCAGGAGACTAATTTCTAGAAGAAAAATCTACATTGTTATTTATGTAAGGGCCAAAATACTTAGATGGACTTACACTCTCACAGGAATTTCATGTAATTTTGTATTTTTTCTTTTTGATTTTTGTTGTGATAAAATGAAGCCTCTGAAATTGACATCTCTTGATAACCACAAAATTCAAATAAGTCTGCTTCTCTGTTCAGCTATGAAAATCACTTTGAAGGAGCATAAAACTAAGAAACAGCTCAAATTTTGAGCTGTCAATCAATCTTTCCAAAAGCTTCTTGGAAAACTTATATTTGCCAAGGGGCACAAAATATTTATAAGGATCTGAATGCAAGCTGCTTATAAAGGTCTGCACAGAAATGTTTTAGCCAGGTTTAAGGCTTTCCTTCTTTTATGTCTTGCAGACTCAGATATCAAAAGAAGGCTTTATGCTTCTTCACTGGAACCATGCCCTCATCTAAGCACCCACTATTACCATGTAACATAATTTCTCAAGATCTGGAATTCCACCTGGTTTTGGATTATATGTAGAAATAACTGAATCTAACTGCTTCTACCCCAACCTACTCACATCCTCAATGCAATCTAAACTTCAGTTCACTTAAGTTACAGAAAATAAAATTATGTTCTAGCCAAGAAAAGGCCAATTAGGAAAGAATGAAGTACAACATATCACAAATCAGGAGGGTATCATCTTCAGTAACTATCTTCAGTAACTTACTTTCTTTTCAGCAAACTATTTTAATGTAAAGGACTTCAAGAGTTCCAGCAAAATGAATATTTAACCATTTATGACAGGCCTTACTATGTGGCCTAGGCTTGCAATCTTCCTCATTACAGGTATAGGTCACTACTCCCAGATATTTAACATAGCTTTCAAGGTTCATCCATGTTATAGCATACATCAAGTGTTTCCATTCCTTTTTTCAAAAAAAGTTATTTTTTAAATTTTTACAGTACTGGAAATTGAAACCTAGGATCTCACACATGCTAAACAAGAAGCCTTACACTGGATTTAAGATGCAAGACCTAGCTATCTAAATATTTAAATGTGCAGGTTTGGGTTCAGAATGGCAGTAAATATTTCCAAAACAATACAACAATCCTGGGCTGGGAAGGTGGCTCAGTGGTAGAGTGCTTGCTTCACATGTATGAGGCCCTGGGTTCGATTCCTCAGCATCACATAAGCAGAATAAGCCGGAAGTGGTATTATGGCTCAAGTAGTAGAGTGCTAGCCTTGAGCTGAAGAGCTGAGGGGGTAATAAATTTTCTTCAAAGACATTAAAATCTAACCAGTGATTAACCACTAGACAATGAAAAGTATATGTGCTATAGAAAAAAATAAACATAATTAGAATTAGTAAAGGAAGTCTTAAGCAATACTAATAAGATACTATACTAGGTGAACGAGTATGTACAGAATTCTTTCAGCTGCAAGACAGAAAACCTGACTGAAACTGGCTTTAATTAAGTAAGAGGTGTGGCTGAATTCTCAGGCTGCTTGCAGTGAATGTCTACAGCAGTTTTAGGGTGCAGAGTCATAACCCTCACTCAGCTTCCACAATATTGCTAATAAAAGCCTAAGAATCACATCTTCCTGTCTCTGATGGGGTAGGTCACATAACCATTCTGAAACTAATCAGGGTAGCAAGGGTTGTGTGATGATTTAATGGGTTACTTCCAGAACAAGGCACTGATTTAACTTCCCCAGACATACAAGGATTCAAGTAGAGAAAAGATATACCTTAAAAAAGAAATTCCAAGACTCTGACTGGTAACTACCCCCAAAGTAAGTGTCTACTATTTGAACACTCTAAAAGTCGAACAGTATCATGATCATCATCTATAATATCTTCTTGATCCCAAGTCCTCAGACAGAAATCTATAGATTTCCCTAATGTTACTCTGTATTAGAAGTGTCCATTCAGTGGTTACACATGTGGCCAACATACATCTACACACTTGGTATTACCTTACTGCATTACTTTCTTACTCCAACAACCTGGAAATTTAAAATTCATTGCCAATGATTTAACTATTCCCTCAAAATTCTATTCTCCACTATTGCCACATTGCTAGTCATTACACTAATTGCTTTATACACTTTACTTGATTTAGTCATTTCAACAAATCCTATAAAAGTCACCACTGCCCTTTTACAGATGAGGAAAACAAGATTCAGGGACGTTAAACACTAGGCTGAAAGTGACTTGAAATAGAATTCAAAACTTGGTCCATCCAATTCTAAAGTCTATGTTCAGTGATACCTGAAATTGTTTTCTTCTTGTTCCTCATCATTAAAGAAAATCTTTAGCATCATAGAAGCAACATGTAACATGATCCCAGCAAACCCATATAATTTCTAACAGTCCATTTGAAGAGAAAAACTGTAACAACAGTCCTAAAGACTTCTCAAATAAATAACAGGAGAGATAAATTCTCAGACAGAACAAGTTCAAATAGGAAATCAGAATAAACATCAGAGAAGCAAAGGGAAACAAAGTTTATAAAATCCTTCATGAACAAACAGATCATTAACACCTCCACTATTATTTTCCTAACAACTCTGTATGAACGTTTTCAAACACACAGCAAAGTTCACTATCTTTACAGCAAACATATCTTACAAGTCTACTACATCTATTTTATTATACTTGCTATATCACAATATCTACCCATTTTTAAAATCATTTTCTGCACTTCAATTTAAACAAGTTAGCATACTTCTCTTTAAATGCTACAGCATGCAGTCATTAACTGAAGTTCTGCATTTTCACTTCTGGTACAAAAAAACTGCATATAACTACAGATCACTCTATTAAGGGATGTAGAAAATAATCATTACTTATGGGCGCTTTCCAGTTCTCTCTACCTCGAGAGGCAACCACTTCTCTGGTATTTTTTTTTTTTTTTGTAGATGAGTTTCACCCATTCTATAGTACCAACTAGATGGTAATATAGAACATGTATATTTTGGGTTAAGTCTTCTTTCACTCAGCATGCTTCTGAAATTCACTTATGTTGTGGTATGTATCAACAGGTTTCCTTTCCATTGCTCAGCAGTATCCAGTGTATTCTGTTCCTTCTTGATGGATAACTGGATTGTTAGCAATTGGCAATTATGAACAAAACCCTCTCTGAGCCTAAGTTTTCAGTTCTCTTTGATATGTACCTCAAAGTGAAAAGACTGAGTTAGAGGTAGGTATCTGCTTAGTTTCATAAGCAATTGGTAGACCTCTCCCAAAGTGGTTGTACTATTCTGTATACCCAGCAAACTGTATAAGCTCTGGTTGCTCCATATCTTGCCAACAGTTGATATTATCAAAAGTCCTAAAAAGATTATATGAACAAGAATAACTGAGTTATATGAAATATAAAATAATCTTAAAACAAATTATAAGGGCCAGTTATAGTGGATCATACTTGTAATCCTAGTTACTTAGGAGGTGGGGATAGAAGGATCAGTTTCAGGCCAGCCTAGGCAAAAAAAAGATAGTGAGACTCTATCTCACAACAACCCCAGGAATGGTGGTACACATGTAATCACAGCAACAGGGTCGGTGTAGGTAGGAGTATCATGGCCTGAAGCCAGCAATGGGCAAAAGTTGAGGCCCTCTCTGAAAAATAAAAGCAAAAGGACCAGAGATGTGGTTCACACGGTAGAGTGCTAGACTAGCAAGAAAAGTACCAAGTTCACACCCCACAAAAAAAAAAAAAAGAGAGAAATTATAGTGTCATGAATAATTTTTTGTTACGAGGGTTGAACTCAGGGCTACCTACTTGCCAGTCTGGCGCTCTACCAATGAGCAATGTCTTTAGCCTTGTTTTTGGCCACTTATTTTCAGGACAGGTTCTCATTTTCTTCTTGGGTTCATTTACTTTAGGTATATGCCACTGCATTTAGCTTTCTTCTGTGGCAATGACTTGTGAACTTTTCTACCTGGGCTGGCCTGGAACCAAAATTCTCCATGCACCATTGAACCCAACTATGGATTGAGAAAGAGGTCAAATAAACTTTTCTGTCTGGGCAGGTCTCCAACAGCAATGATTCTCAGTCTCCCAAGCAGCTAGGATTATAGGCATAAGCCACTAGTACCTGGCTATGATGTTACAAATTTTCATACATAATATTTATACAAACTTTTTTTTTTCTTTTGTTGGTCATGGGGCTTGAACTCTGGGCCTGGGTGCTGTCTCTCAGCTATTCAGCTCAAGGCGAGCACTCTACTGCTTGAGTCACAGCACTACTTCCAGTTTTCTAGTGGTTTATTGGCGATAAGTCTCACGGACTTTCCTGCCTGGGCTGGCTTTGAACCTTGATCTTCAGATCTCAGCCTCCTGAGTAGCTAGGATTACAGGCATGAGCTACCAGCACCCAGCATGTCTGTCATGGGGCTTGAACTCAGGGCCTGGAGGCTGTCCCTGAGCTTTTGAGCTTAAGACTATCCCTCTACCACTTTCAGCCATTTTACCACTTCCACAAACTTTTTTTTTCATTTTCCAAAAACCCCATAATTGAAACTATACTTTCATTTATTAGCTCATGAAATAATAATGCTGTCATCTAGCAGCACTGTTTCTTGGGAAACTGGTGGAGATAACTTCTTTTTTTCATCTCTTAGGACTTAATACATCAACAATTTATGACTCAATCCATAATTTAGATCAATGACTGAGCATCTGTTGAATAGAATACTGTCAGCTCTCTTTAAAATTTAATTCCTGTTAATTCTTACATTGAAAGACTTTGTTACCATTCCCAACTTAACTGTCTAATGTCATTAAGTTCTGGGGGAGCAAGACTTGAACCTACCCTTAAAAGTAAAACCAAATGTATTTTGCTACAAGTAAACATTTCGAATTAGTTCACACAAGTAGCAAACTGTCCAAGAAATAACAGCAAATCATTCCTTGATATATTATGATTATTTTCAATAGAATATGGTTATGTAATCAGTGTCATTATAGAACTCAGGATGTGCCTATCCAAATTAGTGAGCTTACTATCTGCTGATGACAAAGAAATAGTACCTACAGCAACCCAGAATTCTGTTATATGTTACTTGCTCATAATATGTCAGTGGGCAGTCCGTCCCTATATAGTTACACTTTGCTTTTCTACCACATAAATGGCAACAAAGCAACTAATGTTACTATGACTTTACAATGATATGATTTAATTCAGTGAAGAAACTGCCTAGTTAATGCATCCCTTCCCACAAGAGTAGATATCCAACTGTTGTTTTAATGCCTACATCTTAAGAGTACCAGTTCACAAAGCAAACCTGTTTTCTGCATATATTCTGAAATAATTCCTTTAATTAAAAAAAATGGGGCTGTATACATACTTGTAAGCCAACTACTTGGAAAGTGGAGATTTGGTAGATCTCAATTTGAGATGAGTCTGGGAAAATGCCTGTTTCTGCCAAGTGCTGGGTGTTGAACCTAAGGCTTCCTGCATGCCAGACAAATGCTTTACCACTTGAGTTATACTCCTGGTCTAAAGATAAAAGTTTGGGTTTTTTTTTTTTTTTTTTTTTTGGCTGTACTGGGGTTTGGACTCATGGTCTTATACTTGCCAAGCAGTATTCTAACACTCGAACCACTGTTAATAATCTATGAACTGTTTTTTCAACTTGAGTCTCTTTGTCTTTGATGTCATGTTCTGGGTAATAGTTGGAACCATAATAACTACAAGAGCTATGTACATATGTAGTAATGAGAAAAATAAGTATTTCTGTAAGCAAAAGCTTTACTGGGTAAGTTGAGGCACATTCCAAGAAGTAGGGTTAAGCCAAAGAAACAGAGGTTAATGAGAATGAGGGATTCATGGAACTCCTTTGACACTAAAAAGAGCATTATAAATTTTACTCATGAGATGCTGTGGTTCACAAGTGTAATCCCAGCTACTTGGAATTCAGAAATTGGCAACAGTCATGGTTTGGGGCCAGTCAAGGCAAAAAGTTAGTGAGAATTCTTCTCAACAAGTAAGTCAGGCATTGTGGTACATACTTGGAATTCAGAAATTGGGAATAGTCATGGTAGGTAGGATCATAAGGTTAAACCAAGGTAGAAATACAAGCCAGAAAAATAGCTAAAGTAAAAAGGAGTGGAGGCATGTTTCAGGTGGTATAATAATGCCTGTATAGCAAGCACAAAATCCTGAGTTCAAATCACAATACAACCAAAAGATTTCACTCAAAAATTTTACTGTAGTTAATGAAGATTTCCTTTGAAATCCATCTATGAGTATCTACTACTAATTGTTCTAATTAGATTACTTATGTAATATAAAAAATTAAAAAATTCCAAAAACCATATTTCAAAAAAAAATTAGAGAATGATAAAGAGAATGAGTACATTGTGTACATACATAGAAATGTCACAGTGAAACCTCCTTTGTGCAACTAATGTATGCTAATAAAAAATTAAGCAACTCCATCTTGATTTATTAAAAAAGTTCAAACAATCATTTTGTCTGTAATCGTATTCAGCAAAGAAAGCCTTTTTATGTAATTCAAGAGACAAACACCTTTTTTTAAAAGTAGTAGGTTACATGAGATCAGGAAACTAAAATGAGACAAGCTAAATTTCAAAAGGACTAGGAAATTAAAACTACTTTGAAGTTAATTTAAAAATAAATGTATTTTTAAAAATCTATAGATAGGCGGGGCAATGGTGGCTCATGCCTGTAATCCTAGCTACTCAAGAAGCTGAGATCTGAGGATCATGGTCCAAAGCCAGGTCTGGCAAGAAAGTCCGTAAGACTCTTATCTCCAAATAACCACCAAAAAAACGGAATGGCACTATGGCTCAAGTGGTAGAGCACTTGTCTTGAGCTGAAGAGCTCAGGGATAGTTAGCAGGCCCTGATTTCAAGCCCCATCACCGACAAAAGGAAAAAAAAAATCTATACAGATGGACACAATATTTTATAAACAAAATATGCCTGTCAGGATATATAAGTTTCTAATAGTAGTCACTCTGGAGGAATTATGGAAAGCTGGAGAGTGTGGGGTTGAAGGTCTTAAGTATTTATTTGCATAGCTTGACTGTTATGTGGATGGGAACATACTGTGGTAGGCACAAAGGAGTCTGTTCAAGAGGAAATGAAAGTAGAATGTGAAAAGCAGCTGAACTTGGTTCATATATGTAGTATATAATATTACATATTATATATATGACAAAAAAGAAAATAAAGCTGGCAAAAGTGGCTCACACCTGTAATCCTCAGAGAACTGAGAATCCCAGTTAGAAGCTAAAAGGAAGGTAAGTCTGTGAGACACTTAACTTCAATTAACCACTAAAAAGTCAGAAGTGGAGCTGTAGTTCAAGTGCTAAGTGCTAGACTGCCAGCCTTGAGTAGAAAAGAGCTAAAGAACAGTGCCCAGACCCCGAGATTCAAGCAAAGTACTAGTACAAGAAGAAAAAAGAGAAAGAGAAAGAGGAAGAGGAAGAGGAAGAGGAAGAAGAAGAGAAAGAGAAAAAGAAAGAGAAAGAGAGAGAGGAGAGAAAGAAAAAGAACGAAAGAGAGAAGGAGAAAGAGAAGGGGAGGGAGGGAGGGAGAGAAGGAAGGAAGGAAGGAAGGAAGGAAGGAAGGAAGGAAGGAAGGAAGGAAGGAGAGAGAAAAGAAAAAGCAAAACAAAGCAAACAAGATGCCTGAATAAAAAGTAAAAACAATTTTATGGGGCAGTAAAAACATAGTATATCCAAGATCAGTTTTTCTTTATTGCTCCATCTGTGTTTTAAAGATGGATAAACCACACTCCTAAATATCAAGTATCAGAGTTATCCGCAAAGTTACTTCATACTCAAAAAATGGGAGAAATGAAGCTATTACCACATTTAAAAACATTTTTGTAAGGCACACAACGTTTATACCAATTTTATTCAAAATCATTGAGATGACACATTTCTAAGTCATTCAGTAAACAACTGTAATCACACCAGTACAGATATAGACAAATTTGTGTTTTCTTAAATTTACTTCTGTCATCGCTGCTTAAGGGAAATCTACTATCACATTCTTTGTTTCTAAAAATGTACCACAACGTCAGCTGATGAGTCATGGGGCTCATTCCAAATTCTTATGTACCAAAGAAAGCAGGGCACAAGTCTTACACATCAATTGTAAAGATAGTCTAATAAGTTACGTTACAAATTAGGTTTTTCATGTGGTGACATAGATGAGTTTTTAAAGATGTGAGAAACATCAAAACAAACTGCAAATTCCACAAGGATTGCATACATCTATGCTTCTATCATGCTGTATTATGAATAAACAATTTAAGAGCTGCCTAGTAGACTATTTTACTTTCTTGCAGCACAAAATTATTCTCTATTAACTAGAAAGATTTAATTTGTTCTTACTCCAGAACACAGCAATGTAAAGTACTGTTGAGATACTGACAGATGAAAACTCAAGTTTGTATAGACTATACATATGCTCAGTTTCATGAAAAGCCAAACTATGTGAAAAATGATTTTCCCAGATGACTTGCTTTCCCTCTTAATTCCTTCCGATTTAGTTCTTATTTAATTCACTGAGTAGGAAAACTCCAAGAAGGTAGACAAGGGAAAGATGACATTGTTGGGGCTGAGGGCTATGCTCAGTGGTTAGAATACTTGCCTAGCATGTGCAAGGCCTTGGTTCGATCCCTAGCACTTCTTTGTTAGTACTGAATAAAAGATTTCCTGGCAAAAAAGCAAACCAATAAGCTAAAGGAAGTTTGGAGACCAGCTGTATGTTTCAGTCACTTAGTGTAACTCATCTAGCCTATTCAGATCTAACCATATCTTGTTATTTTCTTCCTAACATTTGTCATTGCCTATTTCATGAATTTGCTTGTCTGTTTTTTTATAATAACACATGCTCTTTTCCCCAATATGTAAATTCAATAACAGGACTCCCACTTATCTTACTCATTGCTTACTAGAGCATGGTGTATTACAGGACTTCAAAAATATTCAATGGTGGAAGAAAAAATATAATCATAGATTTAACTATTGGGATTTGCACACCTGTAAAACTTATTTTCATGAACAATTATCCTTTATCTATAGTTTATAATAATAAACTTTCATCTTACCTTACCATACATCTATGCTTCTATCATGCTGTATTATGAATACACAATTTAAGAGCTGCCTAGTAGACTATTTTACTTTCTTGCAGCACAAACTGTGATTTATACTACAGGCAATCCCAAACTATAGAATAGGAAACCTTGAAACACTGTCATATTTAGAAGACTAAAACCAAAATGAAGAACTTTAAAATAAGTGTTTTATAAGGAAAAAAAGTTAATCTAATAAGCAGTTAAAAGAACTTGAAAGTTGACTGTGATGTTTAAGAGTATTCCATTTTGCCATTTGCATTAGCTGCTTTTCACTGCTGTAATGAATACCCATGGTAAGCTACTTTTATAGAGAAAGGAGCTAAGAGTTCCGGAAATTCATGAGTATCATGGAGAATGGCAGGAGTACACCAAAGAGGGTAAGATATATCTTGAAACAGGAAGTTGAAGATGCTATAATTTGCTGTCTTCAGAACTCAATCTAGGAGACCAACAATCCCTCTCCAACTGACCTAAAGACTTCCCATTAGGCCTTACCTCATAAAGGTCCACCCATCTCTTGGTTCTACTACATTAGAGACCAATCTCCCAATATATGAGCTCTTCAATGATACATTCAAACCACATCAAAACCACAGTACCATTATTGGGTATTCAGTAAAATAGATCCATTAAATCTTTTTCAAAAATTCAAACTAATAGAATAAATCCTGAAAGGATTCTTTTTTTTTTTTTTTGGTCCAGTCATGGGGCCTGAACTCTGGGCCTGGGCGCTGTCCCTCAGCTCTTCAGCTCAAGGCTAGCGCTCTACCACTTGAGCCACAGCGCCACTTCCGGCTTTTTTCTTTTTGCTTATGTGGTGCTGAGGAATTGAACCCAGGGCCTCAGGCATGCAAGGCAAGCGCTCTACCACTGAACCACCTTCCCAGCCCCTGAAAGGATTCTTAATATTTTTATATTCCTTCACAGATAGAAAGTCATTCCAACATGTTAATATAATGTATATTCCTGGAAAAAGAACAGGCGAAGAATCTCAGAATAATCTTGTCTATTTGTAACAAAATTGATACTATTTAAGTATCAATTAATGTACCTCATTTATAATAAAAGCACAAAGCCTAAAATTAGAGAAATTAATGGAGTTAATAAATATTTCGTATGTGAATTAATTGCCAGAGATACTTTTGAAATCTATTATGTAGCACTCACAGATAGTCATAAAAAGCAAACACTATAAATATTGACCAAAGGGGAGCTGGGAAGGTGGCTCACTGGTAGAGCGCTTGCCTTGCATGCATGAGGCCCTGGATTCGATTTCCCAGCACCACATAAACAAAAAGAAAAAAAAGCCGTGGCGCTGTGGCTCAAGTGGTAGAACGCTAGCCTTAAGCTGAAGAGCTGAGGGATAGCACCCAGGCCCAGAGTTCAGGCCCCACGACCGGACCCAAAATAAATATATAAATAAATAAATATTGACCAAAGGTATTATGTTCTTAGAAACAGGACCCAATCACATGCCCTATGCTACCTGACTTTTCCTCACTGATTTTGTTTTAGATACTAAACCTACACTATTGACTATTTCCATACTAATGTCTTACAACAAGATAAAAAAAAACCAGAGTCGAAAATATAATGAAGTACCATTAGTTTGGTCTAGTCCAATCACAAACATTAAGCCACTTCCCCCAAAAAATATAAATTTCAGAACTTTCCCTCTGTACGAAAAATCTTAGAACCATATTTAAAGTATTTGTTTGGACCTTTACTTATTTCATATACTCCCCCCCCCCCCCAAATTGACTAAAAATAGCTAGGCGCCGGTGGCTCAGCCTATAATCCTAGCTACTCAGCAGGCTGAGATCTGAGGATCATGGTTCAAAGCCAGCACAGTAAGAAAAGTCTGTGAGACTCCTTTTAATTGTAAAAATACTGCTACAGTTACATGAGTAGGGTAATGAGTACATTTCCTATCAAGCATTGTTACCTCCTCCCATCCCTTACCTCCCTACCTCCCCAACCCCTTCCCCCCACATCCCCCACTCCCCAGAGTCCCCCCGCCCAACATTGTAAAGTTCATTTTCAACATAGTGTCCTGTACATCTCATTGTCACAATGGGTCAAACTGCATCCCCATTTAAGCTTTTGTTATATCCCTTCCCCTCCCCAGATTACCAAAATGTATATACAAGATGCAGAACCTTGGAATCAAATACAGTGGAAACAGAGGTTATACTATGGGGGAACATACAAAAGAAACAAAAGAATCACCTAGTGCATTATAAGTACATTAAAAACAATAACAAGCGTGAGACTCTTATCTTCAATATACCACTAAAAAACCGGAAGTGGCACTGTGGCTCAAGAAGTAGAACACACACCTTGAACTGAAGAGCACAGGGAAAGTACCCAAGCCCAGAGTTCATGCCCCATGACTGACAAAAAAAAAAAAAGACAAATGAGACTCCATAGTAAAAACTTTCTACATATCCAAGGACACAGTCAACAATAAAAGGCAACTTAGGAGTGTAAGAAAGTATTTGCAAATCAAGTATGTTTACTATCCAGAATACATAATGAACTCCAAAAATTCAAGAACAAACAAATGTATTTTAAAATGGGTTAAGGACTAGAAAAGGCACTTTTAATACAAAGCCATAATCAGATACTTCATTAGCCATTAAAATGGCTAAAATCCCAAAACCAGAAAATAGTAAATGTTGGTAAAGTTTTAAAGAAGCTGAAGTATTTGTGCACTGTTCATGGGATTGTAAAATGGAAACAGTATAGAAGTTTCCCAGAAATTTTAAAAATAGAACTGATATATGACCCAGCAGTCCTATTTATGGATATTATATGCATATGGGATATATATGTTTATGTGTGTATATATACACATATATATCCCCAAATGAACAGTTTCAGAGGTATCTGCATGCTCAAGTTCATAGCAGCCTTATTCACAGAAGCTACTATGAAAGCTGCCTAAATGTCTATTGACAGATAAATGGCTAAACAAAATGTAGTATGTAGTACATACAAAGGGATTTTTACACCATAAAAGGAAGGAAATCCTGTCACGAGCTACAACTTGGATAAACTATGTGGTCACTATGCTAAGTAAAACAAGTCAGTCATAACAACAAAGACAAATATGCCAGGTACCAGTAGCTCATGTCTATAATCCTAGCTAATCAGGAGTCTGATATATGAGGATCACATATTGAAGCCAGCCTGGGCAGAAAAATCTGTGAGACTCTTATCTCCAAATAGCCACCAAAAGGCTAGAAGTGAAGTTGTGACTCAGACGAGAGCTAGCTGTAAACACAAAAGCTCATGGACAACACCCTAGACGTGAGTTCAAGCCCTAGTATTGCCCCTTCCAAAATAGACAAGCACTGTATCATTCTCTTTTTTGTAAGATAGCTAAAGCTGTCAAATTCATAGAAACAGAAAGCAAAGGGTGGTTAACAAGAACTGCAGGAAGAGCACAAATTGTATATTGGGATAGTTCCACATTTCAAGATGATAAAGTTTTGGGAATCTGTTTTACAACAAGGCTACTGAGAACTCTATACTTGCAAATGGTTAAATCGTAAATCTTGTGGTTTTTACCATAAAAGGAAAAAAAATAAGCAATGTAAAATGTTTGTTTCTATTATTGTGATAGGATTTCCTTCGCTTAAACCTTGAAAATTGGAAAAAGAAACCAGGTGCTGGGGGCTTGTGTTGTAATCCCAGCTACTCTGGAGGTTGAGATTTGAGCATTGTTGTTCAAAGTAATCCCAGGAGGAAAGCACATGATATTCTAATTAATCACACAGAAAGCAGCTCAAAGTAGAACTGTGGTTCAAGTGGTAGAGCACTAACTAGCCTTTAACAAAAGGCTCAAGGATAGTGCCCAGGCCCTAAGCTGAAGCCTAGGCTTTGCACCAAAGAGGGGAACAGAGTGGGAGGGGGGAGGGGGAGGGAGGGAGAGAGGGACAGAGGAAAGGAAGGAAGGAAGGAAGGAAGGAAGGAAGGAAGGAAGGAAGGGAGGAAGGAAGGGAGGGAGGGAGGAAGGGAGGAGGAGGGAGGGGGAGGGAGGGGGGGGGGAGGGAGGGAGGGAGGGAGGGAGGAAAGAAAGAAGGAAGGAAGGAAGGGAGGGAGGGAGGGAGGGAGGGAGGGAGGGAGGAAAGAAGGAAGGAAGGAAGGAAGGAAGGAAGGGAGGGAGGGAGGGAGGGGGGAAGGGGGGAAGGGGGGGAAGGGAGGAAGGGAGGGAGAAAGAAAAGAAAAATGAAAAAAGAGAAAGAAAATTGAAAAAAAAAAGGGAATTCAGGGGAAGATGCAGGATTAGTTTTACCAAAGTAATAACAGGGGCAGAAGAAGGGATCATCTAACAGAGGTGTTACCTAGCAAAGAAGCAAAGGTATATTCCAAAGGCTTCAAATCAGATAGTTAACAATCTTAAGCCTAATAATAGATATTAATGCAACAGGGAAAGGAAGATGGCAATCAGTCTCTGAAAAGGAGGGCACTGTGCTATGAGTGTGTACATGAGAGAGCTGGAAGACTGGTCAGGGAACAGGACATAGAATTTAAGGATATGTAAATTTCGAATGTGGAAGATTTGGGGAAAATAAAAAGTTTCCAAATAAATACACTGGAATTGAAGGTCACTGAAGTGGAGGGGCTAAAGAATTAGCAATCAAGGTTATTAGTCATTCAGCTTTGAATGATTACTTTTCTACTGAATGTCTTTTAAATTCTCTAAGTGCAGAAACTATCTTTTGTGTTCCACACAGCTCATTGTGGATCACATGATACATGTTTAGGAATTTGGTAAATGTAACTAAATTTAAAATCAAAGTTCTAACTCATAAAATTATAGAAAAGTAACCATTAGTCATGATATTTAAAGAAGAGTTAGGCGAAAAGCTCCAATTTATTTTGTTTAATAATTAGAATTGTGATAAAGAATTAATTCTGAGATTTAAATGAGAATTATCAGCCAAATTCCTGATTTGGTGGGAAGAGGAATGTTTCTCAGTCTTTGATTCATAAAACAATACCTAATAGAGCCTTTGAAATACTACAGCAAACTATAATTTTACATAAATTGTAGGTCCTCAAATAAAACAAACTTGGTTATAAACATTGCTTTACAATGGTCAACATTTGGGCACTTTGTTATTTAAAAGAATTCTAAGGCCTGGAAGAATAACTCAAGGGGTAGAATACCTGCTCAGCAGGCATGAAACCCTGAGGAGTTCAGAACTCCACAATTATAATAAAAGAATTCTAAGATTATTCTTTGAATTAAAGAAATTAAAAATTCCTTTACCTTACACATCAAGTTAATATGCTTTTGGGGGAAATATACACTTATTGTTTGCGAATGTTACCTGCCCATTCTCTGCCTTTATTCTTCTTTCTCCTATGCATTCTTTGTTATTTTTATCTTTTAGTGCCAGTACTGGGCTTGAACTCAGAATGCTATCCTTAGCTTTTTCATTCAAGAATGGCACTCTACCACTTGAGCCACAGTTCCAATTCTGTCTTTTTGGTTGTTAACTAGAGAAAAGAGTCTAACAGACTTTCCTACCTAAGTTGGCTTTGAACTGCAATCCTCAGATCTCAGCCTCCTTGGTAGTTTAGGAATACTGGTACAAGTCACCAGCTCCTGGCTTCCTGTGTATTCCAATTTTGAGCAAAAACAAATTTTCCATCCTATGATGTCTGCACTGAAGGACTACAGAGTAACAGTCCACCATCTGCAGACTAGAAAAACAGAGGTTAAACTGTGCTTACATCCTATCTTCTCACATCTCTGTCCCAGCTTTCCAGTTATCCTTATCAAGACTTCAGAGACTCTGCCCCGGAATTCTAATAATCCAGAGAGGACACATTTATAGTGCGGCTGTTGTCAGTTTACCTACGAACAAAGTTATATCCCTATATAAGTCAGTTTCTCCTTACTACACCCCCAACTATGGCAGTAAAATGTGAAAATGAGGAGGGATGGAATTATGCAAATAATTATAGCATCTGGCACTGAAACTGTTGAATCATGATAGCCAACAATTCTGTTATAGGTCCTCTATCTTCTTGTAAGTACAAAGTACTTTAAGCTTCCTCACTGGGTCAATTCTCTTTTTTTCCTCTCTATCCAATGATTATTCTAAAGAGTTGGCCCATATAGGGCCAAAACAGATCAAAGCCAATGGATCTAAGTCATTCATTTATGTGTACATTAATATTTATGTCTCTAAGTTCCTGGCTATTCTGCAGTGAGCAAAACAGATAGGATCTATGCTCTGAGAAGCATATATCCTAAAAAACAGAAAATATGACATTTGCTTCTTTGAAATAACTAACTGGGATGGGGATTTAGCTTGGTAATATAGCACCTGATGAACAGGCACCAAGGCTCTGGGTTCCAGAGTTCTACTCCCAACAATACACACACAATCACAAAAACAGGACAATTTATTATTGTAATATCTATCAGGAGCAGGGAAATTTATAATTGATGTATATAATATATCATGGGCATATGCTTTTCTAAAACTCCTTCTAAATAAGTTCTCATTAATCTCATTGCCTGTTTTTCCCCCTGAACCCAACCAACCCAAACTTATGTAACAGCTTTTTTTAAAACTGCTTTCTACTTTCTGAGAAAAATAAACATATGATAGGAAAGCTAAAGGAAATCTGTTTCACAAAGCTCCCAGTTCCTCTAAGAGGATCCCTGTGCATCAGTGCAGATTGTCTACAACTACAATTCTACACATAAGAGGTACACATATTTTTTTTTCAGTCTGCACTGCTTCCTAAATAAAGTTAACCTGTGAAATGATACTTCTGGAAAGTCTCATTTCTGGAAACTTTGCTGGGTTTGGATATAGAAAGGTGCCTTTAGAAACAAGGGGGAAAGTTAAATGGTTTTACATAACAAAATATTTTTAGACTAGGGAGCAGGGGTAGGAAGCAAGAAGAAAGAAGAGTGGGAGAAGCCAATCTAGTTACCACCTTTTCTTTTCTCAATAGTTTTCCTCCCCTTCCCCCAATTTTTCCATAGAGTTTACAACACTTCTCTGTACAAAGACTTTACATAAACTCTTTTTCAGAGTCCATTGTTTCCTAACTCCTAAATACATTCAACAACTGCATCAAAGACATCTCAACTATTCATGCAGCACTCCACTGGTTTGGTCCCAAATTGAACTTATTTTCCTTTCTCTGTCTCTAATGACAATTATTTTTAACTATTCCTGACAGCCTCCAACATTCCACTAAGTCACTAATATCATCACCATGAAAGGAACAACTAATATTTATTGAGCACTTGTGACACACCAAGTACTGTGCCAAAGGCATTACATGCATAATTTCACCTGATCCTTAAACCCTACTAAACAAGTATTATGACTATTTCCTAAATATTAGGGATTCAACAATCTCATGGTCATAGTCATTCTAAGGGTAAATGAAAGAATTAGAATTTAACCCATTCTGACTCCACAGCCAACTTAACTGGTATACATGCTGCATGTGCTATGCCCCATCATCCCTCTCATTAATCCTTTCTAGTCACTTACTAGTTTAGCTTCCCAGTCATAACCTCCTAAATGCCTCATCATCTCTCTTCCCACTGCCTTCACACAGGACAGCACTAAGCCTTTACTATATATCAGGCATTATTCTAAAACCTTATGAGATGAAAAAACCTAAAGAGAAAAGAGGACAAAGACTGTTCAAAACCAGATAACCTAAATAAGAGATCCTTAAGCACTTCCCTCTACCTGTGACAGCCATCAACTTTGTCTCCCTACCTCCCTTCTAGAACCCCACCATCTTCCAGACTGCTGGAGATATCTTTCTGGAATGTAGATGTTATCGTGACATTCTCCTGCTTAAAATTGGCAGCTCTGTCACTTGACTGGCTCAAGTCCAAATGTCTATACAAAATACTTCATTTTTTTTCTCTAGTCAGTTCAATAAATATCTGAACACCTACCGAAGGCAAGGCAGAGTGCCATGTGCTCTCATATGGGTATCAGTAGTCCCTGACTATTTCAGCCCAGACCCTGAGTGCCAGACAAGCCAGATGTAGATCTGGCAATACCCTAAAGACCTATGCATATAGAATGTGCCTGGCAAAATTCCACATCAATCTGAAGAGTGGCTATGTGAGACATTCTCTAACAAAGCCCAGGCAGAAAAATAATCTTTCATGTTCCCACAGCACTTTGAACACAAACTACTTTTAAAGGTAATTAGTAGAATCAGCTTTCGTAAGGGACTCTGAGCAACTAGGGGCAAAAAGTGACCCTGGCACGCAGGAGGCACTTTATGAGTGGCTAAATAGTTAATGAAGCCATTATAAATTTGGTAAGAAGAACTAGACACAGAATAAGAGAATGTTAATACAGAAGCTGGTTGGCATGCAAGTAATGTCATTCTACTGTGGTTCTAGTGTGGCCTGCATTTTACTCTTGTGGGAAAACTCACATGTGGGACTTGGGGCAGGCTAAAAAGGCAAAAAATGTTATTCCTGGCGCAACAAAGCTTTGACAAGCCAAACAGGACACTAGATCCCCACTTCCTCACTTCCTTCTTTACCTGCCAAAATCCTTTCTCTAAATGTGTAGGGGAGAGGGGAATCAAATCTATCAAAGTAAAAAGAATTAAATTGATCTTCTCAGATCCAACTTCATCAGTGCTGTGTCACAGTACACACAAGAGAAAAATCAAAATCTGTCCTGGGAAGAAGGCCAATTTCCAAGTAAGAACTGCTGCTACAAGAATGTGAAATTTTTAAAGCGAAGGCAGTTCCAATAAACTAGAGCTCACAACTGTTTGCTCCAACTGCACTTACCAGGGGCTCCACTTGGTTTCATTTCTCAAGTCCTGTGTTGGTTTTGTTTTATTTTGTTTTTTAAAGTCATGCCCATGCCCAGATGTACTTTGGATCCTAGCAGAAAACAAATGTCTAGATCCATAATATTAAATGTAAGCTGAAGCACACACACACACAAAAATCTTACGTGTCACACACAATCAAATCCTTATCTAAAACGCGTGGCACAAAGGTTTGAAAAGCAGTGATGAATTTCCCGAGTGGTGCTTTGTGTGCAAACGCTTCCAAATCATGATCTACATGTTGAAATTTACTCCTGGGAAGATGTCAATCTCTCTCCCACTCTCTTTCAGCCTAGGAAAAAGAATTTTCAGGCAACCGTCTGGGACGATCAGACTGTCTCCCCATCCCTTCCAAAGAGAACAAAATCCAAGGCGAAGGCACCTAGCGCCACTCATTCCTAAATACACACACACATATGCAAAAAGAAATGTTAAAGACACTCATCCCACCGCTCCTCTTCCCTGAAAATCAAACGACGCCAAGATCTGCAACCAGCGGCCGGAACCACTAATACTAACAGCCAGGCCGCCCACCCCACCCCACCCCACCCCACCCCGTCCGCCCTCCACGCGCCGACCGACGGCGGCGGGCACAGGGCGCATGGTAGCGCCGCTTCCAGCCTGGCACCCGGTCCACGCGGCCCCCCGCAGCCCGGGAGAGCCAGACGAACCGCGGAGGTCGGCGGCTCCAGGCGGGCAGCGGCGCCGCTCCGGCCGCCTCCTGGGGCGCGGCGCTGCCCCACACCCCGCCGCCGCCCGCACCTGAGGCGGCTGCTCGCAGCCGGCGAGAGGGTAGCGCGGAGCGGACGGGCAAAGTTACTCACCGGGAAGCCGCGGCTGCCCGGGGCGCACACCGCTCACGGTACCGCAGCCCAGGGCCGGCTCCCGCTCTCCGGGACTCGCGGAGGGAGAGCCAAGAGCCAGCCCGGAGGCTCCGCTCTGCCGGGACTCGCCGCCGCCGCCGCGGATTTCCTGGCAAGAAGCAAACTCTGGCCAAGACTTCACTTCTCAACCGCCCCTGCTGCCTTCCCGGGGGCGAGCGCCGGAGCCAAGGGGCCCAACCCGACACGGACCTGGACCAATAGACAGCGGCGTAGGGCGGGACAGAGGCGGCTTCGCCTATCTGAGCGCTCAGGGGGCGGGCCGTCACTCCGGAGTTAGAGTGAGCCAACTCCGCCCCTCGCCCCTGCCCTCCCCCACCGCTCTGGGCTGTCCCCGCCGCTCGCCTGATTCCTGTAGCTGAAGAAGCTCCAGAAGTGTCTACGCACAGCCGCGACCGCCGCGGGGAGGTTGGAACAGCTGTGTGGAGAAGGATGAAGGGGCCTGTGGAGGGGAGACAGCTACGGGAGCCTGGGGTAGAGTAGGGGAGAACAGGTGGCGTAGGAAAGCAGAAATGTAGGTGTGTTGGGAGAGATGACAGCTGGAGTAGGACAGGGACGGGCTGGTCGGGGGTCAAGAAGGGCGGGGAAGGAGGATAGGCTGATCACCGGGGATGAGCACTTGCAGGGATGGAGAGGGCAGGTCCTAAGGAGGTCGCCGAGCGCGGCGGGTGGGGAAAGGTGGCCGCGGGGCTGAGGCACCTGCAGGAAAAGGTGAGAGGGAGGTCCGGCTGGTGCAGATTCGAGGAGCCCACAGCGAGGAGGACGTGCTCCAGGAAGGGGAAGGTTCAGAGCAGGGAAAGAAGGCAATGGGGAGAGATGGGTGTGCTTTCCTCCCAAACTCTTGCTCTGTTCCCCGAAGCTGCCGTTCGGCCCAGTAGAGAGGTCCAGCTTCAGGAATCTCAGTGAAATCAATACCACCTGAAAACAGCATTGTTAGTTAATGCATCTTCTCGCAAATAGCCCTCTCCTTTAGCAAGGTGTATGGCTCAACTATAACCTGAGGCTGGTGTCCCACGAATGACAGGTTCCTTAAAAGACTCGGATCCTAGGAAGTGCCAATCTGAGGGTACCACCGTCCCCCAGGGCTCCAGCAAGCAAGTCAGAAACAGGCCCGACTCCAAATTTAAGGAGGAAGGTGATTTGGGAAGCGGCAGGTGAGGCTCCGCCCCTTTCGCTACCACCTGAGAAAGGTACGGGAGACTTGAGTCCCCAAGCCTATACAAGCCAGAAAGTCTGCGCCCCGGATGGGGGATGTGGGGGATGTGGGGTGGTGTAGGGGGTGGGGCTGGACCCCGGATCCTCCGCGCCCACGTGGGGTCTGGCTGGCTGCCCCCCGCCGCGCCGCGCGCGCACCTTCTTGCGCGCCGGGGGCGGAGCTTAAGGCGGGGCCTCTACGCCCCGCCCCTCCGCTGGGCCCTGCCGCGCCGCTGCGGCTCCGCCCCGCTTCTTCCGTCTTCCGCTCCTTCGGTGGGTCGTTCATCCTTCCTGCTTCTCCCGCACGTTTGGTGTTATGGCACAGAGCCTCCTTTCCTTTCGTACCACCTGAGGACCCAGGAAATCGCCCCCGCGATGGAAGAGGACCAGGAGCTGGAGAGGTAACGGCCAAAGAGGCAGGTGGGAGCGGAGCGGGGCGGCGAGGGGGGGTGGGGAGGAGAGGAGTCGCGCCGGGTGAGGACCGCGGGTGGCGGAGGGGCACGCGGCCTGGCTCGGCCTGGCTGGAAGGCCTGCTCGCGTAGGCGTTGAGAAGGGGGGAAGGGAGGGGAGGAGCGTGGCTGAATGGGGAGAAGCAGGGGGTAGATAGGGATGAGTATACCGAGGGATATTCCCCAGGGCCCTTTAGTTATGGGGAGTGGGGGGGAATACAAACTGAGCCGCCAGAGTTAAGTCCCAAGCTGCCCAACCCCATTAGAACTGCCTGGTGTAAGGTCCCACACCGTGCCAGGGGCACCTTGGCATGTTGAGTTTAGCCTTAGTCTCTTTAACTACCGCTTATGGTCCTGTTTTGTACAGCTGGCTGTAAAGCTTCTCTTCGCTGAGTTATTTTTCTCCCTCTTGTTAGACTCTGGTTCACATCTTCCACGTTCTTGCAGTGTTTACCTCTTGCAAATGAAAACAGTAGTTGATGATCTGTAGTGTCTGTTTTCGTACTGAAGTCCTCTGTGTTCTTCTATGCCTAGCCACTAACTCCCCCTTCACCTTCCAGCAGGGCCCACCTTTTCTAATCCGTTCTACTCTACTAAAATAATCCGACTCTACTAAAATAATAGTTTTGCAAATATTTAAGGTTTTCTGAGAAGATTCCCCTGTGGCCCACGTGGGTAGTCAAACGGATTAGGGAGGAATTGGAGGTGGTTAAGTTTCTAATGGGTAGAGGCAGGAAAATGAGAGGCTTATCTAATTGAAATGGATTAGAGTAATGTGTCCCAATTACGATTTAATATATGAAAAAAAGATAGCTACAATATCGAGTATTATCTCATTTTTATAAAAACTATGTGTGTAGAAAAATGTCTGGATTGAAGACCTCAATGGCTGAAGGCGAGAGGAAGACAGCCCTGGAAATGGTCCAGGCAGCTGGATCAGATAGACACTGTGTGACATTTGTATTGCACGAGGAAGATCATACCTTAGGAAATTCTCTACGTTATATGATCATGAAGAACCCAGAAGTGGAATTTTGTGGTTATACTACAACCCATCCTTCAGAGAGCAAAATTAATTTGCGCATTCAGACTCGAGGTGCTCTGCCAGCTGTTGAGCCATTTCAGAAAGGCTTGAATGAGCTCATGAATGTCTGCCAGCACGTACTTGACAAGTTTGAGGCCAGCATAAAGGACTATAAGAATCAAAAGGCAAGCAAAAATGAATCCACATTCTAGTCCCTTTTGCAGAATACAAGGGGGACTATCCTCATGGTCATGCAGAACCCAGAATTAGAAGTTTATGATTGCAGCATGCTCTAGCCTTCAGAAAGATGTGATTCTATAGCTGTTGCGCAATTGAAGCTGTTGGAATCTCTTCAAGAACCTGTGTATTCACCTAATAAATTCCCTCTTTTCTTTAAAGTAGTTTGAGTGGTTTCTATTCCTTGCAACCAATGATCCTCAAAGATTACTGGTTCCCCCCTTCTTAATTGAGCCAATATTGAAATGAGGAAACTGAGAAAAGAGCCAATAAAAGTGATCTTGGGAAATAAAAGTAATCATTCCTGTCTGTTGGGCTGGTGGTAAAAGGGGAGGTACAGTTGAATAGACTAGTTTGTTTTAAAAACAGGGAAAGAAGGTTGGAATGAGGACTTGTCTTGATAGACATCATTTTTAGTAATGAGAATTATGTCCATTGTTGTGATTGGTTGATGGGGCACAGATGAAATAATTTGAAAGAGTTTTGAGAATTCTGGTTTTGTGTCGGAGTTTTAGATGGTGTCAAGCTCCATCTTTGTGGCATTTATAGGCTAGATATCAGGTTAATGGTTGAATTCAGGACACTAATGAAATATTTAGTCATTACCTGAATAAGCCAAAACATTTTGATTTTTTTTGTTTGGGGATTTTTTTGATGGAGAATATTGGGGTAGCCAAGTAACATTTTCAGTTACTAGGTACATGTCTTTAGTATAGCCTAGGGTTACAGAGAAGCCACATTATTTGAAAGTAAGGACAAGAAGGAAAATAATTTGTGGGAGAAACATTCGTGAATCACATCAAAGAGCTTCTTCAACCTTGTTTCATAACTATCCTATCACCCTAAATACTTGTTAAACCTTAAGCCCAAGCACACCCTTCCCCCCTTCTGTGCTTTGAGCCTTGATGCACTTCCTCTTCTTGGAGCATTTTACTGTTAGGTAAATTAAATAGGTAGATTTGATTAAGTAGCCAATAAAGAGAACACCATGTGGTAATCAGGCAGGAAGAGAAGTTTATTGTATTACAGAACTGCTGCCCCACCATGCATGGTGCAGAAGTACAAGGCCAAAGGAGGAGCTAGGGTCCTGCCTGGGTTTAAGTGGGGAAGGGGGAAGGGAGATGGATGTGGATGTGACCTCAGGGCTCTGGACCCTCCCTCAGTCTGATGGAGTTATGACAGTGGGCAGCCCAGGGTGTGACCAAGGTTAGGGAGGTGACTGCCTTCAGGTGTGGCAGTTACCCAGGTACTGGGTGGAGATTGTTCGGCCTTCCTGGGGCAGACCTTATATTTACTACCAAACTTAATTTCTGACTTGCCAGCCAAGTGTTGGTACTTCTACGTGATGTGATTACATTCTGTCTTTCCTAATTATGCTATTTACTGTGCTCTTGTTAGTGCTTACATTGTCTATCGCTATACTAACTGGCTTATTGATGTGGTTCTGGTACCTATAAATAACAGTATTTGACAGTATTAGGCACTTAGTAAATACTAAATAAACCTATGTAGGTAAGGCATTTAGCCTTGCAGTCACTGAGATTTGGCCTCTTATTCTGTGTAAAGCCTACTTTATCCATGTTCTCTCCACTTATTTAAAAAAAAAAAAAATTGATGCCAGCCACAGCAGTTCATGCCTGTAAGCAAGGCTAACCTAGCAAAAAGGTAAACCGTACTATTTCAGTTGTGATCCCAGTATGTAGGTAAGTAGGATTGCGGTCTGAGGATGACCAAGAGCAAAAACTTAAGACACTAACTGAAAAATAAGTAAGAGAGATCTAGGACTGTGACTCAACTGGTAAAACATCTGCCTAACAAAGAGTTCCTGAGTCTAAACCCTAATACCATCAAAAAGAAAAAACAAAGTATTTCTGTGCTATTGAGTCTTTAATTTGTACAAGACCTTGAGGATAGGTATTGTAGTGGGTAAGGACCATCTACATTGTAGGAGGAACATGGTTCAAGATAGAATCTATTTTGGGCACAAAAGTTAGGGAAGATCTTCCTAGTATTATAGGAAAAGAAGGACCTGGCTGTGTGGTGTGAACAGAAAATGCATGTTGGAGGATATGTATGCACAAAGGTCCTAAATAAAATCATATTTTGAGGAACTGAAGATGGGATAGAGCTGCTTAGTGTACTAAGCAAAGAGAACTCTCAGGTTCATGCAACACACTTTCAGAGAGGTGAAAAGAGAAAACAGGGCAGGGGAGATAGGATAAGCAAGAGTCTCATGTGTAGAAAGAATGGTTGCATGAAGTCTGTGGGGAAGGATGAATTGGTCTAAGAAAGGGGAAGGGAGATGAGCATGAATCATACTTATAAAACAAAAAAGTCACTTGGTCACTATCTGATTTGCTCTATAATAAATTTGATTTGCTCAAAATAAATGATTCAAAATCAGAAATTCTGTTCAGCTTTAAAAGTACCTTTAAAGAGCCAATCATTAAAGAATATGATTATATACCAAAGGCTTTTAATGCACAATAATTCTGAGTACTTACCTAGCACTTTCCATTTTCAAAGCACTTTATAAACTAGTTATTTATAAATTGCAGATAGCCATAACATCTAAGTGCTCTTAATTAATTGGCATAAAACAAGTTCATGAAAAAAAAAAAACTGTAGAGATGAACAGGTATCTGCATAAGAAGTGGTCTGTGCAAGCCAGGCGAGGGTGGCTCACACCTGTAATCCTAGCTACTCAGGAGGCCGAGAACTGAGGATCGAGGTTCAAAGCCAGCCCGGGCAGAAAAGTCCGTGAGATTATTATCTCCAATAAACCACTAGAAAACCGGAAGTAGTGCTGTGGCTCCAGCGGTAGAGCACTCGAGCTGAAGAGCGCAGGGACAGCACCCAAGCCCAGAGTTCAAACCCCATGGCTGACCAAAAAAAAAGTTATCTGTGCAGTACTGATCTGAAGTATCTTACCTTCTAAGAATACGAAGTCATTTCAGGTTCCATGGCCCACAATTTCCCACCCTTATTTTCATTTCCCTTAAACATGTTAATAAGATAATCTTCAGATCACTAATTAAAAGGATCTTTTTGGTTAAGATCATTTTAAACAGGTCTTTATAACATCCTTCAAACTGGGATCCCAGGGTATTTTACTCAAACCTACCAGTCTGTTTTCAAAGATGTATTCTAAATCTTAGCCCTTTGCTGTTCAGATTGGTTTTCTAGTGGTTAACTGGAGATAAGAGTCTCACGGACTTTTCTGTGGGGCTGGCTTTGAACCATGATCCTGAGATCTCTGCCTACTCAGTAGCTAGGATTACAGGTGTGAGCCACCGGTGCCCAGCCAGATTTTTTTTTTTAAGACGAATTTAGAAGCTAGGCACTGATGGCTCATGCCTGTAATTCTAGCTACTCGAGAGGCTGAGATCTGAGGATCACAGTTTGAAGCCAGCCTGAGTAGGAAAGTCAATAAGACTCTTCTCTCCACTAAACTACTGGGAAAAGCTGGAAGTGGAGCTGTGGTTCAAATGGTAGAGCACTAGCCTTGAGCAAGAAGGTCAAGGACAGAGCCCTGGTCCTGGTTCAAGCCCCAGTATTGGCACACACACACACAAAAAAGTTATTCAGCAATGAAAATTTTGAGTAAAAAGAATAAATTTGATAGTTCTAAAGTGTGTATGTGGAACTTAGTACCTAACTTTATATTACTGTAATTACTTTTATGTATTTATAAGTCAGGTAATGAGTACTTTTTTTTTGAACAGTGTTACCCACTGCCTCATTTTCTCCCACTTTTTCCCCTCCTGATTCCCTTCACCCCTATGTTGTAAAGTTCATTTCCAACATAGTGTCTAGTGAGTATCACTGTTGCATTGGTTCACTCTTTGTCCCACTGTTTCTGTGATTCCTTTTCCCTTCCCCAAGTCAGATAACTTATATAAAGACAAAAGGTACAGAAATCAAAAAAGTGGCATCAGGGAATAAAGGGGAAAAAAGAAAGAAAAAGGAAATAACTGCAAACAGTACAATTTAAAAAAAACCTTTGTTTCCATTTCTTGGAGTTCATTTAGATAAACATTTTATATGGTCATATGCACATAGCTATTGAGCTATTGTAGCCCTCTCCTAAAGAATATCCTAGACATATTCTAGTTATTACAAATGAGGGAAGCCATGCAGCCTGTATTTCTTTGGGTCTGGCTTACTTTGCTTAATATGATTTTTTCCATGTCTTTCCATTTCCTTATGAATGGGGCAGTGTCGTTTTTTCTAATGGAAGCATAGAATTCCATTGTATATATATATACAACATGTTCTTGATCCATTCATTCACTGAAGGGGGCATCTGGGTTGATTCCATATTTTAGGTATTGTAAATAATGTTGCAATTACATGACTCTGGGTTTTTTGTTATTTTAGGGGTTTTTTTTACTTAAAATTGTTCTTTTGTGGTATTGGATTTGCTTTTGGAGTTACTTTTTTAATGGAGCCTTTTTTTTCTTGCTATGTTCATTAGTGCTGTTATTATTGTAGTATTACTCATTATGTTCGAACAGATTGATTGGTTTATAAATATTCTTAGGTGAAAACTTTGAACAAATAAATCCTTAGTCGTTTCTGTGGTTTTTAGCTCTATGTAGCTTAATGGAGCATTATAATATACATTTGAAAGCCCCTATGTGGTAGAGTCCCAACCTGTTAAAGCTTTTAAGAAAAAAAAACTTGAAATAATATTTCTATTAATAGATAAAAATCAGAGATAATTGGACTGGCTTTCTGCTCTTTTCAAAAGGAAATTAAGATTCTACTGGAACATTCATAATCTTCCCAAAGCATCAAGATAAGGAAGGAAAAGCAAGTTCTGTAGCAGATGGCTACCTGGTGCGGTGCCAGGTATGTGGAATGTTGAGAGGGAAGTCAGGACTCAATCTAGGTCACTGAGCATGAAACTACATATAACAGACTATATTGATATTTTTTCTAATAATTCCCATTCCTCAAAAACTCCCTATTTGTTACACATATGTCAGATAGAAAAGCTACCAGGATGTCTGTTTTCTCTTTTGACTTGTGTCAGATCTAGAAACAAAACAAAACTAGGTAATATTTCAACAATTAAAAAGGACTAGATGAGAAAACCGAACAGTCTAGATCCTCTAATGAGGCAGAGGCTAGATTTGTTGCCTTGAACAGCGCTTTATAGGTTTGGGATTTCTTTCTTTTCTTTTTGCAAGAGCAAAGACTTTCTCTCTAGCTACCTCTTTTTCAGAGTAGTAGTATATGTATTTCAGTATCAGAGAGTGATGACTCAAGACTAGAGTTCCTTTGACTTTGCCAAATCTTAGATTGTGAATGATTGAGTGGCATAGCTTTTCTCCATATCTATAAAATTGAGTAAATAGTAACCCCTACTTTACTGGGTATTATTAAGAGCAAATATTAGCCAGGTGCCAGTGGAGCATGTCTATAATCCTAGCTACTTGGAAGGCTAAGTTCTGAAGGATCAAGATTTGAGACCAGCCTAGTCAGAAAAATTCATGAGATCCCCTTCTCGGCCCATAGCTGAGTGCAGTGGCTCATGTCTGCCATTTAAACTATATGAGCTGCTGAGATTAGGAGGATTGCAGTTCCTGGCCAGTCCTGGCAGAAAAGTCTGTAAGAGTCCGTCTTCAAGAAAGGAAGCTAAGCTGGCTTCTCCCAGAGCAAGCTATTGAAGAGAATTAGAGAACACAAGACCAAAATGACTAATCACAACAGTGACATCCTGTCATTCTGCTCTATTCTGTTTGTTAGCTATGGACCCATGTGTCCAGCCACAGTCATGAGGCCAACAGAGGCTGCCTGCCATAATTACCTTCCTTGAAATAGCATGTGGTCCCTCAGAAAATTTTCCATCATTTTCTATACCCTTTCCTTGCTGTTCCTTCATCAAGGTCATTGGTAACTAACATATTTTAATTTTGTTCAATGTTAACTCCATTTAAATATAAGTTCCCCAAAGACAAGGACTTAGTCCTTATTTGCCACTATCCCTAGCCCCTAAAAATTGGATCATCATACAGTAGGCTTTCCTTAACACATATTCAGAAGTGAACATATACACATATTCACAATAAATATCAGGAATACAAAAGGAAGGGAAAACTGTAGGAACTGATTGTTTGTAATGACATTGGTACATTTGGCTTACATTTGTGGACTCAAGTAACAAGCCACCAAACAAGCTTCAAGGAGACAGACTCTTGAGTGTGCAAGTAACCATGCCCATCTTGTGGGAGCTGGGGATAATACGCATCTTAGAGAGCACAAGTAAGGGTGGTTATGCTTAATATATGTTCGCTTTCATTTCTGCCTTTTCTGATCCAAAGAGCCTTTAACATTGTTATCTCCATCAGCTTTTATCCTATGATCCCATGCTCTATGTGATCTTTTCTTCTATTGATCTGAAATAAAAAGGTAGATTATCTGCTATTGAAATTAATCAAAGAACATTTTTATTTGAAGTACCATTGTAAGAGGATATGTAAGAAGACTTTCACTGGATTCTTGAATTTTAGTAGAGCAAAAGTTGTAGGATTCTTGTTGTGGATATTGAAAGGTTGAATTCTAATAGTCTGATTTTAATGGACACTTTTTTCAATACCAAATTCTACATCCATTCCCTGACCACATATCTCATAAGGCATTTGTTGCAAATAGTATTGTTTTAGAAAAATGAAGAATGCGTGTTTTTGTTTTTTCCAGAAGCTATGGAAGATACTGCTGTGTTCCAGATGAATCTCATTTGGTTCCTACTTTTAGAGAGTTTGCAATTTGGTTGAGCCAAATTGCTGAAATTGTAAAAATTCTAAATAATAGCCCTCTCTTCCCCAAACCCTTACCCTGCGGTATTTTTCTATCGTGCTTAACTCTTTTAACATATATACACTTATAATACCTATTTATTCTAAATAATAAGTATTGACTAAACATACACACTATAGCATAAGCTCTGTGAATGTAGATACTTTAGTCTTAACTGTTAATCATGGATGTGACCATAGCTTCTGAAACAGTGCATGGTTCATAGTATAGGTTCTTAGTATATTCTCAATAAATATTTATCAAATGAATTAATTGAAGATAAACTCTGCCTTTTTCTTGCCAAATAACCCAAGAGCTGAACTAGAATTTTAAAAGCTAAAATAACTGTCTTATAAGCTTTGCATTAATTTGTACATATATATTTTTAGCTCTTAATCTATGGCACATAAATGACAAGAGATTGGGTCTGTTTAGGAGGAGTTGGGCCTTGAAGTTCATATAGGCAAAGTGTGATTATGACCGGAACAAGCAAAGACACAGTGCCAGAGTAGTCTATACAGTAGAAACAAGCAGATCTGACAGGCAGGTGATTCCAGAGAGGTCACCTGAACTGAGAAGAATTGGGCATGTTTATAGACTTGTAAAAGTCAGAGCCATGGATTTGGAATATCTCATTCCAAAGCAGACAGTATTGGTTTGTGAGCATCTCTGTTTATATGCCTATTTCATTGGCTTCAGTTGGAGAATCCATAAACCAATTATATTTCAAAACTGAAAGTTTTGTTTTGTTTTGTTGCCTGTTCCTGATTTTGTTTGTTTTGCCTTTCCTGGATCTTGACTGGAGGCCTGAGCTCTGTCCCTGAGCTTCTTTGGCTCAAGGCTAATGCTCTACCATTTGAGCCACAGCACCACTTTTGGCTTTTTCTGAGTAGTTTATTGGAGATAAGCATCTTACGGACTTTCATATCTGTGCTGGCTTCAAATCACAATCCTCAGATATCAGCCTTCCCAAGTAACTAGAATTGCAGGCATGAGCCACTGGCACCCAGCTTGTTCCTTTTTTTTTTTTTTTTGCTCAAGGCTGGCACTCTACCAGTTGAGTTATAGCTCCACTTCCAACTTTACTTTTGCTAATTAACTGGAGATAAGAATTTCACAAGACTGTTTTGCTCTGGCTGGCTTCAAACCACTATCACCAGATCTCAGCCACCTGAGTAGTTAGAATTACAGGTGTGAGCCAGTGGTACCCAGCTTTCAGCTATTATTTTGCCCCTACTTTGTGAAATGTATTTTTCTTTGCTAGAACATTGTCAGAAATTTCTGTTTTTATATGGCTTGAAACAGATAAAAGACAAGACCAAGAATTAAATGGAACATTCTATAATTTGGTGTCTATTGTACCATTTTTTAATCACATATGCTCTACAATAAGATAAATAGATCTTGTAGTTTTCTCATAGATCCTTATGAGCATTTGATCTACAAAACTCTTATTTCTTAACACCATATGTAAGGTATATAAGATCGGAAAATGAAGTTTAATTGGAACTTAAAAGTTCAAGAATCATCCACATCATTGAGATCTTCATCTAAATTTATTTCAGAGATTGGTTTGCTTGTTTACTCTGTTCTGCATACTTAATCAAATAAATCTTGGTACTTGGAATACTTTGAAGGATTTTTCTTCAAAAGTGAGTAATACAAAATTGGAGAGCTTCAATTATCACCACATTCCCTAGAGGTGAAAAATAATGTGATCAGGGGCTGGGAAGATGGCTCAATGGTAGAGCGCTTGCCTTGCATGCCTGAGGCCCTGGGTTCGATTCCTCAGCACCACATAAGCAAAAAGAAAAAAGCCGGAAGTGGCGCTGTGGCTCAAGTGGTAGAGCTCTAGCCTTGAGCTAAAGAGCTGAGGGACAGCGATCAGGCCCAGAGTTCAGGCCCCACGACTGGACCCAAAAAATAAAAAATAAAAATAATGTGATCATCATGTTCTTTGTTAAAGTAACTGAGTTTGATTTATAGTCTACATCAGATAGTGATCAAAGCCTTCCAGGCTTAGTGCCTCAGTTTTATTGCTGCTTTTGTCTGATTGTTCTCTTGTTTACATACAAAGATTGTATTTTGTTTTGTTTTTTTGTCGGTTGTGGGGCTTGAACTCTGGTCCTGGGATCTGTCCCTCAGCTCTTCAGCTCAAGTCAAGCACTCTACCACTTGAGCCACAGCACCACTTTCAGTTTTCTGAGTGGAAATATGCGTCTTACAGACTTTCCTGCCCAGGATGGCTTTGAACAGCAAACCTCAGATCTCAGCCTCCTGAGTAGCTAAGATTACAGGTATGAGCCACCAGTGCCTGGCTTGTATTTTCTTTGTAAATGGATAGGAAACTGGATTCTAGAGCCTAACAATGAGAAACTATTCTCCTCCAAATGTGTCTTTAAAAGAGCACCTACTGGTGTGTCATAGTCTGTTGCCCAGACTTGTTAGAAGCCAACAGAGGGTTCCCTTCCTGTTTGCTTCTTCTAAGAGGTTGGTCCCTATGTGAGCTACGTGCTGCAGAGCAAGCCAGGACATGAGAAAGCCAACAAGGCTTATTTCTAGCCAAAAGCAGATGGCCTAATGGCCACGTAACTGTGACTATAAAGTAAGAAGACTGATTTAAGTTGAAAAACCAGTTTTCTTCTCCTTCAGGATTTGATTATTTTTCCATTTATAGAAAAGGAAACTGGGGCCTTGAGAAGTTAAGTAACCAGCCTAAGGTTATATAGCTACTAAATCTTAATCATGAAAAGGTTAAATGACTTTGTATTTGCTTAAGAGTAGATTTGTTTACTGGTGATACTTGGTTCATGAAAATATCATTTTCCATGTTATTAAAGTTTAATCTTTTTATCTATGATGTATTAAAGTACCACTTGAACATTATCAAAATGTAGAAGACATCTTCATGAATTGAATAAAATAAGGATATCATATCTGTTACCCAAAAGGTTTCCAGATATGAAGTCACAAACTCAAGGTTAGAGTCAGCTATATCCCCTTACTGCTGACTTGGACATGCCAACTTTCCCCAAGCCTAAGTTGCTTAGTCAGTAAAAGGGGATCAGAAAGATCAAGGGTTCTGAAAATCAGTGCAATGACATATATTATGCTGTATATGGCGAGGCACATAGTGGATATTATATGTTTTTGTTAATTATAACATGGTTATTTTTTAATAGTATATTTTTTTCAGTGCCTTGTAATCGCAAAGTAACTATAAATTTACTTAATCCCCATAGGAACTCTGAAAGGGCAGTAGAAATTTTATAAATCCTTTAACTCTGATCTTGAATGTCAAAATACAGCAAGTGGCCAAACTTACTCTCTCACCACTGTATTGTAGTTGCTACCTCATTTTCTTGAGGTGACTTGCACATATACTCAGTTCAAAACTATTGTATGAAATGTGTATTTTGATATCGCATAATGAAATCTGTCAACATTTTTTAGGATAAGTATAATTTCAGTAAACTAATGTTTTCCAAATGACCAAGAAAGAAAGACCAGTGGGTTTTTAAATATAAATAAGTATAAGTTCACTGAGATGATTTCAGATTTCACATTGTAAGAAACTAAGTTTAACAAACTATACTTGCCCAGTGGGAAAAAAAACCACCAAAACTACTATATGGGCCAGGCATCTGTGGGTCAGGTTTTGTGATCCTAGCTACTGAGGAGGATGAGAGCCAGAGGATCCCTTGATCCAGCCTTTGAGGCCAGCCAAGTAGCAAAATTTGCCTCCAAAATAACCATCAAAATCCAGGCTGGAGGCATGGGTCTTGGTAGAGTGCTAGCTGAGCACAAGCTCATCAGTTTAAATCCCAACTCTGACCAAAATAAAGAAACTATTAAGATCTAGTGTAGACAATTAAATTATTGGTTAATCCTAGTCAGTCTGGATTTGGACTCTGAAGTCTGGGTATTTCAGAACACACAGAGCCATAGCACAGCACTGAGATAGTCTTAGTAGTGTTGGTACTTGTTATGTCACAAAATAATGACCACAAGATGAAACATAGTTAATCTTCTTCTAATTTTTCTCTAGAGTGTTGTAACATGTCATCCAACCTAGAGGAAAAAGAAATACTATGGATAATTTTTGTTTTGTTAGATTTGTTGCTTTTTGAAACAGAATCTTTCTTACTACTTAGCACAGGCTGGCCTCACACTGACTATACTTCAGCCTCAGGATTCCTCAAGCCCCAGTGTCCTGAGATTACTGTCATGTACAATCACATTTGGCCTTACTATAATTTTGAATTACGTTCTCTCCCTCTCCAAAAAAAATCAGATAATTGCTTAGTTGTAAGCAAGTTAATTTCTCTAAATCATCATGGCTTTAAAAATATGCCAAAGTTAAACTTAGGTGGCTTCTAACTTTGGTATGTGAAAAACTTTGACCTTATGTTTTTAAAATATACTCTCCGTAATGAGTCTTTACCTGAGCATTTTCATTTATTGTGTGCTTTTTCCCTTTGCAAAGTTACTAAAAAGTGTATTGCAAATAATGTAGATTTAACACTTCTCTGGAAATGCTGTATATATAAGAATTAATATAGGGATTTCATTATGGCTAAATCCTTCTCAAGCAGATGCTATGAGAGAATTGTGATTTTTGTTGTTGTCGTCGTTGTCTGTGTTTTGTGATCCTGGGGATTGAATTTGGCTCCATACTTGCTAGGCAGTTGCTTTGTCATTTGAGTCATTCTTCCAGCCCCTTTTGCAGCTGGTTATTTTCAAGGTAGGATATTGTATTATGCCTGGACCAGCAATCCTGGTGCTTTCCAGTGTTGCTGCGAAAGAATGACATGGCTCAGTGCCAGCCATAGGTTTAGATATAGTCTTGAGAACTTCTTTTTGCTATGGCTAGCTTCAAACTGTGATCCCTAATCTTTTCCTCTCATGTAGCAACTTAATTACAAAACGTTTTTAGCATTGTTTCATCCAGAAACTGTAGCTGCTGTTCTATCTCTAAAGATGGTTTGTATTTCAGTAGTAGAAGGTTCTAGTGTGTAAAGCTATTTAAAGCATAGCATTAGTGTGAAGAGATAGGAGAAGAATATGTTTAGGGCTTTTTAATAAATTGTGAAGCTGTAAATCTCTGAATAACATAGATCTCATTAGAGTTCTTGGTTGCCTTACAGCTGGTTTCTGATGACATAATCACTACCCACATTAACCTCTTATGTTTTTCTGTTCCTTTTGATACCTGAATTTTCTAGGCTTAGGCTTTTATCCTATAGAGAGTAGTCTCCATGAGGTGGTTCCTTTTCTTCAGTTGTCTCTGCAGCCTTTCTAAGTGCATCTTCAGTGCCATTGAACTCAGCATCTATAATAATGTGTTAACATTGCTTCAGAGCTCAGGAATATCAGCTTGCTGTGAAGGAAACATCCCCTTAAAAATAATATGAAGCTCTACTTTCATATTTGTCCAGTTTGGGCAGACTTGCTTAGTAGACCATGTAAGTTTAGTAAGTACTTCAAACTTTTCTAAACATTTTTGAGGAGGCACTACTCAGTTTTTTGGTTTGGGTTTTGAGCATGCTCTCCCTAGATCCTTCCCTCCCTCCCTCCTTCCCTCTCTCTCTCTCCCCTGCTTTTCCCTCCATTCTCTTTTCCTTCCTCCCTTCCCTTCCTCCTTCTCTCACTCTCACTCTCCCTCTCCTCTGTGCATACACATGCTTAATTACTACATAAAAGAGGTTTTTCAAAAAGTGCTTGTATACTTGTATGTATATTAACCAAGATGCTTTCTTAATTTTGAAATTGCTTTGTCCTATTTAACTTCATAATATGTAAATTAGCACTTGAAAAACAACTAGAAACTTGACCACTATAAGGTTAAAAATCAAGAATTTTCTGCCTTTATAGAGGAAACTACCATATCCTTTAAAGTAATGAAAGATAGAGAACATCTAGTAATGAAAAGGCCAAGTCTGGGAATAGAAGGAGGGCAGCACCTTCACTCCAGAGCAAACTGCACACCAGGTTCTTAATCATTCTTCAAAATTTAACCTTGCTGTGGGATGTGAGCTTTCTCTTTCTTCTTATTTTGTATTGCTAATTCTTCTAACCATAGTATAAATGCTTTCTTCCAAGTTAAAGGGCTCACTTCAGTGGATGACAGGTAAATTATTTATCTTGAAAAAGCACCTTCTAGAGACTTGTTTCTACATGTGCCTTAAAATGAAAACACTTTTTAAGAACATGAGATGATTAGAAAATCCTACACATTCTGAAGCTTTCTTATCTTCATTGTTTTTCATTCCTTGGCTCTTAGCTCTGAAGATAATTTATAATCATTTGGTGAATCAGACACTGGATTCTATAAGGGGTGGACAGCTTGTTTTCAAGCAGATTACTTCAGCTTTGACGCAACAGAAGGAAATAGCTCCAGTAGGCTGGCCAGACTTTGTGCTGAATAGGCCATTCTTAGAGCTGAGATCCAGTGACTCCAAAGCATTGTTTAGGACAGTCTACTGATTGCTGCAGATCATTTGTACCAAGTAAAGCTCTTTTAGGATCCAGCTTTCAGTGAGGTGATTTTTCCAGTGTGTAGTGTACTTATCAAAAGATTGTTCTACACTTATAAAGGAAAGCTGTAGCGACAAACCATAAAGACTTTATATTGTAATATTTTCTTTTTCACAGTTCCTGTGGGTTTTTTTTGTTTGCATTTTGAATAGCTATTTGGAATTGGGAATTTTATTTTGCATTTTGTGTTTTTTACTCTGTCATATTTTCCTCTTTTAGGAAAGGCAGCTGCTGTGTTAGCTTTATTCTGCTTGTGTATTGTCTCTCTTTCATGTCCATCTTCCTAGACTTGAAATCCTTTCTTTTCCTGCACCTTTTTTGGGGGGAGGTGGGGCAGGATTGTACCAGTTTTGTTATTCAGAGCATCTGTTTTCCTGAACAGAAGAGCAAATGCTTTTTATTGAGTAAAAGGGCTTAATATTTTCAACTTTACACTCTCTATCTGGATTTATTTCTCCCAGCTAATATTTTAGTAGGGCATGTGCATATATTTTTGAACCTACCAATTGGCCTAGCCAACAGATATGCTGTCCTTAGTGTTATATAATTCATGGGCTTTTCTATTCAGTTTATTATTTCCTAAGCAACCTTAAATCACTACCGCCCACAGTTATTTTTAGTAAAAGATGCTTTTCTTCATAACTTATTTAAAATTTAAATTTACTCAGATCTTATAATATGAACTGAAAATGAATCATATTTTCTGTGTCAGGATTTAAGAGTAAATATTTGTAAAAATACATATGTACTTGCTGCTTTGAAAATAAATTAATATAACTACAGCCAGGTAGGTGTCTTATGAACTAAGAAATAAGGTTTTCTTCTAAAAGCTAATCTATTAAGAATCAACACACATTAAATATTAAGTGAAAAAGTAATCTATACTAGTAACCCAACCTCAGGTCACCTGTGCAGAGATTTGTGGATATTGAAGTCTGGGTCAAGATTGTAGGGTTTTTGTTGTTGTTGCTGTTGTTTTTGTTTTTGTTTAGGTGGTCATAGGGCTTGAATTCAGGGCCTGGGCACTGTCTCTGAGCTCTTTTGTTCAAGGCTGGCATTCTACCACTGAGTCACACCACTTCTGGTTTTCTGGTGGTTAATTGGAGATAAGAATCTCACAGTCTTTCCTGCCTGGAATGGCTTTGAACCAAGATCCTCAGATCTCAGCCACCTGAGTAGCTAGGATTACAGGTGTGAGCTACCAGTGCCCAGCAAAGATTATAGTTTTTATCTTCTTCATTAAAGTATTTCTTACCATGGTAAGTACAGTGAAATATTCCTGCCATACATTTATGTGCCTCCCTTACTAGCTGGAGCTTGTTGACATCTCCCATGCCTTTTAGTAATATAGGAAACATAGTAATATAGTTAAAATCCTGAGCCCTGGAGTCAGACTGCCTTACTGCCTGTTGTCACTTTGTTTTTTGGCATGGTAATATTTTCATCTTTTCTGCTCTATGAAATGGTTACTATGTAAAGAAATTGTAAGGATTAGGCATAAGGTATATGGTACACAGGTACTGTTGCCATTATTTTTCATCATATCCCCAGTGATGTTTATTATATCAGTGTTGAAAGGAGAATTGCCTGGCCAGGCGCCAGTAGCTACGCCTGTTATCCTAGCTACTCAGGAGGCTGAGATCTGAGGATCCTAGTTCAAAGCCAACCTGGGCAGGAAAGTCCATGAGACTCTTATCTCCAGTTAACCACCAGAAAATGGGAAGTGGTGCTATCGCTCGAGTGTTAGAGCACTCACTTTGAGCCAAAGAGCTGAGGGACAGCACCCAGGCCTAGATGTCAGAGCCCCATGGACCCCCCCCCCCCAAAAAAAAAGGAGAATTGCCTGGCAAAGAGGGCAACCCCCATAGGGCATCCTGTGCTTAGTGCAACCCATAACCCAGGGAATAGCAACCATGTGCTTTGACCTGAATCTTTGAGTGTAAAGAACTTGTGGCTACATACGTCATGTCACTGTTGACTTTTTATTTTTGCCAGTCCTGGGTGGCACTCTGGGTTTGGGCACTCTCCCTGAGCCTCTTTGTGTTCAAGGCTAGCACTCTACATTTGAGCCACACAACCACTTCTGGCCTTTTCTGAGTAGTTTATTGCAAATAAAAGAGTCTTACAGACTTTCCTGCCTCTTGCCTGGGCAGAAAAGTCCTCAGATCTCAGCCTCCTGAGTAGCTAGGATTACAGGCATGAGCCACTGGTGCCCAGCTCGACTATTGACTTTTGAGTGGACATTGCTTTAGAGTATGGGAAGAAAAGAGAAAGAAATCCACATTAACAGAGGCAAGTATTGTTCCCAGTGATGCTAACCTTCCATTTTCTTGTGTAGCAGTTCATAATTCCATACCTACTACTGACTTAGTCCATGCAGAGTTTGGTTCTTAGATGTTCCACAAGGGCCTGTATGATAAGGGCTTGTTGCAATCCCCAGCTTGGAGTTGTATGGAGCTAAAGGAAACTTCAAGAGGTGGGACCTAGTGGGAGGTCTTCAGCTAATTGGAGGTATACCCCTAAAGGAGATAGCAAGACCCCCAATCTTTTCCTTTTTGACTTGCTGACCATGAAATAAATGGTTTTACTCCTCCATACACTGCCAATATAATTTGCTTCCTCCCCACAAAACCTAAAAACAATGAGGCCACACAACCATGGAACAAAACCTCCAAAACAGTGAGTCCAAATAAACCTTTTCTCTTTATAAGTTGATTGTCTCAGGGACTTGTTATAGTAATATAACAAGTCTATAGTAATAGAAAGCTAACTCACATAGCACTGCTGCATCTGTGAAGCTGAGTTGCACCTAGAGACTGAGTACCATTTTGTATTTAAATCCTATTATTCATGTGTATATGTGTGTAAATCTATGAAGCATGCAAGAAGTTTGATATTCATAGATCATTTTATTTTATAAGAAAATTTAAAAACATTCAAACTTTAGGTCTTAAATTTTTACATTTTAGGGTAATTTGCATTTTTCAACAAAATTTATGCATATTGAGTAGTTACACTAAGTTTTAATATTTTAGGTTTAGGATTGTAAAACAATGTAAAAATCATGATTATCTCAATAATAGTATTTTGCTGAAATCAGTGGAGGAAAGTGAATTTTATGGAGTAAATATTAATGTATAAGTTATGCCTGTTTCTGTATCCAAATGTGACCCAACTCTTTAATAACATAATATATGCAATGAATTCTAGTATTTACATATTTTTTGTTTTTTGCCAGTCTTAGGGCTTGAACTTGGGGTGTGGGTTCTGTACTTGAGCTTCTTTTGTTCACGGCTAGTGCTTTACCACTTCCAGCCTTTTCTGAGTAGTTCATTGGAGATAAAAGTCTCACAGACTTTCCTGCTCAGGCTGGCTTTGAACTGCGTTCCTCAGATCTCAGCTTTCTGAGTAGCTAGGATTACAGTCATGAGGCATTAACACCCAGCTCATCTTTTATATTTTCAGTCACTTAAAAAGAAAGTAGCTCTACTCAGTTTTTGTTTTTATTTTTGTTTTTGTTTGTGCAGTAATGCCAAGATAGGAGGGAGGAATATATTTTATTAAAAAAATTTTAGGTTCTTTATAACATTGAAATATTTAAACTATGGTATGTGAAACTTCCTAGGCCCCTGGGTGGGCCTGAAAGAGGAATATCTTTTGATGTGAAATAAATGGGGACATGAGGCAAGAGAGTGCCTGGTGGAGAATGTCTGTGCTAGGTGTCTGGTGATGAGATGTAGCTGGAGGGTGTAGCCCAGGTAAAGCTCCACAGTTTCTGTAAAGACAGATGTGATACTGCAGGAAGTAAGGGGTCATAGCCCTATTAGGCTTCAAGACTTGTCAAAGCCAAGGACATAAACATGGTGATCCCATGGCATTTCCCTTGTGAGGCGCTCTGACAGATAGGCAAGTAGCCCCTCTGAAGACATCTCAGCACTAAGTACTTCTCTTTCAAAACACAATTAGCATCTTCTCTAAGAAATAGAGTATAGAGGATGTCATCTAGATAATTGAAATGGGCTTTCACCACATGTATCGAAAGCCATTTCTCTTTGGTAGCTCACTAAGGAAGAATCTTTTCTGAATATGCAACTTTATTGACACTTTCAAACAGCCCTTTAGGATCAGTGTTCTCAGTCCTTTATCTCAGCCTCATTCTCTACTTTCCACTGTGGTTTTTCAGTATCACCCAGTATTTGATGACACTATAGATATATAGTACTGATTGATATGCCTAAATTTGATCACTGCTTAGAATGCCCTATGAGGAACCTTGATCAATCATTTCCTTGTCTTTTTCTCTTTGGTCCTCTTTTTTTACCTGTTCTTCTATTTCAGTATCATCTCCTATTCTACCATAGATACAGTATTTTTGTTTTTAATTTAATTTTGATTAAAAAATAAAAGTTTTTTTTTGTTTTGTTTTTGGGTCCGGTCATGGGGCCTGAACTCTGGGCCTGGGCACTGTCCCTCAGCTCTTCAGCTCATGGCTAGTGCTCTACCACTTGAGCCACAGCGCCACTTCCGGCTTTCTTCTTTTTGCTTATGTGGTGCTGAGGAATCGAACCAAGGGCCTCATGCATGCAAGGCAAGCACTCTACCACTGAGCCACCTTCCCAGCCCCAGAAGTATGTTGTTTTGAAATACGTAGATATTTTAGAAATGCTAACCCAAGCTAATTAAGATATGCATTACCTCACATGCTTTTTTAATACTGATAATACTTAAAAAATCTATTAGAAATTTTCATAAATGTTATACATTTATATTAATTAGAGTCAGCATGCTGTATAATGGATCTCTTGAATCTATAGCAAACATTTTGTGCCCTTTGATCGATTATCTCCTTGAGCCCCCTAATTCCTCCTACCACCCCTGTCCCTAGCTATCACCATTCAACTCTGCTTCTGAGTTCATCTTTTTTAAGTTCCACAGCATCTCACCAAGAGTCTGGCTCATTTCATTTAATATAATGTCCAGGGTTTATCCATGTTGTCATAAATTACAAGACTACTCTTTTAAGAGTTAAAAATATTCTACTGTGTGTTATATATATACAACGTGTGCATGTGTATGTGTAAAAACATGCAACATTTTCTTTATCAATATATCCATTGATAAACATTTAGGTTGACTTCATATCTTAGATATTGTGAATAATACTGTAATATCCATGGAACTGCAAAGGTCTCTTCAACATACTGATTTCATTTGGATCATACGGTAGTTTTAATACTGATTTTCAAAGAATACTGTAATTTTTTCTCAAGCAGCTCTATTAATTTACCATCCCACCAGCAGTGTGCAAGCCATTTTTTTGGGGGGGGGGGTTCCGGTCGTGGGGCCTGAACTCTGGGCCTGGGCACTGTCCCTCAGCTCTTCAGCTCAAGGCTAGCACTCTACCACTTGAGCCACAGTGCCACTTCCGGCTTTTTTTTCTTTTTTGCTTATGTGGTGCTGAGGAATCGAACCCAGGGCCTCAGGCATGCAAGGCAAGCGCTCTACCACTGAGCCACCTCCCCAGCCCAAGCCATTTATTTTTTTGTCACCCCCTTGATCACCATTCTAACAGGTATAAAGTAATACCATATTATAGTTTTAATTTGTGTTTCTCTGATTTGTGATTTTGAGCATTTCCTTCTATATTTGTTGGTCATTCCTATGTTTGCTATGGAATATTCTTTGTCCATTTTAAATGAGCTATTACTATTGAAATGTTTGAGTTGTGTTCTTATATTTTTAGTTTTTGTTGTTTTTATAAAGATGATGTATAGAGGCATTCTCACTTTTAATGTTTGCATTTTTATTATGTCCCACTCAAAAAGAAAACATCATTCATTGCTTAAATCTTAATTTAGTATACTTCATGTGCCAGCCATAGGAAGAGCTAAGATGAAAAAGACAAATCCCTGACCTCTAAAAGTTTTGTCAAATAAAAACCAACTACATATTTCTTAGACTTATAAAAGCCAGAAAGTTGGATCCGAATAAAGTATCACCCTCATAACAACCCTTTAATATCACTAAGATAATGATCATCAACATTGTAAAACACAATCTGTAATGTCTTTGATTTTCCAACAGTGATTAAAAACAGTGCTTTTTTTCTTTCTTTTTGATCTATGTGTCTGTGAAGTCAAAGAGTCTCATTAATAAAAAGTTACTATTCCTCTGTTATTGTCTACTCTTAGTTACTAGCATCAATATTTTAAGAAACTTAAGTTTCCTTTTCTCATGACTCTCCCTGTGCATTATAAATGTTGGTGCTCTCTCCATGTTTTCCTAAGGTATCCAGTATTCATTTTTATTTGTTGTTTTGGTGCCAGTCCTGGGGCTTGAATTCAGGGCCTGGGCACTTTGATTTTTTTTTTGCTCAAGACTAGTGCTTTACCATTTGAGCCACAGCTTCACTTCCAGCTTTTTTGGTGCTTCATTGGAGATAAGTGTCTGATGGACTCTCCTGCCCAGGATGGCTTTGAACCATGATCCTCAGACCTCAGCCTCTGGAGTAGCTAGGATTACGGATGTGAGCCATCAGCACTGGTCTTGGTTGGAGCTTACTGCTGTTGTTTTTTCAGTTCTAGGGCTCAAATCCAAGGTCTTGCATAAACCAGGCATGCACTCTACCACTAAGCTACATCCCTAAACTCTTAATATTTCTTTTAAAGTACATATATAGTTCCTGATAAACAATCTCTAGTATGAAGACTCTTTGGGAAAGGACCTTGTTTACCATGAAAATCAAAGTATTGGGGCTGGGAAGGTGGCTCAATGGCAGAGTGCTTGCCTTACATGCATGAAGCCCTGGGTTCGATTCCTCAACACCGCATAAGCAAAAAGAAAAAAGCTGGAAATGGTGCTGTGGCTCAAGTGGCAGAGCACTAGCCTTGAGCTGAAGAGCTGAGGGACAGCGCCCAGGCCCTGAGTTCAGGCCCCACGACCGGACCCAAAAAAAAAAGAAAAAGAAAAAGAAAATCACAGTATTGACTGGGAGAGGTGGTCACACCTGTAATCCCAGCTACTTGGGAAGCCAAGATATAGGAGCACAGTTTGAAGCCAGCCTAAACAAAAAGTTAATTTAAATTAATATGAAAGGCATACTGGTATACCTCTGTGATCCCAAGTGCATGGAAGGCCATACTAAGATCACATGGTCCTGAGCAATAACCTGAAAAATAACTAAAGGCAAAAAAGACTGGAGGCTTGGTTCACATAGTAGAGTGCTTAGCTAGAATGCACAAGGCCCTGAATTCAACCCCAGGACTTGGAAAAAAGGAAGAGACAGAGAAATGGTAGGGAAGAAAGAAAGGGAAAAAAATCAGAGTACTTACAGAGTAAGTGCATCATACAGAGTGACTAAATTTAGCATTACTTATGAATATTTTTTGTTTTCATCTATGTTTATAATCAAAATACTGTTATACCTAATTCAAACTTTGATATTGTTTCTAATCATCTACATGATCATTGTCACTTAGGCATTAGTTACTGCTAGTTCATTGTAAGTCTATAGGCAGCTGTTTCGGATGCCCAGCAGTGATCCAATCATCTGCCTGCTCACATTTTTAATCAGTATGTTCTGTGGTCTAACATAAATCCTTACTGAAGATTAAGTAGATTGTACCATTTTTCTGTCCAAGTCTTATTGTTGGATTATGGGAAGAAATTTAGTAAAATTTCTGTTACATTATGCCCAGTGCATGGATGCTTGCTATTTGCGGATGACTCAGTTGTGAACTGGTTGACTTTTTCATTGATCTTGAGCAGAACCTGTATGAGGACTCACCAATCAGCAGTAGCAAATGATGCTGGGTTTTGCCAGTTCTCTAAGAAGACTATTCTTGTCACCAAGTCATGCTTGCTTGAACACATTCTTTATTTGAACCTGTTTCTTCATCCATCACGAGACAGCTACTGTACTTTACAGTTAATTGATAAAGGGTGACTTTGTAAAGGCTTACAGAGACACAAAACAAGGAAAGCTGCTAATGTTCCTGCTCTGTTCCTACTTTCCTTCACTACTGGAGGACTTCTTTTTTTTTTTTTCTTTTGGTGCTGGTACTTGGCTTGAACTCAAGTCCTCACACTCTAACTAAGCTTTTTGCTCAAGGCTGCCACCCGACCACTTGAGCCACATCTCCAATTAATGGCTTTTTGCTAGTTAGAGATGAATCTCATGGACTTCTGCCTAGGCTGGTTTTGAAGTAGAGAGTCCTTAGATCTCAGACTTTGGAGTAGCTAGGATTACAGGCATGAGCCACCAGCACTCCGCTCCATCTGAATCATATCTCTCATTTTTAAGCACTTTATTTGGGGTTCAGCATCTCTGACTTTATTCCCTTAAACTTACCATTTTCCCGTTTTCTTCATTACTTAATTTGCCTTTCAACTTGATGCTTCATTTTAGTTACCTTAAATTCCTTAGTTCACTAGAGTAGTTATAATGATCAGTTAGTTTGAGTGAATAAAAAGAAAAACAGACCCAGATACCTAAAAACTAATCTGTTTGACTTGGGTTTTATTTAAGCTGCTGTTATGATCAATTGACGTTCCTTAAGTATATGCCAGCTGGCCGATAGAATAAGTAACTCAGCCTGAGGAAGCTGAACTAGGATGTAAAATAGCTGATAGATAATATACTCATGAATCATTGAAAATTGATGGTAGTTTGTTTCTGTGCCCAGAAAACTATCCATTTAATGACCCAACCCTCCTGGTCTCTATTCCTTGCGACTATCATATATATATATGATATATATATATATATATATATATATCATATATATATATATATAATATATAAAACATAATGAATTTGTTTTATGAAAAAAAACAAGATATTTAAAGAGGAAAAAAGGATGTTTAAAGGAACAAACCATAAAAATTAATGTACTAAGATTATATAACAGTAATTGATTAAATTCTGTGTGTATTTATTTCTTATGTATCCTATATTTTAACTGCTGCTTATACTTCAGTTTCATCATTTCATCAAAAACCATCTATTTGTAGACATTGATGTTTCACATCTTTGATAAGTTAAGTGTTTAGCTTCTGTGTTAATGTGCAATAGGAATTAGATTCATTTGGGAAGTTATTAGCAAGAGTTTCAGAGAAAACCCTTGAGACTATAGAAATGAGGAAAGTCTTGACTTTTTCACCTTAATTTTGAAGGTGGTGATGTGTCAAAGCCAGAATACTTGATTGCAAGAAACTGTTGTTCTCTATAGAAGAAAGTCTTTGCCAAAGGAACTTAGACAGGAGAATGTTGGGTGGGAAGTAGTGGCGTGTTCGACATTCTTAGAACAAAATAGTGAGCAGTCCTTCATTCCTCCCGCCTCTCCACAATCAGCCTGTCCCCTATTTCTCTTTCAGTGAGTACAAATCAGGGGCGACTAAGGCCTCCTCAATTACTGTATTTAATTTTTTTCTATTTAATGTGTGATCAGTTAAAAATAATTTCTCCAGGATTTGCTGCAGAATTGTTTGTCAGGAAGATAGGTAGTATAATAGGTTAGTTAGGTTTAAGAACCACAGAAGTGGGACCCTATGTACCATATCTGCTGTGGGGTGTAGCTAACCATCTTTATTCAGAAGACCTGTGGTTGAGTTTGATCCCCACCAAACCTTGCCGTTCTTAAGATCTTCCATCCTTGGCAATTACCTCCGGCAGGCTTTCTCCATAATACATTTTTTATTCTCTTTAGTTGGACTTACAAATCAGAAGTCATTCTTAATCATGCCAGGTAAAGCTAATAGTGCTAGAGAATGTTTTAAGTAAAATTGAAGCTGAATAATTAATTAGGATCAAACTTCTGAAAGAATCCAGAGCATGCCTTTGAGGTTTCCACAAAGTTCGTTAGTGAATATTGTTTTCTTTTAGATAGTCTGTATTTTACCTGCATTCTGAACTCATGTAGGCTTTTGTAGCAGAAAGCCTATAGTTTTATGAGACAATGTATTCTAGTTTATTTGTAATTGAAATAATTTTGCTCATAATTGAAGAACTGCCCAGACAAATTTTCTCCATTTGTATTGTCATAACAAGAATGCATGGGTGGAGCTAAGTATAAGTGAGGCCCTGTTTTTATTTAGAAACTACCTCATTGATTTGTGGGAAGAGGAGAAATGTTTTAAGGATATTTAATTTTTTTAATTATATAAAGGTGAAAAGGAATCTCTGTTTTAGAGCTAGACAGGGTAAAATTTTCATGAAACTATTAAGTAGAGTTGTCAGATCCTTCTATCCATGAGACTGCATTATTATTTTCTTTTTTTGAAAAACATTTTTTATTATAAAGGTGATATACAGATGGGTTATAGTTACATAAGTCAAGTAATGAGTATGTTTCTTTTGGGGGAGGGAGGGGAGGTCATGCGGCTTGAACTCTGGCCTGGGCACTGTCCCTCAGCTCTTCACCTCAAGGCTAGCGCTCCACCACTTGAGCTACAGTGCCACTTCCCATCTTCTGGTGGTTTATTGGAGATAAGTTTCATTGCTTTTCCTGCCTGGGCTGGCTTTGAACCATGATCCTCAGACCTCAGCCTCCTGCGTTAGCTAGGATTATAGGCATGAGCCACTGGCGCCCAGCATGAATATGTTTCTTTTGGGACAGTGTGACCTCTTCCCTTGCTTCCGTTTTTTCCCTTCCATCCCCATCTACAAGTTGTATAGTTTATTTTCAACATAGTATCTAGTGAGTCCCACTGCTGTGATTATTTACCCTTTGTCCCTCCATTTCTGTGTCCCTCCTTAGCTTCCCCAAGACAGATAAATGAACAAACAAGACAGAAAGGAAAGGAAACAAAAACAGCAGCAGAGAAAAAAAATGTCTTTCCATTTCAATGTGTATTACTGTTTTTAAAGGGTGGAAGGAGGAGGATACTGTAATCAGATGACTTAAGCTCTTCCTGAGATTCTAAAGCTGAACTGTGAACTCTGCTCTAAGTTCCCAAAGGGTTAGAAGTATACAGATTAGTAGACAGGCAAGTACTTCAGTTCTTTGTTCGCCAGCCACTTGTCCATTAGAAGAGATCAGAAATTATCAAGCTTTAAACTGACTGAAAAGACTTTGTAAACATTTCAATATTAAGAAGTTTATTAAAAATATGTTTTTTCAGATAACATTTGTCAAAGATTAAGAGGCTGGTAAAATAGTTCAAAAGTACAATACACCAGCAGACATGATTTAAGTTGATCTTATTATAGGAACTCTTAGTTTTCTTTTTTTTTTGTCCACTGACACATTGACCATTCAAAAATGTGTGTGGAATCTCTATGTGTTAAAGTTTCTAGTGTTTCTCTTGCTATTGATATCTAATTTAAGACAAATCAAATTATTCATTTTCTTGCATATTTCCTTCACCTTTTGGATGGTGTGTTCTCTACATGTCTGTTCAGTACATTTGATCTGTGGTGCAGTTTAACTCTGAGCTTCTTTGTTAATTATCTGAATGATATATATTTATTGGTAAAAATGGAGTATTAAAATCACTATATTCCTTTATGTCCAGTACTGCTCTTTGTATGAAATTGTTGTACCAACCTTTTGTGCACGTAAATTTATACATTGGATATTCTTAATGAACTTTAGCCTTTATTAATATATAGTGACCTTCTTTGTCTCTTTAGTCAGTCAATCTGCCTCTTAATTTGAGAGTTAAAAGCACTATTTATATTTAGGGTCATTGTTGGCAGTTATTTGTTGATTCTAATAATTTTGGTGTGTGTGTGTGTGTGTGTGTGTGTGTGTGTGTGTGTGTTTGTTCTTGGTCAATTTAGATACCATTTGTCCTTTTCTTGTCCTTTGCATGTCTTGGGAGTTTGCTGGTTTTCTACATTGAATATGTTTAATTCTTGACTTATTCTCATTTGTTAATTTCTCTTTGAAATTTATCCTGATATTCTGCTGACTTAGTAATCATGAATTGCTTTAGTTTATGCTTATCTTGGAAAAATCTTGATCCATTATTTTAAAGGAATTTAGGGGATACAGTAATTTTGGTTGGAAGTTATTTTCTTTCAGAACTTGAAATGTATTATCATTCCATGCTTTCCTGACTTTAAGGGTTTCTGCTGAGACGTCTGATGTAATTCTGATATGTTTTCCTTTGTAAGTTAGCATTTTTCTCTTTTAGCTTTCAATATTCAATGTTTATTCAATGTATATTCAATATTCAATGTATATTCAATATTCAATGCTTATTCAATGTATATTCAATATTCAATGTATATTCAATATTCAATGTTTATTCAATGTATATTCAATATTTCAATGTTGATTTAGGATTCTAAATGGCTCCTTCACTTGAATATCCATATATCTCCCAAGATTTAGAAATTTTTCTGGTTTAATTTCATTGACCATATTTATATACCTTTTTGCTCAGATCCTTCTACCTTAAGCATTCTTTTTTTGGGGGGGGGGGGTTCCGGTCATGGGGCCTGAAGTCTGGGCCTGGGCACTGTCCCTCAGCTCTTCAGCTCAAGGCTAGCACTCTACCACTTGAGCCACAGTACCACTTTGGGCTTTTTTTTTCTGCTTATGTGGTGCTGAGGAATCGAACCCAGTGCCTCATACATGCAAGGCAAGCACTCTACCACTGAGTCACCTTCCCAGCCCATGCATTCTTTATTCTTAATTATATTTTTATTATCTTTAAGTAGTTATACAAAGGACTTACCAGTCAACAAATCAGTTTATAAGTACAATGCACCTTGATCGATGTCATCCCATCCAACTGGGGTTCTTTTGTTTTTTAATTTTATTTTATTGTAAAGATGCTGTACAGAGGAGTTAAAGTTACACAAGTAAGGCAATGAGAACATTTCTTGTTGAGCATTGTTACCCCTCCCTTGTTGTTCTCCCACTGTCCCTTCCCTCCCCTACCTCCCTCATTTCTTCCTCTCTCCAAAGTTGTAAAGTTCATTTCCAATATACTGTCTTGTAGGTATCATTGTTGCAATGAGTCATCCTGTGTCCTTGTTTCACCGTTTGTTTATTCCCTTCCCCCTCCCCAAATTAGACAAATGTATATACCAGATACACGGTACCAAAATCAAGAACAGTGACAACAGGGGATATACCATAGGGGGAAGAATATACAAACAAAACCAAAAAATCATACATAGTACATTAAAAATCAACAACAACAAAGAATGACCTCTTGTGTCCCATATCTTGGGGTTCATTTCACTTTCATCTGGGATTCTTAAGTTTAGTCATTTGATCAGTCCCAGCATTCTTCAAAGTCTTGGTCATGCTTTTTTTGTTTGTTTGTTTGTTTTGTATTCCTACTGCTATCTGGATGTAATATTTCTTAGACTTTGTTTTGATAGTCTTCTGCTTGATCTAAACTACTATGTTTTACTTTTTTTATTCTCAGCATTTCCAAGGGTTTTTTGTTTTGTTTTGTTTAGAACCTGAATTTCTTTGTAATTTCTCATCTAGGTCTTGAATTTACTTCCCTGACCTTACTAGTTTTTTAATCCTCCTTGAGGTCATTGATCATGTTTTGAACTTTTGAATTTTTATTTAACATTTCACCCATTTTAGTATCTTTGAATTTGGTTACTGAGGAGTTGTGAGCTTTGGGAGGCATCATAAAGTCATGCTTTTTCATATGTAACTTTTAGGTTGTGGTTTGCACATCTGTAGGGGTAGATATATCTTCCTGTTTTACTTGGTGGATTTATTAGCAGCCATCACCTAAGGGCTTAATCCCCAGAACCACTCAGAAGAAAGCAAGCTACCATAATAGCAAAAATACTGTTCAGGCTGGTGCTATATATATATCAAGGCTACATTCATTTTATGGGAGTGGTGCACTACCTACTATGCTCACAAGCCACTTACTACATTCATTTTAGATGCTCTCTTTTTTTGTATATCAAGAGCTGCTATTGGCCTCAATAGGCAGCCCACTAGTTTATACATGTAGGAATAGCAAACATCAAGGCCTAGCATGTCACCTGAGAGAATGGGAAAGTGAGAGAACTAAATAGGGCACTAAATTTTCCACTGAAAGGGAACAACTGAGGGAACCCAGCATACTCTGCCTGCTTGTTTCAGAGCGTTCGGATTGTATCACTGGTGAATCACTCAGCCAGAGAAGTAGGCCAGGTAAAGACACCAGTCACCTGGACCTGGTCTCAGAGGTCTCACTGCTTCCCAGCAGCAAACCACATACGGCAGTCAGGCAGCCCTAGAAGCCCACAGTCTGCTGGCCATGGGCTGAAGTTTGGATCACTCAGACTCTAAATGAGATCCATAGTTAATGGAGCTCATTCCTCAGCAGAGGATGGAGCCACCAGTTCTACATCCTTCACAATGGCAGCTCTCTGCTGCCAAAATTTCTTAGTGGGTCCATACTTGACTTCTCTCTGTAACACACATACATATATACATGAGTACAACTGCTTCTTGTAGGTATGTCCCACCTCAACACGGTGGGAAGATATTTTCAGGCTCTGATTTCTCCCAAAGTTGCTCAATCTCAAATAATAGGCACTCTCTTAAGATGATACCTGGATATAGCTTTTCAAGCTATCAGGAGCAACGAAATGGATTTCTTCTCCAATATTAGTCTACACACAGAGGAGAAGTCACATCACACGCAAATCCCTCCCCTGGATTTAAAGCTTACAAGAATGGTGTGTTTATCCTGCACTTAGGACTGCAAATCTGTTGTTAACAGTGCTACCTGGCTTACATTGTGCTTTTGGCCAGGGTTGGAGCTGGAACCTGCAGGCTGCTACAAGCTTTCTTTTCTTTGCATAGTATTTCTGTTTCTCTCTTCAGCTGTCTTGTCACCACTTCAGTGACTTGTGATTCTCCTCATCTTTTCCTTTCTTTGATATCTTGTCTTCCTTTTGTTACTCTGGGTCTTCTCATTCATGGAATCATGTGGAAGAAGCCTTTGTTCCACCATTTTATCCAAAACCCTCCTAATTTTAATATTTATCTCTCACAACAATATTTAAGTGAGAGATAGTCATCTTTCTATATTGCTACTCACAACATCTTTTACGGGAGTTTATGTATAATCGAGTCTTTTATTATTATCTTTAAGTAGTTGTACAAAAATGTTCCTATTCTACAAAACAGTATATAAGTACAAAGTGTCTTACAACATTGTCACCCATCTCTCCTAACCCATCCCTTCTCTCACTTTTTTTCTTTAATTAAGTGATTACATAAATTTCACATATTTCACAGTATTCTGGAATAGTGATACTTAGTTAAAGTCACGAACACATTTTAACCTTCACAAGGCAAATTGTCATTATCATGGTCTACACAATTTGTGAATTCTATGAGCTTTGACAATACAAGTTATTTTTTCCACATCAGGTGATATTTACATTTCTTTCCTTTTGCTTAGTATAGATAGATAGATAACTGGATAACTTTTCTGGGATTCAGAAAGAAAGTATACTGATAATACATATTCATTATAGAAGATTTAGATAAGAAGAAAAAAACACCCAAAACATAAATAGGATTATCTGTACACTTTATAGCCAGCTTTATATATTATTTTTCTTCTCTTACTAATTTCTTTGTCTTCTTGAACTTGGGGCCTGGGTACTCTTGCTGAGCTTTTTTTTGCTCAAGGCTAGCACTCTACCACTTGAGCCACAGCTCTGCTTCTGGGTTCTTGTTGTTGTTGTTGGGGGTGGGTAAGTTCAGTAGTTTATTGGAGATCAGAGTCAAAAGTCTCACAGACTTTTCTACTAAGGCAGGCTTTGAACCACAATCTCAAATCTCATGCTCCTGAGTAGCTGTCTGGCACAATCCACCATCACCTGGCTTTATTTTCATTTTTAATGGCTGTCTAATTTTCCACTTAAATGAATATGGTATGATTCATTTAACCCATCTTTTATTGATAAATATTTATCTGCTTTTTCTTTTACTATTAACAAGTAGTTTTATGAATATCTATGTACATATAGGTTTACATACTTATTTGAATATTTTCTTAGGAAAATATACAGCTATACAGTAAATAAATATACAGCTATACAGAAAATGTACAGCTATACAGTTCTTAAAGCTTTTTATCTTGGTGTCAGATTGTTCTTGCGATATTGCTTTAGTCGCCATTAGTAGAGAAGTGACTACTCATTTTTTTCCTCACTCAATCTTTGGTGGACAGAACCATTTATCATTGTTTGGTTAATTGGTATTTCTTCAAGTAAATAATAATTAATTCTAACGTTAAATAGAGATATACATATCTATATATATATTTGGTTGTTCATATCTCTGGTTATTTTTCAAAGAAATAGGATAGGAAACAATCCTTGAATTAAAGATACATAACTTCGCAGACATTTCTAGTTCAATGTTTTTTCTAGTCATATTTTTCTCATCTTATTTTCAATGTTTTATTTTCCTTAAAATGAAAGTTTTTCTCTTTCATTTTTGTATTTGAAGCTGTTGACCATCAAAAAAAAAAATCTTGGGGGCTGGGAAGGTGGCTCAGTGGTAGAGCGCTTTGCCTTGCATGCCTGAGGCCCTGGGTTCGATTCCTCAGCACCACATAAGTAAAAAGAAAAAAGCCGGAAGTGGCGCTGTGGCTCTAGTGGTAGAGTGCTAGCCTTGAGCTGAAGAGCTGAGGGACAGCGCCCAGGCCCAGAGTTCAGAGACCACGACCGGACCCAAAAAAAAAAAAAAAATCTTGCCCTAGAAAATCATATACATTAGAAATAATTTCCTTTCCTAAGAGTATGTGGCTGCATCTCTAATTTCTTCCTTTTTTCCATCAGGAAAGCTATAGAGGAGCTGTTAAAGGAAGCAAAACGTGGGAAAACTAGAGCAGAAACAATGGGACCTATGGGTTGGTAAGTTCTTGAGAAATCTTTTATAAAACTTAAAGAAATATTGAAAAGCCTTGAGTGTAGACATCAGTATATGACTCTAACATAAAACCCAGAGTTGAGTGTGGAATAAGAATGCTGCTGAGGGCCAAATGCTGAGGTGCTCTAGAGTAGTGGGGTGTGAAGAAAATGTGTGGTAACAGGTTTTTGATCACTTTAACTCACAGATTCTAAAAAGAGGTATCACTTGTGTGAGAACAATATTTTATTAGTGTCCATCATCTTCAAATTTGTTTTAATTATAATTCTTAGTAAATTTTAAATTGTTTTTAATTTTATCATATTTTAGTTATGTACAGTTCAGTCATAGAGCTAAAGTTTAACTTGAGAATTCCTCTACAAAGTAGAACTTGTTTAAACTTAACAATATAAACAAAGGAAGGATTTAAACCTTAAGAACTAATTTTACTATTTCAGACATGTCTTTAGTAATAGCATTCAGTAGACTATTGAATAAAGGTACTGACTTTAGATCTTTTATCTACATTGGAATAGTGCAGACTATTTAAAATTGAGTAGATGGGGAAAGAGTAGAAAGTAGATTTCTGATCATACTTAATTTTGTAAAGAAAAATTAATCTCTAAAAATGAAACAAATAGATCTAAATTATCCATTAAGAGGATATTTTTGTCACAGAGAAACTGCTTCTTACAGGAATCTGAAATATGACTATGTTTACAAAAAGTCAGAAAAGAACTCATAATATTAATATTGATGTCCTCAAAATATTATAAGACAAAACAATAAAATATTTATTTCTTTTTTTCATTTTTGGGGGGGGGGGAGGGAGTCCGGTTGTGGGGCCTGAACTCAGGGCCGGGGCGCTGTCCCTCAGTTCTTCAGCTCAAGGCTAGCACTCTATCACTTGAGCCACAGTGCCACTTCCGGCTTTTTTCTTTTTGCTTATGTGGTGCTGAGGAATCGAATCCAGGGCCTCATGCATTGCAAGGCGAGCACTCTACCACTGAGCCACCTTCCCAGCCCCAATTTATTTCTTAATATAAATACCATGACTTCCTGTGAAAAAGAGATTCAGATACAAAAGCAAAGAACTAAAACTTGGCTATAATTTTAAATTTGGATTGGAAATGTTGATATAAAGTTCTGCTAGATTTGAGAGACAAAGCTTTTTCTTAGTTCTGGTACATAGAAAAACCCCAGAAACAGTAACCACATTGCTCAGTAGCAAATACATTGTATAAATACCATTTCATACTGAAATATGACAGGGATCCTTAGAATAATAGCTGATTGCAAATCTGAAGGAATTCTTGGAATTTAGGCAAACTGAAAAAGTTAATGTTTGCAAGACCCAAGACAACCTTCACTTCTTAACCTACTACAAGTTCAGATTGTGCGTTCAAAAACTACTTTCAGCTTTACTAGTTCACTACAAGTACTCACTCAATTCACTGAAATCTTTTTTTTTTGGGGGGGGAGTCCCATCGTGGGGCCTGAACTCTGGGCCTGGGCGCTGTCCCTCAGCTCTTCAGCTCAAGGCTAGCACTCTACCACTTGAGCCACAGCGCCACTTCTGGCTTTTTTTCTTTTTGCTTATGTGGTGCTGAGGAATCGAACCCAGGCCCTCATGCATGCAAGGCAAGCGCTCTACCACTGAGCCACCTTCCCAGCCCCCTCACTGAAATCTTTTATACTCATGGTTGCAGATTATTACAGGGTAAGGATACAAATTGAAATTAGAAAAATAAGAGACAGAAAGCAGTCTTGAGGAAATCAAAACAGGGAGCCTCTGTTGTTTTCTCACCTGTGGAATCACAGACCGCTGTGATAGATGTTTGTATATGGAATGTTGTTGAGGAGCTTTCCTGGACTTCAGTGTTCAGTTTTTATTGAGACTCCAATATGTGGATATACTTGTTTGCTTGATTGATTGTTTACATCGTTGATCTTGGTTTCCAGGTTGATCAGTATCAAGTAGCCTAAAGTTGTTCTTACCCTGAATCACATGGTTGGTCCCTCTGGCATAGTCAGCCCTCAGCTGAGACTAAGTTGTGAACAACCCCACCCTAAAAAAAGACATTTCTATCAGCATGATATAGATTGCCTTCTAGGAGTGAAGGGCAAAGATCAACCCTGATTTAGGCAAAGCCAAACTCTTTAATACATAGAAATGTAGAAGAGGAGCTAGAAAATCTTGGCACACTCATAAACAAAGAAACTGTCAAAGACTAATATAATCAGGTTAGAAAGTTTTAGGAGCCAACTTGAAAGGCCTCCCACTAGTCAAAGAATATTTGGATTATCAAAAAATACAAAACTATGATTAGAGAATGACATAATCCTAGAAACTCGGTGGAGATTAGGAAGTTTGTGGATAAAAGTCAGCCAACAACCCTCCACATAATCACATACCAAATTATTTTTTTTTTGTTTTCAAATTTTTTAAATTTTTTTATTGTGAAAATACTGTACAGAGGGGTTACAATTACATGGACAATATAATGAGTACATTTCTTATCAAGCATTGTAGCCTCCTCCTTTGTTTCCCCTCACATACCAAATTATGACAGCAAAAACAATAAAAGTAAGACCTCCATCTGAACAAAACCAGTTAGGTGTGGTAGCTTGGACTTACATCTGACCTAGGAAGAAGGGTATAGGTAAGATGGTAGAGTTCTGAGGCTTAGCTAAGGCAAAAAAAATATGATCCTATCTGAAAAATAACCTAAAGCAAAATTTGCTGGAAGTAGGGCTTAAGTGGGATAGCACTTGCCTATTAAGCTTAAATCCCATTACAAAAAACAAACACCAAAACGCTAATATTAAGACACCTAAACTACTTTAAGGGTCATAAGGTTAATCAATCATAACAGCAGTTCTTTCTGAAGAATTTGAGGAAAACAAGTCACTATTCACAAAACTGGTGAATAGGAACAACATTTATCCTTCAGATTACCAGATAATGAAATAAAACTTCTTTATAAGAGAGTATATCTGACTAAGCATAATGGTTCATCCTATAATCCTAGCATTGTAGAGACTGAAACATGAGGAGAAAAAAAAACTGTATGTAGAAGGATTACAGAATAAGATTGTTAACTCAATGTTAATAAGGCAAACAATCCAATTTAAGAACAGAAAGAAAGGTTGAACAGATACTTCAAGGAAAATATAGGATTGGCTAATAAATACTATAGAAAATGTTCAAAGCATTAGGTATCAGAAAGATGCCAAATAAAACCACAGTTATTAACCACAGCACTTGCTAAAATGGTGATAATTTTTTTTAAGGGAGTTTTCTATGAGTAAAGAAGAATGTATGGAACCATTGTTGGTAGAAAAGTTAAAGTCATATAGCCACTGAGAACAGGTTAGCAGTTTCTTACAAATACATAACATACAGAATCTTCTTTTTAACAAATTACCAAAAAGAGTTGAAAACTTGAATCCATATAAAAGTCTGTATTATAGTGTTGTGACAGTTTTATTCATAATAACCCTAAACTAGAAACTACCCACATGCCTATCAACTGATGAATAGATAAACAGACTGCAATTTTCTATCTACAAACCTAGTACTTCTTAACAAAAAGAAATAGGATACATGCTACATTTGTGACTCTTGAAAGCATTGTGCTAAGTGAAAGAAGCCAGACACAAAACATGACGCAGCGTATGACTCCATTTATGTGGCATTCTAAAACCCAAAACAGATCACTGTTTGCTAGGAGATAGAAAGTTGGAGGAAAGGATTTATAGCAGGTTGTGGTAGTAGTTATGTGACTTCATACATTTGTCAAAATCCATAAAACTGTCCACTTGAAACAATAAAATCTATTGTATATAAATTATACCATTATAAAACTGATTTTTAAAAGCAGTGTCAGGGATGGTGGTATTTGCTTATAATCTCAGCACTTGAGAGAATGGACAGAAAGATTGTGAGTTTAAGGCAATTCTAGGCTATATAGCCAGAGACCCTACCTCAAAAATAAAAGAAAGAAGGAATGTAGTTCAGTAGCCAAACATGTATAGTATGCACAAAGCCTTGTGTCTTGATCTCCAGCAAAGAAAGGTCAGGAAAGAAAAATAGGAGGAAGAGGGAAGAAGGAAGGGATGGGAAAGAAAGAAAGAAGAGAAAGAGAAAGAATGAAAACAAGTAGTATTATTTTACAAAGCCTTAATGACAGATTGGATCATCAATGGCTGCTAAGTCTTATCAGGTGAAAGCTGGTGAATTCTGCTGAATGGGCTGAGCTAACACTTGACTACATTGACGAATCATCTTCACACCACAAAAATACAATAATGACAGGTGCTGGTGGCTCATACCTGTAATCCTAGCTGTTCAGGAGGCTGAAGTTGTTCAAGGGCAGTCCGGTCACAAACGTTTACAAGACACCTTCTCCAAAATAACCAGCATAAAGGTAGGCTGTAGTTATGATTCAAGTGATAGAACACCAGCCTAGCAAGCAAGCTGAGCGATTGTGAGACCCTAAATAAAAAGACATTCTTATCTTTCCATTCAGTGAGGGAAGATGTTATCACTCATGAAGCATCCTTTCAAAAATTAAAACTGACTCTGATCGTTTATAGTTAAAACTACTACATACAAAGAAAAACATTCTAAATGTTACCATATGCTGCAGTTACCACAAACTAGAGAATTCTACCAGAGATCCCAGTGTTTTTAATAAGCAAATTACAGGGATTCCTTGAAATGATGGATTTGAAGCATGTTAAATAAAATGTATATATTGTTGGGATTTTTGTCTAAAATAACTATAAAAAGACATGAAACAATTGGGACATTTGTTTCTAAGGAGTTAATGTTTTTCTTTTTTAGGTATGATAATAGCGTTGCCATTGTTCTGATTTTTTAAAACCTATAATATTTTAGAAATTCATTCTGAAAGCCAATGTAGTAGTACACACCTGTAATCCCAGCATTCAGGATGCTGAGGCAAAAGGATCTGAAATTGAAGACCAACATGAATTACATAGCAAGTTTCAGATCAACCTAAGCTATATAGTGAGACCTTCTCTCTCTCCCTCTCTCTCTCTCTCCCTCTCTCACACACACACACATTCATTCTAATATGAATTAATTTATATACAGAAATTAAATAATATAGTATAAGTGAGTCAGTTTGTAATGTATGTAATCTTAGATTTAGTAACATACTAGCTCCTGAGAGGGTGGTTAGGGTGCTTATGAAAACAGAGTGGGCTAATGTGCATGAAAATACCCCACATGGTATGTAGCAGCTGGCAAATATTAGAACTATTAGTCAAACTTGCTCTTCTTTCCAATTTTCACCTGTCCTTTACAGAAATAAGAAATCTCTACTAATGTGAATCATGTTAGTACAGATTTGTTAGGACAGGGTAGTTTGGGTTTTGGTGGAAGGCAGGGCCTTCAATGGGGCTTACAGAAATCCAATCGGATACTTCACATGGAATGATCAGCGTAGGACTAAATCATTAATGCAGATTTTGAGAGTGAATAAGAAAATGCAAATATGACTTGCTCTGTAAGGAACAATAAAAAAACTGGGGGAGGACAGTTATTTCTAGGCAGCTCTCCAGATAGAAGTCATTTTGTCCTGACAACATAGGACCACTTAGTGGCTTAGCAGAACTTTCTGATAATAAAATCCCTAGTATATCAATGCCAGACCTACTTCCCCTGGATAGAGTTGCACTATGTACAATCTACTTGAGATTTGTGGGACTATTGATGCACCATTTGTATAATGTCCCAATTGGGTTAGCAGTTCCACAAGTTATTGGGGACCAAGCTCCTTACAGTTTTTCAAACTTCCCATCCATAAAGTATGACTCTCCTATTGTGGTAGCAGTATTACATTGACAGTTTGTTGCAGTGTTATTTTGGTAGCTTGATATGTGAGCTTCATATAATTCTACCAAAATAGCATTATGGTATAAATATGGTATAAATAACTATATGGAGTTCACGTAGGTACATGTAGAAAAGGAAGAAATATTTCAATAACCTCAGAAAAATGTAATTATTCCTTTTTTGCTGTTATACTTCATCCAGACTTTGCAAGGAATTTCATCTAATGGTAGATTCCTAACATTTATTTTCAATGATGCAAACTTTTCATATTTTATATAATAAAATCCCTTACTCTCCAGTGAACATGGGATTTTTCTACCCAGCTTGGAAAGTATTTGGTACCTGAATCATAAAGATTTTCAAAGTGCTGACAGATGTCATTATATAATATATTTTAAAGCCACATTTCTAAGTATCACCTCGGATCTCATCAGAAAAGTCTAAAATATTAAACTGTCAAGCTCACATTTTTCCAAAATTGTAATTTTCTTCTATTCAAGGGTGACATTGAACCAGATGCATTGTACTCATAAACTGATAAATTGAATTGCAAGTCGTCTGCACAACTACTTAAAGATAATATTTTTAAATTTTTTACTCATTATAAAGTGCCGGGTTTCTTTTGGCAATGAGTACTGGGCATTGTGTACCTTAAAATGATAGCTCATCCATGTCTGAATAACCAACCAGTTCACCTTGTAGCACAGTCACACAAGTACTTTCCCTGAAGCAACCACCGTACTTCATAAGTAGCAGTACAAGTACTTGGTAGTGAAGAATGCAGTGACTACTGAAACAGTTTGATGTCACCGTCTTGATTCTTGCACAGTTTTGTCACTTTTGTACCATCAGTGCAAATGTCAACCTTGTATAAAAGTAACATCAAAAACAATGAAAATAGCTTTGACTTTGTAGATGCCTTCCTGTGATCTGGAGGAAACGGGGTCTACAGAACGTACTTTGAGAACTGCTTTAAAGAGGTTCCAAGAAGCCAGTAAAACAAAGCAAGAAAAATAACAAAGCATTGACTGGGAAAGGAAGAGACAGAAGGGTCTTCTGTTAAAGATGGAATGCCTACCCATAATGGTTCACAAGATAAGCATTCTCAGTAGCCAACTCAGTACTCAGTAGCCAATTAGAAAATGTGATGGGACAAGAGGAATTTGTGTACACACACACACACACACACACACACACACACATATTTCTGTTATATGTGTAATCTGCTCATATATAATACACAGTGTATTTTTGTTAAGCTATTAGTAATTACAGATATTTATATTTCATTTCCATGCATTCCAACATGCAGATTCCAAAGACATCCTACTACCTAGATGCATCCAAGAAAATGCAAAATAATTTCATCATCTAAAATCACCAAAATGGCTTATATAGGTAGTTGTTCTCTCTCTCTGTTTTGTATTTTTTGTTAGTTTGTTTGGAGGCTTTAAGAGCTAATTTGGATCCAGTCAAAAAATGTCCCACACTCTGGATTTGCTGGCTTGTGTTTTCATAGTTAGATTTGGGTTAAACATTTGGGGCAAGAATGTTAATAGAGATGAGAAGGTGATTTTTTTTTTTTTTTTACATCTGAATGCCTCAGCTTAAGAGGACTTAATGTCAAGTTTCTCTTAGTCAAGATGGTTACCACCAGATCTCTCAGTACTTTTTGGGAGCTAAACTATATGGGAAGAGAAATGAGATGGGAATATTATATATTCTGGTATAACATTTCTTTAAATTTATAGAGAGGTTAGTGACCCATGTTTTTAGAGCAGGTTAATGTGTAGTCAGATAGGGTCATTTGTATAACTGGAGAAAGGATAAATTGTTCAGTAGGGAGTGCTGCATTCAGTTAGCTATCCATCTCTAAGAGTAAAAATTAATTCCAGAAAGACTAGAAAGCTAAATATTAAAAACAAACTAGTTTTGGGGGGGAAAAAAAGAATAGATTGGTTTTTTGGCTAAAATGGGGCAGGAACTTAAGACCAAGCATACAGCTTAGAAATTTGAAAGAAAGAACTGACAGATTTGACTGTAAACTTCTACATAGCAAAAGATGCTATGTAGAAAAGTATGTAAAAAGCTAGCTTATTAAAAGACTAGCAATAGAATTGTTGCGGTTATTTACCATAATAACCAACAAGGAACTAATTAATAGCCTTCATTAAAAAGCCCCTATAAATCAGTTTGTAAAAAGGAAATCATACATGCATGCACAAAAATGTATATATACATACGTTTTTTAGAACAAAACTACAGATGACCAATGAACAGATAACTAATGAATGTATTAGGCACTTTAGCAGTTCTAGGTAACACTATCATTCAAAAACATCGATAAGCAGAGTGGAAAGATTTCTGCTCTCTTAGACTTTAAAATCTAAGAGGGACAGAAATACATGCATAGATTTTAATATTCTTAAATAGCAAGATTCCATTTTTTTGTACCCATTACACTGGCAAAAATTGAAAAGCAACAATGTAGTATAAGCAAGGGCATGTGGCTAGTAGCACTGTTGATTACAGGGAGTGGTATAGTTTTCTCTGCTAGCGGTTTTCTCTACTAAGACATAGAGTCACAGTTATTATCTGTGCTTTTCCTTCTACCTTGTGTGATCTCTCCCAGTAATCTCTCTTAATAGAGCACTACATAATAAATGTGACACGGTGGGGCTGGTGTGTAGCCCAGTAAATACTAGCCTAGCGTGGATTCAATCCTCAGTACCAAAAAGAGAAATGTATATAGACATGAATGCTATATTATTGTAGCACATTTTTGAGAGCAAAAACCTGAAAACAGGCTGGGCAACAATCAGGAGGCTGAAGCAGAAAGTTTGAGGCAATGTTCTGCAGCAAAACTCTTATCTCAAAACACTAAAAATAAATAAATAAATAGAAATAGTTTCTATGTACATATCACAGTCTCTATGCCAAATAAATGATGATACAATCTACTGTGGAATACTATACAGCCACTGAAAAGAATTGGTTAGTATATGAGTTCTTGTGGCAAAATGTCTAGTACACGAGAACTGAGTTGCACATTAAGATGCATAGTCTTCCACTGGCCAGGTTGGAAGAAGATGTGAAATGTAATACATACCAGAACTTCTGAGAGAAGATGCTCTTGACAGTAGTAATTGCTAATGAAAGCAAGAGAACAGGAAGGAAGAAGATGGAAACAGCCAATTTCTACCTGCTGCTTGTTTTACAAGTATATTCTGTGTATAACTTAACACAGATGTTTAAATGAGAAAAAAAAAACCTCTGGAGAGGAATTTAAAATCCAGGTCACCCACTACTTAATCCACCCTAGGAAATTGTAATAAAGCGATCAAAGATGACTCCTACATCTTTTTAAAAATCCCCCAGAAGGATCTTGTGAACCAAGTATGGGAATTACTTTCTTAAAGAAGCAGCAAAGCCACACACAGTTTATCTCATTAGAAATGAAAAAGGAAATTATCTGCTTCCTTTGAGGGGTTAGTTGGGGGTTTGGGTTTGGGGTTTCGTACAGGAAGTTTTTCATTATAATATATCTATATATGCATCCAATGTATCCTACTCAAACGCACTCCCTCTGTCACCCCCTTTCTTCAAACAATTTCAACAGGTTTCATGTTCTATTTTCATGCGTGCAAATAAATTCAACTTTTGTTTGTTTTTTTTCATATTTACATTTGTGTATGTGTGTGTGCATGTGTGTGCACTACTCCTGGGGCTTGAACCCAGAGCCTGGGCGCTGTCCCTGAACATTTGTGCTCAAGGCTACTGTTCTACCACTTGAGCCACCACTTCACTTCTGGCTTTTTTGGTGGTTAATTGGAGGTAAGAGCCTTACAGACTTTCCTGCCCAGGCTAGTTTTAAACCACAGTGCTCAGATATCAGCCTTCTGAGTAGCTAGGATTATAGATATGAGCCACCTTGTATGGCTCCATATTTACATTGTAACCTTTTGTCTTTGTTGCTCTGTAGCCATGTTTCTCTGAGTAGCTGGTAACTCCAAGGGCACTTGATTTTTTTCCTCAGCAACCTTTCGTGCAGCACACTTCATAGATACAGGTTATAAAGGAGATCCAAACCCAGCTTAACTCTGCTTTCTGTTCATAGTGCTGGGACAAAGAGAATCTGCCTCATATTCTGCTGATTTTAGGAGAGCACCTACTTTCTGTGTGTGTGTGTGTGTGTGTGTGTGTGTGTGTGTGTGTGTGTGTGTGTGTGTGTGTGTGTGTGTGTGTGTGTGTGTGTGTGTATAAACGTATGCACACATACCTGCTTGCCCAAATATATATGCACAATTGGATCACCTGGAGAGCTTCAAAAACTACTGATGCATGCACATTTGTAAAACACTTAACTAATCCTGATTGAAAAGAACAGTACCAACATGCTCTGTGGAATCCATAGTAACCCTATCCCATGGCTCTGCACTGAAAGCCTGGCCAGGTATCCAGGCACCCATCCCTGCACAGATCTCAAAGTAACAGGCAATCCATTGCTCTCTAGTGGGCCATGGCCTGTTTTTCTAAGCATATAAAAAAATTAATTCCTAATTTTAAACAGAGCTAGAGTTACTAAGATTGTTTCATATTAGATGTTCCATAAGAAAGATATTACAGGGCTGGGTGCTGGTGGCTCATGCCTGTAATCCTAGCTATTCAGGAGGTTGAGATCTGAGGACCATGGTTCAACCAGCCCAGGCAGTAAAGTCCATGAGACTCTTATCTCCAGTTAACCACCAGAAAACTGGTAGTGGAGCTGTGACTCAAAGTGGTAGAGCACTAGCCTTAAGCTAAATTCAGGTATAGTGCCCAGGTTCTGAGTTCAGGCCCCACATGCAACAGAAAATAAAAGAAAGATCTTAATTAGAAGTTGGGCAGGTGTCAGACTGAGGCTAGTGAACTAAAGAAAATGCAAGTGGGATGCCCTTTTCTGTTTTCTAGAGAAAGAGACCTTTTGGTGCCATATATTTCCTTGGATGTATTTCAGCAAAAGAAATCTATTTAGAAAGCTGGGTGCTAGTAGCTCATACCTGTAATCCTAGCTACCCAGGAGGCTGAAATTTGAGGATCCCAGTTCAAAGCTAACCCAGTCAGGAAAGTCTTTGTGACTCAAGTCCATCTAACTACCAGAAAACAGAAAGTGATGCTGTGGCTCAAAGTGGTAGCGAGCTGTTAGCCTTGAGGGGGAAAGCTCAGCACCCAGGCTCTAATTTCAAGCCCTATGGAAAAATAAAATCTGTTTAGTCTCTTGTTGACAGAGGCCTTGGAAAAGCTGAAATATTGGCTCATATGACTTCCTCTTAGTTAACATAAAGGAATTTATGTGCATAAATTTCAGAACTTTGCCCAGCTTCATTGTCTACAAAGCCATTTTTATTCTTGTCACACTCGTTTTAGCTTATCTCCAGCCCACTATAATTTTTCAGTGTAGTGCCTGTGAAACACAGCCTTTTATTTAGAAAGAATTATATATTGGTATCAAAAGTCCTCAGATTCAATTAAGAGAAAATGAGCCTTCAATTTTTTAATACAGTTGTTTTAGGAAAATGACATTTTGGGGATGCTTTGCCGTATTGGTTTAAGGTCAGTCTGGAAATAAGGAGAAAATTGCTTCCATTATTTTTTCATTGAATGTTATTGACCTTTGGGGGTTCTGGGAATGGGACCTGGAACCTTGCACATATTGCTGACCTACATCTTCACCCTGACATCAGTTGTCGAGGGGACAGGTGGGGGAGAGGTGTTGGGGTGTGTGTGTGTGTGTGACTGGAGTTTGAACCCAGGGTCTTGGGCTCTACTGGTTGAATCATGCCCTAGCCCTCAAGTTGTTTGTTTTGGTTTGGTTTGGTTTTGATTTTGGTTTTTGCCAGTCCTGGGGCTTGAACTCGGCCTGGGCACTGTCCCTGAGCTTCTTTTGTTCAAGACTAGCACTCTACTACTTGAGCAATAGCACTGCTTCCAGCTTTTTCTGTTTATATGGTACTGAGGAATTGAACCCAGGGTTTCATGCATGCTAGGCTACTCTTCCACTAAGCCACATTCCCAGCACTCACTTTTTTTTGTTGTTGTTGTTTTTGTTTTTTTTATTCCCTTTTATTGTAAGGGTGGCATACAGAGGGATTCCAGTTATATAAGTAAGATAATGAGTACATTTCTTGTCGAACATTGTTACCCTCTCCCTCTTTTTCTCCTACTTTCCTTCCTCCCCGAATCCCCTCTCTGCCAGGTTGTCAAGTTCATTTCTAACATAGTATCTTGTGAGCATTGCATTGGTCTACTCTTTGTCCTTGGTCTCACCATTCTGTTATTTCCCTTCCCTTCCCCAGATCAGATAAACGTATATACAAGACACAGTGTACCAAAATCTAAAACGATGACAAAAGGGGATAAACCAAAGGGAAAAATGAAAAGTGGCGGGGGGGGGGGGGGGGGGGGAGGAAAAAAGAAATAACTTCACACAGCACACTAAAAACAAAACAAAAAACAACTCTTGTTTCCATACCTGGGAGTTCATTTCAATTAGCATCATTTTATATGGTGATCTATACATAGCTATTGTGCTATTGTGCTCCTCTGCTAGGACTATCCTAGACATAAACTAATCATTACAAATGAGAGAAACCATGGAACCTATGTTTCTTTGGGCCTGGCGTACTGTTGGAAAGCCAATAATGTTTCCAGACTTTACACAGTCTTTATACAAACGTGGTTTTTCAGTTCAATGAAATATTCACTGTACACCAGTACATATATTAAGAGGCCAGGTGAAGCAGCAGTCAGGAAGGCTCATTCTCCTGACCTGCAGGTTTTTAATCCCCTGGGGCATAAGACAAATGAGGCAATCTCAACACAGGCCTGCCACACTTTTAAAACTAATGAGGAAAGCATAAGGGTCCACGACTCAGGTGGTTCATGGATGAGGCTCTTTGAGTATTTTAGGGCCATAGAAATCTAAAGCTTTCACTTTATAATTAGAGAACCCAAGACCCCAAAGAAGTTTCCTGACACTCCCAGCTAGTGATCTTCTGATGGGTTGGTTTTGCTGTATTGTCTCTAACTTAGTGCTTTACTACACCACCTCTTTTCAGTGTATTATTGTCAGATAACCCAATGAAATGCCAGTATTTTCTCTTTTCTTCCTTTCTACTCCCCCCCCCCCCCTCTTATCAGTCATGGGGCTTGAACTCTGGGCCTGGGCTTTGTCCTTGAGCTGTTCTCAAGGTGAATGCTCTACCACTTAAGCCACAGTACCACTTCCGGTATTCTGGTGGTTAATTGGAGATAAGAGTCTCTTGAACTTTTCTTCCCAGACTCACTTTGAACCATGATCCTCAGATCTCAGCCTCCTGAATAGCTAGGATTACAGGCATGAGCCAACAGTGCCCGGCTAATGCCAATGCTTTCTGCCCAAGCATCCTTCCCACATTCTTCTCATATCAGTGCATTAGAGAGCCCTGAATGTTACTCAGAACACATAACCCATGTAAATGACCTGTTGTGCTAAGGGAACCAGCAGCCAAGGACTAGAACCTTATAGTCTATCCCTGCAACTGGCTTCAGTACTTGCTTTTAACCTTTACCTTCCCCAACCGTGTTTTTCTCTTTAGTTTTCTAAAGAGATGCGCTTTCTGATAGCCTGGTCCTGGTATTTGTCTCTACTGCAGGGCCTAGCATAATATCTATGTATGAAAGATGAACAGATGTTTTTTCAGTGAAGAAATATTTTACATATAATTTATATGTATATATACATTCCCACATACATATATATGTTAACTATTTTGGATTACAGTACAACATACAGTACTGAGGACGTACAGTAATAATACCCACTGTAAGCCTCAGGACTGTTACATAGAGTAAGGGTTAACAGTTTAGTAATGAGACTTACAGAAAACACTATGAACACATTGTTCCAGTGGCCCCATTTGATTGTCACATTGGAACTATAGCACCATTACTGACTCTGGTAGTTGTGGTGGCATTAAACAACAAAATGAATTGTAATCACTATAGCATCAAATAAAAACTATTACTCAGCTTTATGGAGAACTGGGAGGGTCACTGAGCCTCTGCCTCAGCCTTCTGAGGGATTCTTTTGGACTTGCATCTACAACAGTGCAAAGAATGCCCAGGATGGAAGGTGGGATGTTTGCAGTTATAGGAATGGATTTGGTCATAAAATAAGAGAATGATATGGAGCGGGGAATGGAGTCTTGCTCAAACATGTCTGAGTCACAATTTCCCAGTGCCTAGCATACCTCACATATCTCAAAGTCATTGTGTTGATGAGTTCTCTACCCTTGTCCATATCTGTTACTGTCCTGGGCTAGCCATCCTTTATTGGCTTGGAGTGTGGCTTTGCTCAGCTTCTCCTGGACAGAGCACACTTTCCACTTGTAGTTGGTTCCCTGACCACTAATTGTTCCTCTGCTTAGACGGCAGTGAATATTCCCTGACAGACTGGTGCTGTGAGACTGGACTCTAAAATGGATGAGAGGCAAGAGACTGAGGTAACATTGGTAATATACTGGCACAGGACAGGGTGAAAAGAAATGAACTGTGTAACTTGAGGGTAGGGATCGGAGGGGGAGAAAATGAGGGAGAATGAAGCAAGGGGTGACATTGACCAAGAAGCATTGTACTCATAACCTGATGTATAGAATTGTGTCCCCTTTGTAAAACAACATAATAATTTTTAAATTAAAGGCAGAAAAGAAGTTTAACATAGAATGCTGGATCTTAACTGGCAGTGTGTTATGGGTTCTTTCTAAAGCAATTTTAACCAGTCTCATGATGTTTAAGGTTTGATATCCATTTATGCTGTTAGCACATTAAATCTGGCTCTTCCTGTGTGAGCTAGTATGACTTTTTAGAACCAAAAATAAAGCAACAATAAAAAATAGTCAGAATGAGAACGTCTACTGGCCAGGATGAGCTACAGACAGGAAAGCAGCTGCCCCTCCCTGCCTCCTTGGGCCCCCCTCCCCCCCTTCTCCTCAGTCCCCTGCCCTGGCACACCTGCTGGGGTACAGACAGTGACAGATTTAGTGCAAACACATCTGACAGCCATGGCCTGTAATCTTCCTGCAGGCCCCAGATTTCTGCCTAAAACCTCCTAAGGGGAAGGCTACAGGATGGTTGATGATTTTGTGCCAGGTTTTCATGTCATCTCAAATACAGGAAATGGCAGTAAGAAGGAGCTCAGCAACCCGAAAACAAATGAAGAAAATGAAGTAATTTCCTAACGTGAATGAGCAGAGAGTACTGTCCTAGGGGTAACCTACAGACCATGAGCACGAGCAGAGGCTCAAACTGAGTAGGGTGCTAGCAACCACCTATTGCTTCAGTCTTTAGCTTTACCCTCAAGGAGAGTACAGAGCAATTGAAAATGAAAATTATTGGACGTGGAGCTGTGGCTCGAAGTGGTAGAGCACTAGTCGTGAGCAAAAAAGCTCAGAGAGAGCCAGGGACCGGTGGCCCACTCCTGTAATCCTAGCTACTCAAGAGGCTGAGATCTGAGGATCGCAGTTCAAAGCTAGCCCGGGCAGGAAAGTCCGTGAAACTTTTATAGCCAGTAAACCACAGAAAAATGGAAGTGTCACTGTGGCTTAAATGGTAGAGCCCTAGCCTTGACCTGAAGAGCTCAGGGACAGTGCCCAGGCCCAGAGTTCAAGCCCCACAGTGTACCGTGGGGGGGGGGGGGGGGGGAGGGGGGAGGAGCTCAGGGACAGTGCATAGGCCCTGAATTCAAGCCCCATAACTGACCAAAAGAAAAGGGAGAAAGGTGGGGGGGAGGGGAGGGAAGAAGGGAGGGAGAGAGGGAAGGAAAAATGGAAGGAAGAATTATAGTGGTGAGTGGTAGCCCACTGATCTTTGTACTTACAGAATTGAGATAGCCTGGAAAGGGAAAATATAGCCACTCTTAAGTAGGTACACTGTATACGGTATTTCATTAAAATAAGGCACTTGCTCCCTACAGTTACACCAAGTCAAACTTAGAGGACAGCTAGGTTCTGTGGCTTATACCTGTAGTCTTAGCTACTCAGGAGCCTGAGATCTGAGAATCATGGGTTAAAGCTATCCTGGGTCTCTGCTGCTCCCTACTCTGTGTGAACAGTGCACTCTTTCAGCAGAGTTCCATTCACCTGAGGAAGTGTATGGTTTCACAGGTGTTCTAACACTAAAGGTCACAAAGTCTAATGGAATTTACCTAGAATTACCAAAGCTCCCACTTTGAGATCCTGAATTATTGTCCACTCGGCATAGTCACATTTCTTTGTTTAATTCAGAGAGGAACTCAGCACTGAGATGGCCCACTCCAGTGAAAATATCCTGCTACTGATTCCCAGTACCCTGAGTGCTCAGAAACAGCCTCCTAGAAGAGGCAAAAATAACTTCCCCTCCGGACTACTAAGGTGGTCATGCTGGAGATGGTTTCCAGGAAGCTCGCTGAAGCCCTACAGGGATAAGGGATCTAAGTGTTTTTCCTTCCTGTTCTAATTCATTCCCCTGCCACTTTCTTTGGCCTAAGCATTAACCATTCACAGCAGTGAGAGTTACCTTGGCTTTTTCTTAGGTACTTTCTCTGTCCTTCGAGACTCAGGATCTATTTATTTGCAGCAAGATGTGTTTTTCTCTTTTATTTCCAAATTCAATGCCATTTTTGACTGTCTAAGGTGGTTTGACTTCCATACCATATCAAATGTGGTCACACTAAAGACTGCTTATCTTTCTCTTAAAAACATTTTTTTTAATTCAAGCCAGGCATCTATGGTGTACATCTATAATTCTAGCTACTCAGGAATCTGATACTTGGGGATTGCAATTGAAACCCAGCCCAGACAGAAAAGTCCATGAGATTCTTATCTCCAATTAGTCACCAAAAAGCTGGAAATGGAACTATGGCTTAAATGGTAGAGCATTAGTATCGAGCAAAAAAGCTCAGGACCTTCCTATACTTAGTAGCAAGTACCTTACTTCTTGAGCCATGTTCCTTTTGCCTTTTTCTTAACCTTTTTTTCAGTGGTACCGAAGATTGACCTTGTGCTTGCTAGGCAGGTGTCCTACTTCTTCAGCCAGATCTGCAATCCCAAGGACTACTCATCTTTCATTTATGCAGTTCTAGGCTATGCTTCTTTATTATAGGGAGAGCTATTGATTTGGGTTTAACATGATGGTGCTCCTCAACTTACAGTTGGTGGGATTTCATCCCAATAAACCCATCATAAATTAAAAACAATCATCTACTCTGTCAAGCATAGCTCAACCTGGTCTACCTTAAACATTCTCCAAGACACTTGGGAAAAGCTATCTAACACAAATCTTGTTTTATAATAAGGTTTTAAAGAATTTTGAATTGATGGTCACAGTGGCTCACAACTGTTATCCCAGCACTTAGGACCTGGGAAGTGGAGGCTGGCAAGTTCAAAGCTTTCACATCATAAAGTTGAAAAATATCAGGCGTTGAACTGTCTTTGTAAATTGAAATTTTATAGAAAGTTGGATATTATTTGCTTATATTTAATACATGACTTGGGCCTCAGGATACTCCTGAAATAGCATGTCATTTGTCTTAACAGCTCAAGGGCAGGAGAAAATGTGTGGTTTTCATTTGGAGTTTCTTTTCCAAAATTAAAATCTTTGCTGCACTCAGTAAACTTGAGCCATAAAGTTACTTAATTGTCCACTATATAGAAATTCATCCCAAAAGTGAGTATAAGGTGCCTCCCACACACAAAAAGCACCAACTATTGTCCTGAAAGAGAAAATGTGAGGTCCCTTTAAAACAGAGAGAGAGAGAGGGAGAGATTCTTGCATATTTATGATTTTTCACAGTAATTTATTTCTAGAATATACCATTTAATTACTATATTCAAAATATACCAGTTCACACTTTTGTGCAGCTCAGAAAAAAAAAGATATTTTTATCCTTTGGTAATAAAAAAAGCAAGCCATAAAAATTGTGAATATTACAATCGAATCAGGCATTTATTTTTCAGAAGGTAGTAACTGAGACCATTAATTTGCATTGTGGTCAATACCTGAACACATAAACTTCCGCAGGAAACAGAGTTCCCAGTAAGGAAGGATGATTAACTGGGTTGCAAACAAGGTTCAATAGGGTCCATCTAAGGCATTGTTTTGACTTCTTTTACTCCAAGTTTACACTAGGTGGCATGCAAGGAAAGCTGAACAAACTCAGGAACTTGGCTGTGGAATTCCCCACTTACATAGTAGGGGGCTGAGCCTGGGAGGAAGAAATCAGCACTGTCATTTATGGTGGTTTTCCTTGTCTTCCTCCATTCTCTCCCCAGGATGAAGTGTCCTCTTGCTGGTACAAATAAAAGATTCCTGATTAACACAATCAAGAACACATTGCCCTCACATAAAGAGCAAGAACAAGAACAAAAAGAGGGCAGTAAGGAATCTGCAAAACACCAGGACCAAAAAGAAGCCAACCCGAAAAAGCACAGAAGCCACCCCTACAAGCACAGCCGAGGCCACTCTCCGCCAAGGAAGCGGAGCTCCCGGGACAAGTGCGACCCAAGACCCAGCAGGCGGTGAGGCTGAGCCGAGTGGCAATCCCACCAGCCCAGCCCATCATTACACCTGTGACTCAGTCCAGGAGGACAGGTGGGTGGGAGCTGGCAGGCTGAAAACCTGAGAGTGACTTTCCCAGTAGGTCCCTTGCTGATTTTACAGAGGCTGTTGGTGATGGGCAAAAAAAAAAAAAAAAGAAGAAAAAAAGAAAAGAAAAAGAAAAAAATGACCTGTGACTCTTCAAGAACACCAAACAAAGGAACTTGCTCTGAAGATGTGTTGTTTAAGCTGCTTCAGCAGTATCATGTACATCTGTAGTGTTTTTATTCTATCTTGTTTGGAAGTTCGTTTCAAAACAAACAAATGTAGAATTTAAAGTTTTCAGATTGTTAAAACTAATCCCAGTTTTTTGATGTGCTGCACTTTTGGTCATTTCTCAAATTTTCTCAAAAAATAAAATACTTATAAATCCTATGCTTTAGTTTTTGGAGTATCAGATTCAGTATGTAGAAATCATATGGCCAGTGTCCATATTATACTTTATGAGAAGTTGTAGTCCTTCAAGGAGTGGAACTTACCAGAAAATCAGTAATAGCTCTGTATTTATTTTCCTTTAAGTGATCAATGTGGGACATTCTCAAAATGACTATTATAGACTTATGATTCCACACCAATTGGCAGAGGGTAAAAAAAATTGGCTTTTTTTCTCTATTCATTCTTTTTTTCTCTATTCATTCTCACATTCCTTAGCACATATTTTTCTATACTTGTAGACTTGTAGTATAGGTTTTAAGTGGTGATTTTAAAAGAACTTTTAAAAGGTAAAATATATGTATTTCAGGGCTAGACTTTGTTTAGCTAATGATTGACACTGCAACTTCTAGTATAGCTGTGCCCAAAATTTGCAAGTGTTCACAATGCCTTCTCCAGTTTTTAGTACATGTTTTAACATCAATTTCAAACCTCTATTCCATCATCATACTCAAGAAAATGTTGCAAAGGGCTCTTTCCAGTCCATAAAAGGAAGTGTTTATTAGAAATAATAGAGTCTCAGGGTTGGGGACTGAGCTCAATGGAAGAGCACTTGCCTAGGACGTACAAGGCCCTGAGTTCAGTCCTCAGCTTGGCAAAAACAATAAAATAACAAGCTGAGCATCAATAACTCACATCTGTAATCCTAACAGCTCAGGAGGCTGAGGTCTCAGGATTTCATTTCAAAGCCAACCTCAGGAAAATTCATGAGACTCTTGTCTCTAATTAACCACCAGAAAAAACGAAGTGGCACTGTGGCTCAAAGTGGTAGAGTGCTAGCCTTGAGCAAAAAAGCTCAGAGACAGTGCCCAAGCCCTGAGTTCAAGCCCCAACAGAAAATAAACAGTCAAGGAGGTTATTTTTTTAATTCTTGCTATGATAAAAAGTTAAACGTATCATTTGTTTTTCTAATCTTCATATATACTAGACTCCCAAGTTCGTTATCCTTTTATGATTATAGCCATTATCAAAAGGGATGTTTAGAATGTACCTTTTATCCTCAAAATTAAGGGTCTAACATTACTTACCTTTTTGTTTCATTTTTGGTGGTGGTGGTACTGGGGTTTGAGCTCAGGACATTGTGCTTGCTAGGCAGGTGCTGAACCTGCATGGATTCATGTTCCCCAGACCTCCATATGTTCCTTTCTTTAGAAGTTCTTTAAAGGAGAAATGGCCTACAAAACCTTTAAAAAGCTTTATTCTACAAAAAAATTATTCGATTCTTTCATATGTTCATTAAGAACAGGTATAATTTTGTACACATAAAATCTTAAGAGCAGATTATCCATTTTTGTTCCTTATCAGTCACGTGGATGTTAGGAGAGGGACTACTGGTCCTAAGATCTACACCACAGCTACCACTTTGCTCTGAGGTTAACACTGGGGCACCGCAAGGAGCGCTGCCCTCTGAACTACTACTATAACACTAGACATCACAGAGCCAGGAGAGAGGATGAAGAACTTGAATCTCAGTACTGCCTCTGCTTCTGGCCAGCTATGGAGCCTAATTCAAGTCACTTTATTAGTCTATTTTTCTCATCTACCAACTAAGATGTTGGGACTGATTCTTTTTTTTTTAATTTTTTTTATTGTGAAAATATTGTACAGAGGGGTTACAATTACATGGGCAAGATAATGAGTACATTTCTTATCAAGCATTGTAGCCTCCTCCTTTGTTTCCCCCTCCCATCCCATCCTCCCCCTACCCCCCCACACCCTCTTCCCTCCCCCCTACCAAAGTTGTAAAGTTCATTTTTGACATAACGACTTGTACTTCTCGTTGCAATGGGTTGATTCTCTAACTTAAGTAAGTAGAAGAAAGGAATTTTACTTCAGGGTGAGCTGAGTGAGCACTACTCCAGCATTTCCTCATATCTGATTCTGGAAAATGACTGAAGTCTAAAAAAAAATTTTTTTTTAATTTTTATTTTTTGTGAACATACTGTACAGAGGAGTTACAATTACATGGGCAAGATGATGAGTACATTTCTTATCAATAAAAAATTTTTTTGATCAGTCATGGGGCTTGATGAAATTTTCTCCCACATTTGCATGTGGAAGCCCCATCATGGCAGTTGGGAACATTATCAGTTTAGGTAGCCAACAGAATCCAAGAGAAAAACTCTGATACTGTCACATGATTAAATGGCAACCAATGAAATACATTGGAGAGAAACTAACATCTGAGGTGAAGCCAGTACATAAACTTATTTCATGTTTGACTTCTCCTTTGTCCCATCTATAAGAATACAGCAATCTTCCCTTTTCTACAGCTTGCCTTTTCAAGGTGTTAGTTTCCCTATGTCAGTTGAAGTCTGAAGATATTAGTTGCATGTTTCATGTTTTGAGAGAGCCAGTTGCCATGTGGTATCTAACTATCTTACGAAAAACTGGCTAGTAGGTGGGGGCTCATGCCTGTAATCCTATCTAATCAGGAAATTGAGATCTGAGGATTGTGGTTCAAGCCAGCCTGAATAGGGAACTCTGTGAGATTCTTCTCTCCAGCTAATCTAAAAGCTAGAAATGGAGGTATGGTTCAAGTGGTAGAGCACCAGCCTTGAGTAAAAAAGTTAAGGTGCAGCCGGGCGCTGGTGGCTCACGCCTGTAATCCTAGCTACTCAGGAGGCTGAGATCTGAGGATCGCGGTTCAAAGCCAGCCCGGGCAGGAGAGACCGTGAGACTCCTATCTCCAATAAACCACCGGAAAACCGGAAGTGGTGCTGTAGATCAAGTGGTAGAGCACTAGTCTTGAGCTGAAGAGCTGAGGAACAGCGCCCAGGCCCAGAGTTCAAGCCCCATGACCGACAAAAAAATAAATAAAAAGTTAAGGGGCAGCACCCAGGTCCTGAGTTCACCTCAGTACTGGTGTGTGTGTGTGTGCGCGCGCACACACACACACACACACACACACACGCAAAGGCTACTATAAATACACAGAACGTACACTAAAAAGTAAAGATGAACTGTTCATGAAAGAAAATGCAGCCGGGCACTGGTGGCTCACGCCTGTAATCTAGCTACTCAGGAGGCTGAGATCTGAGGATCGCGGTTCAAAGCCAGCCCGGGCAGGAGAGACCGTGAGACTCCTATCTCCAATAAACCACCAGAAAACCGGAAGTGGCGCTGTAGCTCAAGTGGTAGAGTGCTCACCTTGAGCTGAAGAGCTGAGGGACAGCGCCCAGGCCCAGAGTTCAAGCCCCACGCCCGACAAAAAAAAAAAAAAAGAAAGAAAATGCAGGGGCTGGGGATGTAGCGTAATGGTAGAGTGCTTGCCTAGCATGCATGAAGCCTTGGGTTCCATTCCTCAGTACCACATAAAAAGAAAAGGCCCGCACTGTGGCTCTAGTGGTGGAGTACTGCGTTGAGCAAAAGAAGCTTAGGGACAGTGCCCAGGCCTTGAGTTCAAGCCCCAGGAATGCCCCCCCCCCCCACAAAAAGAAAAGACAAATACCCCGTAAGCATATCCATATAACCAGTGAACAAAACAATACACATTTTTTAACTTTTCAAATTAGTAGACATTAGGGAGGCAGGGTTTTCCATTAAACATTTCTTCCGACAATTCTGTGGTAATACAGTCAAAAAAAACTCATGAGAGAGTACAAATTCATCAACAAGATTCCAGGAATCTTTTTTTTTTTATTGTGAAAATACTGTACAGAGGGGTTACAATTACATGGGCAAGATAATGAGTACATTTCTTATCAAGCATTGTAGCCTCCTCCTTTATTTCCCCTTCCCATCCCATCCTTCCCCCACCCCCCTCCAGGAATCTTTTTATTGGTTTTTTTTTTTTTTTTGGTCAGTCATGAGGCTTGAACTCTGGGCCTGGGCGCTGTCCCTTAGCTCTTCAGCTCAAGGCTAGCACTCTACCACTTGTGCCACAGTGCCACTTCCAATTTCCAGGAATCTTTAAATGACTTCCTTGGGAAACATCAGAATCCTGATAAATTCCAGTTTGGTTTTTGTGTTCAGTTTCACAATCTACTTATTATAGAATTAAATTGTGCCCTCCAAGAATATGTTAACATTTTAACCCTACAGCCTTAAAATGGGACTAAAGTCAGTCTTTAAAGGATGATTTGCAGTAATGTGACAGTGTTAGGGTGTGTACTGACCAGGTGAGCATATAAGAAGAGGAGATCAGCATACAAGACCACAGGATGTGTATGCCCAGAGGAAAAGCTATGTGAAAACACTTAAAGCCAAGGAGAGAGGCCTGGGGAAGCCAACCCCACTGTCACCTACTCTTGGCCTTCCAGTTTCCAGAGCCTTGAGAGCAGATTTCCATTGTTTAGGCCACCTTGTCTGTGGTACTTTGTCATGGCAACCCAAGCAGATGACACCATATCCCTATGTAAATGTTTGCTGAAACTGACTCCTTTCCCTTCATTACTTGGCCAATTCCTGTTTTGATTATTGTTTGAGAACTATATCAACAAATATAGCAATGATTTCAACATAAAAATGCAAAAAAAATCACGATTCTCTTTTCTTTCCTATTAAGACAGTTCACTTCTTATGTTCCCTATAGTCCTTCCACTTATGAGGATTATTATAAATTTTTCCTTTTCTCACATAGCCAGCTTACAGTAAGTGAGGAGACTGTGGAAATGAAAATTAGGGGTTTATCCTCAAAAGTATGTATTTACTCTTTCTAAATCTAAGGCACGAGAGTCTGTTGTGCTAGCCAATGGAACTCACAGAGATCTTAGCATCAGTGCTCTTAGCTGGAAGTTAGAACTACTACCATGTCTCTTCCATCTTACGGTCACACTTGAATGGGGAATTCAACCCTGAAATCAAAGGAAATTAAAGTTAGCCCTACTCCAAAGGGGCAACTGAAAGATATTAAGAGGAATCTTGGAACACCTCCCATGACTATTCAAGCTTTGGGTAATGGTTAGTGCCTCAACTGGTCTGAGCCTTGTGACAAGGCCAGAGTTGAATGTCCCCCAAAAAATCCATGTGTAAAGGTTTGGTCTCCAAAGTGGCACTATTGGGAGATGGTGGAAACTTGGAAAATGGAGTCTGTGAGAGCCCCTTAAGTCATTAAGGCCACATCCATGAGGCGACTGTAGGATTCCAGCCGTTTTTCCCTTTGTTTTGCTTCCTGACCTTGTTATAAGCAGCTTTATTTTACCAGCCTCTTCCCACCACTGCCAACTAGCACTTGCACCAGAGACCAAAAAGCAAAAGAAGTCACTGGATCACCTCGGGGAATCTCCCAAACTGTGAGCCAAAATAACCTTTCCTCCTTTAAGTTAATCACGTCAGACATTTTGTTATAGAAATAAAACTGAAACACCATACGACACCATTATGTGAATGAGAGGAAGGTGCTCAGGGTGGGTGGTGGAAGATGTGGCCTATGGGATGGGCCCCATCCTCAGGATGAGCCACTGGCAAAGCTCCAATAATCACAAAGAAAAGAAAGCGGAGACAGAAAAAAAGGCAAAAACAATGGCTTTGGAAAATAAGAGAAAGTAAAGGATAATAATGAGAGCCAAATTAGATAAAATTTAAAACAGAATCAAAAGGGAAAAAATGAGAAAGAATGAGCAGACATTACACTCAGTTACATAAACGATCGGTTGGATTCTTGGATAAAGTGTTCAACATCAGTTTTCAGAGAATCACAAGTTGAAACTGAAATGAGATACTATGTGCTATGGCTTCATTCTCTGGAAACTTAATCCTTAATGCAACAATGTGAGAAAAGGGACCCCTTACAAGGTAATTAGATCATAAAGCTTCAGCCTTCATGCTGGATGAAGTAATACCTTTATCTTGGGAGTGGGTTAGTTATTACAGGAGTGGGTTCCTCACAAAAAGATGAATTCAACCCCTTTTCTCTCCGTCTGCCTCTGCCTCTCCTTCCATGGATGCCCAATATGTGCATGTGTACTTGTTTGCCCTTCAACCTTCCGCCATGAGATAACATACATCCAGAAGGCCCTTACCAAGGGAACTAAAGAGAGACTTCTCAGAAGAAAAGATAAAAAATGGCAAAGAAACACATGAAGAAATGTTTATCATCCTTGGCCATAAAGGAAATGCAAATAAAAATAACCCTGCGGGCTGGGAAGGTGGCTCAGTGGTAGAGTGCTTGCCTTGCTTGTGTGAGGCCCTGGGTTCGATTCCTCAGCACCACATAAGCAGAAAAAGCCTGAAGTGGCGCTGTGGCTCAAGTGGTAGAGTGTTAGCCTTGAGCAGAAGAGCTCAAGGCCCAGAGTTCAGGCCCCACCACCACCAACAAAAAAATGAAACAAAACAAAAAACCTGAGATACCACCTTACCCCAATCAGAATGGCCTATATCCTAAATTCAGACAATGACAAATGCTGTCGGGGATGCAGAGAAAGAGGAACCCTACTGCACTGCTGGTGGGAATGTACACTAATCCAAGCACTCTGGAAAGCAGTCTGGAAGTTCCTCAGAAAACTAAATATAGGCTTTTCCTACAACCCAGCCATACCACTCCTAGACACCTATCCTGAGCAACAGGAACCATGATACAAGAATACATCTACCTCAAAGTTCATTGCTGCACTATTCATAATAGCCAAGATATGAAACAACTCAGATGCTCTGCTACAGATGAATGGGTCCAAAAATTGTGGTACTATATACAGTGGAATATTATGCAGCCATTAGAAAGGACAAAATAATGGCAGTCACAGGAAAATGGATGGAACTAGAACAAATCATGTTGAGCAAGGTAAGCCAAGATCAGAGAGACAAATGGCACATGGTCTCCTTGATAAGCGAATGTTAAATTCAAACTGCAAAGAGATATGACAAAGTAAACAGGACTCAGGGAACAAAGGACCTCTTCTTAATTTGTCACATCATTTTTAGATGACTCCATGTTCTTGACCTTTCATATGGTTATACATGTGCACATCTGAGGGAAGCTAGGAGGAGGGCATAGAATCAGAAGGAAACGTGAAAAAAATACAACAAAGGGAACCATCAGCTCCACTGGACATTGATGAAAGTGAAATAAGCAACTCAGGTAGCAATGGGAGGGAGGGAATGAGAGAGAAAGAGGGAACAGCTCACACTAAGCAAAAGGAAAAAAATGTACATATCACCCGATTTGCAAAAAAAAAAAAAAAAAACGGCTGTAGTGTGAAAGTTTGTAGAGTCCATAAGCTTTATAGAGCATGATAATGACAATGCGCCTCCTGAAGGTTAAAATGTGTTTGTGACTTTAAATATCACTATCCCATAATACTGTGAAATTGATGGGATCACTTAATCTCAATAAAGAAAGAAAAAAATATTTAAATAAAGAAGGCCCTTACCAGCCAGGCACAGGTGGCCCATGCCTGAAATCCTAGCTACTCAAGAGGCTGAAATCCAGAAGATCATGCCTCAAAGCCAGCCTGGAAAAGTCTTTGAGACTCCATCTCCAAAATAATGAGAAAATTTAAAAAAAAAAACCCAGACTGGGAGATGGCATAAGTGATAGAGCATCACCATTCAAGCACATGGCCCTGAGTTCAAACCTCAGTACAGCAGAGAGAGGGAGGGGAGAAGAGAGAGCCCTCAGATGCTAGTTACTTAGCCTTGATCTTCCCAGCCTCCAGAAATGTGACAAATTTATGTTGTTTATAAATTACCTAGCCTCATATATTGTTATTGTAGCACAAAATGGATTAAGGCATTGTAAGCCTTATAAACCTACTAGAAGAGCTAAAATTAAAGAGACTAGCATCAGATCCCAGTGAGATGTAAGAGCAACCAGAAGTGCCATCCATTATTTGTGAGAACATAAAATTACACCACTCTAGTCATTTTTATAAAACTAAGCATGCGGCCTTAACTTAGGACTTGGCAATTTCAGTCTCACATACTTGCCCAGGAGAAATGAAAACATATGGTCATAATAAAACTGTACAAAAATATCCCTAACATTCATAATTCCTAATTCTCCAAAGTGGGAAAATGGTAGGTGTCCGTCAGTGGAAGAAATACAGCATACACAAAAAATAGTAGACATGATGGAGATGTCCCGTAAGGACCGGCCGGCCAGCTACAGGGAGTGTGCTCAGCAGGTATGTTCAACCCCATTTCCCAGCTCTTCAGTTTCAGCCTCAGCTTCAGAGCAACACTGGTGCTTTGGGACATAGCCTGTAGCTGGTGACGGAGCGAGGTGGGTAAGAGCATGGCTATTTCTGCTCCATGTAGGAGGCCAGGGAATAGGCTTCTTTCAAGTTTCCCACTGGATTTCAAAGGCTCTACCTGGCCTGTATGACAGTTCAACTTCCTCTTCTTCAACTTCTATCCAGCTACCATCTGCTTCTGTGCTGGATCCTTAGTAAACCTCTTATGCCACTGGCTCTGGTTCAGCAGGTTTGCAGATAATCCAAGCACTGCAGTTGAATCTAGGAAAAGTCTGGAACAGGAGGCAGTGGGATTTGGGAGCTGAATTATTCACTCTCCACCCCTGACAGCAACATTGACACTCCTGCACAGGTGATTTTTTTTTTCTGGTACTGGGGCTTAAACTCAGGAGCTGGGCACTGTCCCTCAGTTTTTTTGTTTTTTTGTTTAGCTCAAGCCTGATGCTCTACCACTTGAGCCACAGTTACATTTCAGGCTTTGTAGTAGATAATTGGAGATAAGAATCTCACAGACTTTCCTGGCTTCAAATCATCAATTCTTAGATTTCAGCCCCCTGACTAGTTAGGACTACAGGCATGAACCACTGGTGCCAGGCTCAAAGTAATGTTTGATTGTTAAAACTTTTATAGGAGATGATTCTAGACAGTAGAGTTGGGAAAGGAACGGCACTGCACACACATTGTATCAATTGTGGGAGAATTAGGGAAGAAACAGAAGATACAGTAATAAGTGGATAAAATGGCTATTGCCTAGAAATAATGTAGCTGCTAGAAGCATGGAAAAAAGGAAGACTCACACTGAAAGAAGCTGAGATGTATTATGGTGAATCTCTCATGAACTTCTACCGCATTCCAAGAAGAGCTCTTTCCTGCTACCAAAGTGCAGCAGTCCCATTTCTCTTTGCTAATTAGGGGTAATTACTGGGATACCACCTGCACTTTAGCCCAGTAGGTCTAGTTGCATTGGGAGCCACAATAGCCACTGTTGTGTCACCTGTGGACACCTGCTTCCTTTTATCCTAAGAGAGCTTAAAGAAACAGGCCCTACATTCCACAATAGGAAGCAACACTTTATAAGTGACTCACAATGTTAGAAGTACCACTTCTCTTAGCCTTTGATTCTCAGACTCATTTTTTTCTGCTTTGGAGAGGAACTATATTATCTATTGACTATATTTTCTGAGAACAGCATTCTAACAGCACAAGCTGTTTTCTGCCAACAGTTATCTTCAAAAGGCCTTTCCACCATTGTGTCAGATTTCTAGCTGATGGGTTTGTAGCAATCACTGTGACTTCCTATGGCTTCCTAATCTCATGTCTTCTGTTATAAATTTTTCCCAACACAATATCTTAAGGTATAACTTGGTGCTACATCAGACATGAAATCCATGAATGGAAGTGCCAGAAATATAGATAAGAAAGACAAAATCTATATGAAGAATAAGTGTCTTCTCCAGTGAAGACAAATTGCTGCTCTCTTTGTTATGGGAGGTGTCCCCTGCCATCAGTGGTAGTTTAGCAAGTCCCTTTAGGGCATGATGATCAATGGTCTCTTGGATTAGTAATTGATCTCTTTAACAAGTTAGACACTTAAAAGTGGTGATGGGCAGATCAGAATTGGTCCATTCCTGCCACTCTGGTCACTTTGAACTGTATTGTAGGTGTGGCAATTTTTTTCACAAACTGCTTGGATTTTTTTCAAGATAATCTTTTCTGTTATATTACATATTTGGAAGTAGCGCTGTAGCTCAAGTGGTAGAGCACTCGCCTTGAGTTGAAGAGCTGAGGGACAGCGCCCAGGCCCAGAGTTCAATCCCCACGACCGACCAAAGAAATACAACAAATAAATAAATAAATATTACATATTGGGGCTGGGAAGGTGGCTCAGTGGTAAAGCACTTGCCTTGCATGCATGAGGGCCTGATTCCTCAGCACCACATAAGCAAAAAAGAAAAAAGCCGGAAGTGGCACTGTGGCTCAAGTGGTAGAACTCTAGCCTTGAGCTGAAGATCTGAGGGACAGCAGCCAGGGCCAGAGTTCAGACCCATGACCAGACCCCCCCAAAAAAAAATTTACATATTTTATTTAAGAGACCTTCAGAAAAGGAAAAAAACTTATTAATTGCACACTTCTCTTACTCTTACTTAATGATGAAAGCCTGAATGCTCTCCCCTAGGAGACCAAGAATAAGGCAAGGATGTTAACTCAAAGTACTTCTAGTCAATACTCTCCTGAAGGGTCTAACCAGCTACAAAAACTCAAGGAAGAGAAATACATGGTATTCATATCAGAATTAAACCTCTTGATTTGCAACTGACATCCTTTTCTATGTAGAATATAATGTAGCATCTATAAATAAATAACTACTAGAACTTCAAGCTTACTGAGATTGCAAAATATGAGTATACAAAATTTAACTTTGTTAGTATTTCTAGTACCAAAAAAAAAACAAACAACTGAAATTTTAAAAGAACTTAATGGTACTAAAAATGTAAAGCTGGGTGGGGTGGCATATGTCTGTAATCCCAGCATTATTGTATGGCTGAGTCAAAAGGGTCACAAATTAGGTCTCAAAAACAAAACACTAAAAGAAAAAAGATGAAATATATGATAAAAATATGCAAAACTATAAGATGTGACTAAGATTTCTCACATCCTAAAGATCTAAGCAAATGGAAAAGTATACCATCTTCATGAATTGGAAGAGTACATAGTTTAGAATTCATTCTTCCAACATATATGGTTCCAAAGCAATCCCAACTTTTAAATTTTAGCATGCATAAAATTCAAATGCAAGTAGCAAGAACACAGAGAAGCCAAAATAACTCAGAAAAAATGGTGAATATACTATACTTACTTCAAGGATTATTATAAAATGACCATTCTTAGGATAGTATGATATTAGAGTTGAGACTGGTAAATACATCACTGGAACAGAAAAAAAAGATTGCAGAAATGAAATACATATAGATTAATGAACACAACAAAAATTAATTTAATGGGAAGTAGACACTAAGGTGTTGGCATGAGGAACATTGAAGACTCTCCTAAGTTGAACTTATTTCTTCTATAGAAGTGGTCTTAAGGAGATATGGCAAATGAAGAAACATTTATTTTTTAATTTGTTCAAATGGAGTTAGTAGCTAAGCAAAGGAGCCACCTTGCTCTCTCTTCCACTAATGCACCTTCAAAGTGTTCTTTCCTTTTGTTTCAACTAAAACTTTCTGAAAGAGGTGAGCATGTCTAGAAGCTTTCCAGTCTACCATTTTAACCTTTAAATCATGTGTTCTACGACCTTGAGCTGGGCATGCCTAGAAATGTGTCTACCATCTTTCCTTCTTGAACTATGAACCTAAATTGAGCATGCTCAAAAATACACTCCCCAAACTGAGCACACTTGGGAATATGCCTGTTCCTAAATTTGTATGTAGGCACCTCATATAAAATCCCCATGATTCTTTTATTCAGGGAGAACATTGCTTTGGAAAGAACCCCAGTTCTCTTCTTACATGCGTCAGGTAATAAATCTTTCTCCACTCTTTTATCTCTTGGCTGTGCCTTGGGGTTTTGAATACACCAAGATAAGAATAAATTGTGCACTTGCAAATTGGTAAGAGCACTGGGTTTTCACTTCTGTTCCTACAACACCACTGTTCCCTCTCATTCACTACCAGCTCAGCAAGACAGAAGCTCCAGTGTAGACAAGTACAGCCCAAAACACAAGGCCCCCTCTGCACCTTGATCCCAGTCAGTAGGCTGTTGTCTTACAAGGGCAGGACATCACATTTTTCATCTTATGCCCAAATACCTGTAGCTTAAACTGAGCTCCAAGCATATATGGACAAGATGAGAGTTCCCTTCTCCCACCCAGTCCTCATGGTGGGAAAAAAAATACTTTTGGCATAGTAACACTGAAAATCCTGGGTCTCTAATCACCTTGTGCTGACTTGTAAGGCAATAGTTCCATACCAGGAGAGGCAAGTTAGGAAAACAGGAGGCTAAGATTCCCTCCCTACCTCATGATCAACTTCTAAAGTGGGGATTTGTAAGTGGGAATCTACAAATCAAGCTATTGTCCCAAATCCCAGTTCAGAGACTTACCTGGAATTGGAGTTTAAAGTCAGCCTAGGCAGATAAACTATGAAATATTCCATTTACATAAATAACCAACAAAAGCAGGGCTGGCGGTGCTACTCGTGAGCTCCAGCCAAGCAAGGAAGCTGAGCAAGTGAGAAGTTAAGAAGAAAAAAATGAATAATCAAACTTTGGTATTCATGATAGAGTACTACTCAGCAATAAAATAATTTACTATCAATTTGTGCAGTACTATCAATCACTGGGTGAGTGTAGATAAATTTCTAAATAATTGTGCAAAGAGAAGGAAATCAGAGACAAAAAAAGAGGATTTAGTTTCTGCTTCCATTCACATAAAAATCTAGAAAATGCAAACTTACAGGGAGAATGGTTACTTGGAGACAGAAGATGAGTGCAACAGGCAGTCATGGACATGGAGAAATGGAAGAACTGCAGAATATGTTCATTATCTTGATTGTGGTGATGGTTTTACTGAGGTATACATAGGCCAAAACTTATATAAAGTTTTACAGTTTAAATATGTAAAGCTTGTTATAGGTCAGTTATATCTCATGTAATTACTTTAAGTATTTTATTCATGAAGAAAAAGAACTAAAGGGAAATAAGCAGTTACCCAGCTACTGATTGATGTATTCTCCATGAAGTTTATTCTAATAGATAATGAATATATTTAAGGGAAATCCTGGAAGCTTAGATTTTAGGATTATCTGCAGAAATGTCAGTCTCTAAAACAATGGGTGCTGGTGGCTCACACCTATAATGCTAGCTAATCAGGGGCTGAGATCTGAGGATCACAGTTCAAAGCCAGTCCAAGTAGGAAGGTCTGTGAGACTTTTATCTCCAATTAACCACCAGAAAACTAGAAGTGGTGTTGTGGCTCAAGTGGTAGAGCACTAGTCTTGAGCACAGAGAGGCTCAGGAAGCGCCCAGGCCCTGAGTTCAAGCCTCACAACTGAAAGAAAAAAAGAAGCAAAACCAAGAGCAGATTTCCATTCTTTGGATTCTAAATACCTTACCAAGGCACCTAAGGTGTCTACAATTTCTTATTTCTAGGATCGGTATTGCCTGTTAGCATGATAAAGTCCAAATAGTAGACCAACATGAAATACTGTGGAATAATGGTGTGATGCCCTCCATTATTGTTGTCAAAGAAAGTATTTTTTAGCCTGAACTACTACCTACTCAGGAGGCTGAGATCTGAGGATCAAGGTTCAAAGCCAGCCCAGGCAAGAAAGTCCGTAAGACTTATCTCCAATTAACCACCTAAAGGCCAGAAGTGGAGTGTGGCTCATGTGGCAGGATGCTAGCCTAGAGCAAAAAAGCTCAGAGACAGTGTCCAGGCCCTGATTCTTTTTTAAAGTATTTCTTTTTCACTTTTGAAGGATAATTTTGCTAAATTCTAGTTTTTGTTTGTTTATTTTTTTAGCATTGTCTCAGCATTTCAGTCTTGTTTCCAAAGAGTATAATTCTTATCCTTGATTATCTAGATGTAAGATTTTCTTTTTCTCTAGTTTCTTTCAAGATTGTCTCTGTGTCTGTCTGTCTGTCTCTGACTGTCTCTGTCTCTTTGTCTCTGTCTCTCTCTCTCTCTGTCTCTCTCTGTGTATGTGTGTGTGTGTGTCTCTCTCTCTTTCTCTCTTTCTGCTTGTTGTTATTTATTTTTGTGCCATTCCTGGGGCTTGAACTCAGGGCATGAGCACTAAGCTTTTTTGCTCAAGGATAACACTCTACTGCTTGAGCCATAGCTCTACTTCCTTTTCTTTGTTTTTGATTATTTGCAGTTTGAATATGAGTGTCTTTTAAGTAGATGTCTTGATATTTATCCTCTAAGCTAGATCTGTTTTGGTGACTACCTTTAATCTTGGAAGATTCTATCATCATTTCTACAAATACTTTTTCTTTTTCTCCGTTTCCTATTTCATATGCCTATTCTTTATGTGTGGTACCTTTCATAATTGTTCCTTAGCTCTTCAACATTCTGTTCCATCTTTTTAATTCTTTAGAGTTATTTTACTTTCCTCTCCTTTATGTTTCAGTTTGTAAAGTTTCTATAGACTTTTACCCTAGTTCCCTTAACTGTGTCTAGTCTATTAATGAGCCCATTAAAGGCACTTTTTGTTGCTCCTTGGTTTTTTATTTCTAATATTTCTTTTCTTTACTTTCTTAGGGTTTCCATTCAAATGCTTATATTATTCCCTAATTCTTGCATATTGCCTGAGGGAGTATTCTAATTGAAATGTTGGACCAGTCTTATATACTTGAAATAAATCTCAATTATATTGCATAATTCCATTTGTACATTTGATTACCCAATATTTTGCTGAGGGTTTTTGCTTCTATGTTCATGAGAGATGTTAATATGATATTTAGTTTTCCTTTTTGTAAGCCTTTTATATCTGCAGGATTCTCATCCATAGATTCAGCCAAGCAAGGACTAAAAATATCTGTACTGACCATGTACAGAGAGTTTTCCTTGTCATTTTATTGTAGCGCCTAGAATTGAATACAGGGCCATGTATTCTAAACGAGCACTTGTGCATACTAGGTAAGCCCCTTACCGTGAAATACACTGCAAGCCTTGTTGCCATCATTTTTATTATGTGTGCCAGTCCTGGGTTTTGAGCTCAGGACCTGGGCACTCTCCCTGAGCCTCTTTACTCAAAGTTAGCACTCTACCACGAGCCATAACTCCATTTCTGGCTTTTGGTGGTTAATTGGAGAGAAACATAGGTCCCATGGTTTCCCTTGTTTGCAGTGACTAGTACATGTCTAGGACAAGCAGAATAGATCAAAGGCTATGTACATACGACCATATGAGATAATGTTAAGCAAAATGTACCCAAGACAGGGACACAAGAGGTTTTTTTTGTTTGTTTGTTTTGTTTTGTTTCTTTCTTGCTAGTGTTTTTAATGTACTAACAATACACTATGTGATTCTTTTGTTTCTGTTGTATGTTCTTCCCCCATGGTATAACCCCTGTTTTCACTGGATTTAATGCTGGTATTCTGCATCTTGTATATATTTGTAATTTGGGGAGGGGAAGGGATATTGCAATATTGCAGAACGCTTAAATGAGGATGCAGGCTGACCCATTGTGACAACGAGATGTACAGGACACTATATTGAAAACGAACTTTACAATGTGGGGGGGGGGTGGGAGGAGTTGGGGAGGTGGGGAGGGAAATAATGGTAGGGGAAAATAAAGGAGGAGGTAAAAGTGCTCACTATGTTTTTTTGTGGGGGGAGGTCCAGTTGTGGGGCCTGAACTCTGGGCCTGGGTGCTATCCCTCAGCTCTTCAGCTCAAGGCTAGCGCTCTACCACTTGAGCCACAGCGCCGCTTCCGGCTTTTTTCTTTTTGCTTATGTGGTGCTGAGGAATCAAACCCAGGGACTCATGCATGCAAGGCAAACATACTCTACCTGTGAGCCACCTTCCCAGCCCCAACAATGCTCACTATGAAATGTACTCATTACCCTACTCATGTAACTGTAACCCCTCTGCACAACATTTTTGCAATAAGAAAGTTAATAATAATAAAAAGAATATCATGGACTTTCCTACCCAAGCTGGCTTCAAACTACAGTCCTCAGATCTCAGCCTGCTGAGTAGCTAGGATTATAAATGCGAGCCATCAGCCCAGCTGTTATTATTTTTAAACAATAAAGTATAACAACTATTCATGTAGCATTTACATTGGGTTATGTATTGTAAGTAATCCAGAAGTATTTAAAATTTATTGGATGATATGCATATATTCTATGCAAATATAAGGAGTTGTAGATTAGGGCATTTGTAGAAGGTCTTGGAACCAATATCTCATGGATAGTAAAGGAAAACTGTATATTAATCCTGGTCATAGTTTTCTACTCGAATAATCCTATCATCCTTCCATGCCCGGTCTGGATCTGATATTGCTCTTTCTCTTCAAGCTATGTGTTTTTTGTGTTTTACTCTGCTTTGTATTTTTTTTCTTGAAAGCCTCTTTAAAAAGCTACTTGAGAAATCCCATTTGACAATGGGTATTATTATAGTTTGTAATACCCTTCATTTTTCTTGAATCAGTCTTGTATGAAAAGGTAAGGGACAGAGCTCAAGCTCTGAGTTCAAGCCCCAGTATCAGCACAAAAAGAAAGAAAGAAAGGAAGGAGGGAAGGAAAGAAGGAAGGAAGAAAGGAAAGAAAGAAAGAAGAAAGGAAGGAAGAAAGAGAGAAAAAGAAAGAGAAAGAAAGAGAGAAAGAGAAGGAAAGGAAAGGAAAGGAAAGGAAAAAGGAAAGGAAACCTTACTTACTTTGAAAACATTGACAGAGCTTTCAGCAAATGTGAGGTTTTGTTTAGATGCACATGAAAGCTTCTTGCTATCTTCTCCAACCAAATTTTAAGGATCTCAGTCTACAAAATCCAACACATGTCTTGATAAACATAGATACTGGATTTTTTTAATTACTGTGCAAAAACTTCTAGTTTTAAGAAAAGAAGTTGGAAGTGGCGCTGTAGCTCAAGCGGTAGAGCGCTCACCTTGAGCTGAAGAGCAGAGCACAGGGACAGCGCCCAGGCCCAGAGTTCAAGCCCCACGACCAACCAAAAAAAAAAAAAAAAAAAAAAAAAAGAAGAAAAAGAAAAAAGAAAAGAAAAGAAGTAAACCCATCATTCTTGCATGACATTGATATTTCTTTGTACCAGGGTTTGAACTCAGGACCTTTTGCTCACCACGCTTGCTTAACTTACACTCTACCAGCCAAACCACATCTCTAAACCTAGCTTTTTTTCTATCTTGCTAGTTATCTTTCTTTTTTTATTGTCAAGATGATGTATAGAGGAGTTACAGTTGCATAAGTAAGATAATAAGTACATTTCTTGTCAAACTTGTTACCCCTTACCTCATTATTCTCCTATTTTCCTCTCCCCATCCCCCTAAGTCATACAGATCATTTCCAACATATTGTGTTGTAAATATCATTGTTGTATTGGTTCCTCCTTGTCTTTGTCTCACTATTCCGTTGTTTCCCTTCTCTTCCCTGATTCAGATGAACATATAAACTCTAAGACATGGACACTAGAGGTTTTTCGTTGTTGTTGTTGTTTTTAATGTACTATGTGATTTCTGTTCTTCCTTCTATGTTCTATCCCCTGTTGTCACTGTATTTGATTTTGGTACCCTAGTATTGTAGCCTAGCTTTTTGCAGTTGTCTTGAAGAAAGTCTCGTGGACTTTTCTGCCTTGGTTCGTTTTATAATACAGTCCTCTGAATCTCAGCCTCCTGAGTCGCTAGAATTACAGGAGTCAGCCATCAGCACATAGCTCATAAAATTGATTTTTTAACCTCACAATATTTCTATTTAGCTAAATCCTTTTCTTCCCTCTTTAGAAAGCTACTTGAGAAATCCCATTTGACAAGGGGTATTATTATAGATTGTAATACCCAACATCAGGGCAAGAGTTCCCCCCCCCCTCTTTTTGTAAAATCATTTCAGTTATTTTCAATGACCTTAAAAACCATGAACTTTAATGAAAAAGCCTGACAGGTTTGATGTATGGCAGACTAAAGTTTAAGGAAAAAAAGTGGTTTTGTTTTTGTTTTGTTTTTTCCTTTTTGGCTGTGAAATGAAAACATGGCTCTAGCTACCCAAAGCTGCTTCTCAGAGAACAGTGTAATAGAGTTGCCCAGTGATTATAAAATTTCTACAGAAAACTAGCTAACAAAGAAGATGTAAATGTTTTTCCATCAATAGAATAATGCAGCCAGAGGGGGTTGCGTTTTTCCCAACCAACAGAATTGTGTGTGTTGTCTGTGGTCTTTGATTGCATTGCTTACTTTACCCATTTGGAGTAACTTTTAATAATTTTTTTTTTCAAGACAAGCACAAAAAAAATGCATAAGGTAAAAAATCCTTACAGAGGAGTCTAGATTCTGGTTCTGGCTGGCTGGATATTTCCATCCTAGCTCCTTGTTTGGTTAAGGCCTCCATACTGATAACAGCAAACAGTTTCTCAAAAAACAATCTTCACTCATATGTTTGCTTTGAGTGTGCTGTTGATTTAGAACTTCTTTTTCAAAGGAAATTCATGTGACCAAAGGCAAGTAAGAATAATTGAGTATCCAGCTCCAGCTTTGGAACAATCCCTAAATTACTTTTGCTGTTTCATTTTCTTCCTCTTAAATCCTGCTTTACGGTAACCATTCAAATGATCTCACTACATGTTCAGCTAAATAATGGCCTTAAGAGACTGGCTATTTTAAATTGGAAAGACAAAACACTTTTGAGCACCACTCTGTTTAGTAAATGAAAAATGCCTGGAATATGAATTTAAATGTGTACAAATTCTTCTAAAATACTTTTGTAACTTGCTTTCAGATAGTATTTGTTATTGTTTCTATTTTTCTTCTTTTATTAATGTTTTTTATTGTGAAAATACCGTACAGAAGGGTTACAATTACATGGGCAAGGTAATGAGTACATTTCTTATCAAGCATTGTTGCCTCCTCCTTTGTTTCCTTTGTTTTACCCTTACCATTCCTGCCCTCCCATCTCCAGGACTACACTCCTCCCACCCCCCCTGCCAAAGTTGTAAAGTTTGTTTTTCAACATAGCATCTTGTACATTTCATTGTTGCAATGGGTCCACCTGTATCCCTATTTAAACAATTTGTTTTTTCCCTTCCCCTGTTTCTATTTTTCTCTCTTTCTTTTCTTACAGTGCTTGAGCTAAGACCCAGGACTCTTGCTTGGCAAGTACTCTACCACTGAGCAATATTTGTAACTATTTCTTCATATGAAATAACAAGGAAAGATTATAAAGATGAAATGAAATTAAAACAATGACTTTGAGATGAGTTTGGGGGAAACTACACTCTCAGCTTTCTCTCTTTCATCTTTGACTATGATGAATTCATTCTTTGAGTTCAGTATTTAAACAAGAAGGAAAACAGAGGGATATGGATCCCACTAAATTAAGCTTGGCTCTGCCTTGAATTTCAGAGTTCCTGTTTAAGTCTGATCTCTCCCACTTCCACAATGACCATAATTCCCAAAAAAGCTGGGATATTGGATGAGAAAGAACTTGTTGGTGCTTGGGAACAGACATAGTAAGGCACTCAGGACTTCAATGGTTGAATGGGATCCCCAGTGCTGTGTGTCTGCCAGGCCGATGGAGCTGTTGTCAGATAGATCCAGAAATATGGAAATAGCTGATAAACTTTGTCACTTAAACACTGGATTTGGAAGTGTTTTATTTTTTGACACTTCTTTGGAAAAAGTTAGAGTGTAGAAAGAATGATAGCAATGGAAAATGAACATTTAGCAGTAGTTTTATGTTTTCTTTTGTTTTTAATGTCAAGAATCACCAACAGGAAGTAGCACTGTGGCTCAAAGTGGTAGAGTGCCTTGAAGGAAAAAGCTCAGGGACAGCTTCCAGGCCCTGAGTTCAAGTCCCATGATTGACAAAAAAAAAAAAAAAAACACTTATGGGCTAGGAAGCTGGCTCAGTGGTAGAGTGCTTGCCTCACATGCATGAAGCCCTGGGTTGGATTCCTCAGTACCACATAAACAGAAAAAGCCAGAAGTGGCGCTGTAGCTCAAGTGGTAGAGCACTGGCCTTGAGCAAAAGAAGCTCAGGGACAGTGCCCAGGCCCTGAGTTCAAGCCCCAGAACCAGCAAAAAAAAAAAAAAAATCACTTAGAAAGCTGACACAGGAGGATCTCAAGTTCCATGTGAGCTGGGCTACATAGTGAGACTCAGCTATGAATAAATAAATAATCATCTGTAAATCGTAGGTTTGTTAGTTCATAGATTGTACTTGGCTTTAGTTAGATTCTAGAATCAGGCAATGTTGATGAGCAGAGTTGAGGTTGGTTCTATAAAGAAGAGTTGAAAAAAGCAAAAACTAAAAACAAAAAGGTATTGGTTCATTTCTCAGTTACTTTCCTTACAAAGTAGGGCAGAGAGACAGAGGAATAGAAAAATAATGGATTAGTTAACATGAAGTTACACCTTGTATGTGAGGATTAAAACAGAAGGAACTTCGATAACATAAAGGTTGAAACTGGCCTATTTGGAAAATCTGTTACCTCTCTAATTCTAATTTCTCACAAGGTCAGACAGCTTTGTTTCAGCTTGGTAATATAGAATTTTTGTATGGGTAACTCCATTTTTATGTTTAGCTTAATTTGTTAGAGCCTAGAGCCAGGTTACTTAAACTAGATTCATACCAGGGTTTGTGTGTGTCTAAGACTGGGGACTGGACTAAAGAAGAGAATATATTAAATCACTATTAAATTTATTTTACCTCATACCAGTGCACAGATTATACAAAGACAATCAGCCCATTACTTCTTAAGTTCCTTAAAAAAAATATTCCAGTACTACAGGTTGAAGTCAGGGCTGAAGCTCTTTTCACTCAAGCTCCAAAGGGTTGTAGACTCTTTGAGTCATGCCTTTGCTTCTGGCCTTTTGCTGGTTAATTGGAGATAAAAAAAATCTTTCAGATTTGTCTGCTCCAGCTGACTTTGAGCTATGATCCTCAGATCTCAGCCTCTTGAGTAGCTAGGATTTCAGAAGTGAGCCAGTAGCACCCTTAAATAGTCATTTTGAAGAACAGAATAATATTCTAACTCGAGAAACACAAAGAGTAAGATGGTTGGAAATATCATGCATAGTAGTAAATATAAAGCAAGGACTGTGCTGAGTACTTCCACACATTCATCTTCTCAGGCACAAATCCAGAGAAAGCAGAAAGCTGGATCTAACCAGTTTGCTTTCCCCCAGATACTTCAGAGGAGTAAGGAAGCCAGGGATCTCTACCACAGACTCTATCCTGGAAGTCATGCTAGAAAGAATTGACAGAGAAGTGTCAAAGTTAGTGAGCTAGAGGTCCTGATGTATAGAGAAAGTTGGGAGGGGGAACTAGAGCAAAGGACCTGCTAAGAGGAAGCCAGAAGGGAAGGGGAAAGTGTATTTCAGCAGGTGATGAAGGCAGAGAATCAAGCCAACATGTTGGATGGTCATTCGTGGATGTTAAGATTATTCCTTATGAGAGCAAAACAAGGCTTCAGGGGGACAGTTTTCAACAGATGAAGATTTGTGGAGAGACTGCTAGTTGACAATGATGATAAAGAGTGGCTGATGACAAAGGAGCTGGAAACTTGGAAGGAAAATGGAGGAGGAAGGAATCAGGTAGGTCAACAAGGGGCAGGTGGTATTTGGGACAAGAAACGAAGTCTCCACTCAGGAGAAATAGGAACACAAAAACTGGAAGATAATGTGTAAAATATGATAGAAAAACATAAGCATATCTGATAAACTCTAGATAAACATGTTTTGTAAATTTCTTTTGCTAAATTTGTGTGTGTATTGACTATAGATATAATATATTTCTTTCTGTAGCTTGCAATAAAGAAGTTAGAAAGCCACAGCACAAGGTGACTTCAGAAAACCTATAGGTGGCCGGGAATATGGCTTAGTGGTAGAGTGCTTGCCTACTATGCATGAAGCCCTGGGTTCAATTCCTCAGTACCACATACACAGAAAAAGCCAGGAGTGGCACTGTGGCTCAAGTGGTAGAGCGCTAGCATTGAGCAAAAGAAACTCAGGGACAGTGCCCAGGCCCTAAGTTCAAGCCCCAGAACTGGCAGGGGGAAAAAGAAAAGAAAGAAAGAAACAAACAAAAAAGATTATTTTAAGAAAGAAAGCCTATAGGTGACCATGGTCTGTTTGGCTTAGAAATAGGAAGGGACGTGAGGCATGATGGATTAATGTCCCTGATCTTGTAAATGAAACTCCTGGACTCTGCTGGTCTGACTGGGGACTGTCTCTCATTTGTATCCAAATCTACATGACAACTTCTCCAAATTATCTGTACAAAATTAATTAATACACTGTTCTTTTTTCCTGGTTCCTGGTTTCCTGACACAGAGGACCTAAAACCTTTGTAATTTCCTCCATTGACAGGAAAACCTTCTGGTATTCAGAATTAGTTGAGTTTATGCTAATGAAGACTTAGGATGGGGTCACTAGATAAGCTTCAGGATGGGGTGAGTTATGACTCTTTAGCCAAGTGACTATAAGGTTGAAACTTCCAGCCCTACCCACTGACTTCTGCAAAGAGGTAAAAGATACCTAGAGATGAGTCCTGATAAAAATCCTTTAAATAACAAGGTGCTAGGGAGGACAGGGAAGCTCCACTCCCTCCCCATATCTTGCCTTGTGTTCTTTGTTTCTATACCATCCTTTATGATAAACAGTAAGTATATTTCCCTGAGTTCTGAGAGCTCTCCTAGTACATTAATTGACCCTGACCAGGAGGCCATGGAAACCCTTATTTAGCATCAATTGGTCAGATGCACAAGTAAACCCACTTAGGTCTCTCAACTGGCATCTAAAGGTGGTGAGGAATCTTGCAAGTGTGATTTTTCTCATATGAATCATTTTCCTAATCCATTACATTCAAGGCTTAGTTTATTTTAGCTTAATTTTATATGGATACAGTCATTGAGTATTTTAAGCTTTATTAGTCAGAACTCATTGTAAGGAGATCATGAATGTGAATTTAATCCTTATAAACTTAAGGGTTTTCTTGCTGTTCTTGTTTGATTTAAGTGTGTTTTTGTTTGTTTGTTTGTGGGTCATGAGGCTTGAATTCAGGGTCTAGGTGCTTTCTCAGAGCTAATCTGCTCAAGGCTAGTCTTCCACAACTTTAATCCACAGCTCCACTTCCAGTTTTCTGGTGGTTAATTGTAGATAAAAGTCTCAGGACTTTTCTGACCAAGCTGGCCTCCTATTACAGGCGCAAGCCACCAGCTCCTGGCAAACACAAGTTTCACATGTATATGGCTTGGACTGAAAATTTTTCTTTTAGTACCAGTGATGTCAGTTTACTATTGGGACATTGTTACAAAATGTACCAGTCAGGATTTCTACATGATTCTAGGCAAATCTATCTCCAATAATAAAGTTGTGGGTGGTTTTTTTTCATCATATTTGTATATGGAAGGCAGAAATGAATAGAATTTCCTTCTGTCTTGTAAAGAAACCACATTGGTAATGCGTCAAGTTGCTGAAGGAACTACTATAGAAACAGAGTATAATGGAAAGACAGAAAGTATAATGGAAAGACTAGCTTCAGTCCCTTGTGGTGGACATGTTCATGACTATGCTTGACAACTCTCATCTAAGGACACCCTGCCCCCATGCTTAATGGGCTGGAGTCATGGCTCAGCAGTAGAGTACTTGCCTAGCACAGATTTGGCCCTGGCTTTCATATCAAACACTGAAAAAAAGAAAGAAGAAAAAACCCAAGTCTTTAGATTTTATAAAGGATATTCATAGGTTTCATGACCATACTAAGAGACAGTATTCACAGATGAACACAGTAGGGCTCATTCCTTCAGTACAGTGACCATTTACTTTTTTCACAAACAATGGTAACAAAAAAACAAAAATCTAAACCAAAAGGGCTGGAGTCTGGCTCAAGTGTAAGACAACTGTCTAGCAAGCCCAAGGCTCTGAGTTCAAATCACAGTACAACTAAAAAGATTTTTTAAAAAAGCACTTTGCGTTCTCATAAACCCCTTAATAGATGTAATATCATCATTTTAAAGAGCTTAGAGTTCATTTTTCCATGACAAGAGCATAGATAAGTTGAGATTTAAAATTCTTTTTTGTTTGTATGCTAGTCCTAGGGCTTAAATTCAGGGCCTAGGCACTGTCCCTGAGTTTTTTGCTCAAGGATAGCACTCTACCATTTGAGACACAGCTCCACTTCTGGCTTTTTAGTAGTTAATTGGAGATAAGAGTCTTATGGACTTGTTGACTTAGTTGGCTTTGAGCTGAGAACCTCAGATCTTAGCCTCCTGAGCAGCTAGAGTTACAAGCATGAGCTATTAGCACTCATCTTTTAATTTTTAAGTCATGTCTGCAGCCCACAAATTAAGATTTAAATACTTTCTTGCTTTTGGGGATACTGCTTTAATTAACTGATACTAAATGCATTTGAATAGATGATAATGCTTGTGTGTACTTTTCAATTTCTCTGGGGTTTTTGGAGGGGACAGGGGAGGTGCAGGTAAAGGGTAGGCCAGGTCCCGGGCCACTTATAAATGATCATCTTTGTACTTCTAATCAGCAGTTGTACACAGAGACCACCTTGAAGAGGCAGAAAAGTGAGACATAGAGAACCCTGATCTCATGGTCCCACTTTGCTAGAAGATCTTGAATCCAAAACACTCCCAGTGACAGCTAATAAGCCAGTATCCCAAGCCAAGCAACCTGCAAGATCAGAAAACACTAAATCATGGTTTTGCCTTAAAGCTGGGCAGAGACCCTGCAAAGTGTGTTAGACATGTACTGATGCTCTTATATTTTATCCATTTTCTTTACTTGTGCTTAATGAGTACAAACTTCTCCAAAAAGAGTGGAAACTCACTAAAGCTTTCGTGAAGAGGCAGCGGGGAGGATGAAGAGAGCAAAAGAGACTGAGAGAGAGAGAGAGAGAGGAGAGGGAGAAAGAGAAAGACTGATAGAGGGAGGCTCAGCAGTGAATTGTTCAGAGTACAAGTCTGTGTTCAGTGTGTCAAATACATTCTTAGGGCAGGTGCTCAAATTCACAAGCTCTTTAGAGAAAATTTAGCAGTCCAGGAATATATTGGTTAAGAAGAAGAAGAAGAAGAAAGGAGGGGTAGGGGGTGGTGAAGAAACATCAGCTGCTAGGATGGAAAAAGCTAACCTTAGAAACTTCTCTGCCCCAGAGAGGTGCAGCTGCCGAAGCAATAAGGTAAATGAGACTGGCTGAAATGGATTTTGTCACAGAACTGTGTCCTCTGATAAATAGAGGAGCTTGAACTCTAGCACCATCCCACTATTCCTTGGTAATGTCCCATTTGGGGCGCTGACTGGGTGGTCTTAAGCCAACTGCCACCCTGGCTAACACCAGCCACACCAATCAAGGCCCCGCAGCTGAGACCCTGGCTGACCTGCTTCAGGACTCTCTTTTTGAAACTCTGATTCACTCATTTGTGTGGGATGTTTTTTTCACTACTTTATTTATGGGATTACATAAATGAGCCATTAAAAATGTAAATCTTCACAACAGTGGGATAATACAGATTTAAACAATAAGCTCAGGGCGGTACAGTACAGAAACCACCCTGCACTGGCGATATCTCCTTCGTGACTATGGCAACAATAGAGGAGCAAGGGACGGACAGAAGGGAGAGAAATAAAACATCTCCACATTGTCAGAGTCATTGGTACCAGAGAAAGATTAGGGTATTTTTTAAGGGAGTATTAGAACAATAATGAAGATTGCCATTATAATCAACAAAAGGAGCCAGGGCATCCCACACAGGGTGGGTGTCAGGACAATCAGACAGACCACAGATCTGAGTTTATCCCACCTCGTGGCAAAGTATTTAACCCTTTTGTGGCTTTTGGAGAAGCAAAAAAGAGAGAGAGGGAGAGACAGATAGAAAAGAGAAAGGGGGAGAGAATTGGAGAATAGAATCACTACTAATTCTCAAGTTGTACAGTCTCAGGACTCAATTTTTAAATAATATTTCTGCATACAGATTCTAAGGGAGTCTCTTGTCTGGGTGGTCAACTCCTTTAGAAAAAGGGCTGCTACCTTTCCCCACTGAGTTGTTATTTCACCCCTGGCAGGAAGAGGAATTGGCATGTAGTGGCCAGGTTTATCTGACACATGAGCAGTCCAGCCAGGAAAGGAGGCAACACTGCACCTGTCTGGGAGAACCTCATGGAAGAAGTATCCATGGCTAGCCATGGCTCAGAGTACAGGAGCTGGTGAAGAGTCTTAAATTTGGAAGGAAGGTTACATTGAGCCAAGGTGAAGTACCAGAAAAGACTGGTCATAGAAATCTAACTTCTTTTAGCTTCTTGTAATTAAAAGGTACGAGCAAGCCCAGTGTCTAATGGTAGTTAATGAATCGATGGCGTGGTCTAGTTGAACTGTGGAATATTATTGAGCCTTGAAAAAGAAGGAAATCCTGGCCCATGCTATATCAGAGATGAACCTTGATGGAGTGATGGTAAATGTAATCAGCCAGTCACAAAAAGGAGGCCTCTAGAGTAGTGAAATTCATACAGCCAGAAGGCAGAATAATGATTGCCCAAGAACGATAAGGATAGAGTTTTTTTTTTAGGGGTACAGAGTTCTAGTTTGGAATGATGGTTATAGTTGCACAAAAGTGTGAGTGTACTCAAGACCATTGAATTGTGCACTTGAAAATAGCTGAAATAGTATAGGTGGTATTATGTGTATTGTACCACAATGTTTTTGTCTCTCACACAGTGTGTTTAAAAGTAGGTAAGAAATCAAATGTAACAGTCTATCCAGTGATCCAAAGTTCATCTCTATAAGTAATTAGCTTGAACTCCATGATTTATAACAGTTGAGAGTTTTCACTTTTTATTTTCAAGTTTTATGGAAAGCCACTTTTTTTTTAAAGTTACTGGGCACCAGTGGCTCACTCCTGTAATCCTAAGAGTTTGAGATCTGAGGGTCACAGTTCAAAGCCAGCCCAGGCAGGATAGGCCATGAGACTCTTATCTCTAATTAACCACCAGAAAACTGGAAGCAGCACTGTGGCTCAAGTGGTAGAGTACTTGCCTTGAACTGAAGAGCTGAGGGACAGCACCCAGGCCCAGAGTTCAAGTCCCATGACTGACAAAAAAAAAAAAGTAACTGCTTACAAAGAAGCTATCTATTAAACAAGTGTGTTGCTATGACACTTAAGTCCCTGTGAGGGAAGACCTGGGACATGACCTTGCTCGGGGTAACTGGAATGGACACCTTGGGATTACAGACTTAGGCTGATCAGAGGAAGCCTTTGTACATGAAAGCAAGACTTCTCTCTGGCTGCACCTCACATCAAGGCCATACCTACTTGGTCTTTCCTCAGCAATAAGTCTCCCATATTATGGTATGCCTTAAGGCCCCTCTGCAGATTCCTATGTGGAAACCCCTTGTTAAGGTCCAAGGCCCCTGCCTTGGCTATGACCATAGCCATGACCACCATTTGCTAAAGGGCACATGGTGAGGTTACCACAGGGCTCTGCCTCTGCCATGCTGTTCCAGCAGCATCTCAGGGAGACAGGAGGGTCTTGAGTGAAAACAGAATCCTACTTTATGTCCAATTCTCTAATTGGCTTGAATATGAAGAACGTGATGATCACCATCATCATTGTCATCAAATACACATAGGAAGCGATTCTTGGGAATCTCTCTTCTATGTGCACCATCTGGCTTGATTCTCACCATGCTTCCTCACAGTCAGGGGTACTGTGGTCTCCATTTCCCAGAGGAGGACATGAAGAACCACGTAAAGTTCTAAACTTCAAAGCCCTGTGTTCTCTTTCTACTCTCCCCTGACCTCTTTCCCCCTCCCCACCCCCCCACCCCTCACACAGCACTTCGTGTTTAATTCTGGACTTCCCAACCATCCATGCTTAGAATAGCTGCTTTTGTGGAATAGTTGTATAATCTATCCATTTACCTGGATATTCTTGTGTGTCTCTTGGTAGGATGAAAGTTATAGATGCTTATTGTTGCAACTCAAACAATGCATGCAAGTAAAATTAAGTCTTACCTCTGCCCTTTTGAAGTATTGTCAGTCTGGAACTCTCCAGATTGACCCCCAATTTATACTCTAAGAACATGTATATTTGTAGACAAGGTTGCTTGTTATTTTAGATGAAAGTAGAATCTTACTCTATAATTCTGTAATTTTGAGTTTTTCATGGAAATGTTGAATAATGTGACATATCTCAAGGCCTGTGCATTTCTTCTCAAGGCGTGGATATTGTTCCTTAGCATTTTTGCTCAAGGTTGGCACTCTCCCACTTGAACCACAGCTCCATTTCTGACTTTTTATGGTGGTTAACTGAAAATAAAAGTCTCATAGGTCTTTCTTTCTGGGATAGCTTTAACTATGATCCTCAGGTCTCAGCTTCCTGAGTAGCTAGTAGCTAGGGTTATAGGCAAGAGCCACTAACATCGGTTCTCTTCATTCTTGTGTGTGTGTGTGTGTGCGTGCGTGCGCGCGTGCACGCGCGCGTGCACGTGCACGTGCACCAGTCCTGGGGCTTGAACTCAGGGACTGGGTACTGTGTCTGAGCTTTTCTGTTCATAGCTGGCACTCCATCACATGAGCTTCTGGCTTTCTGGTGGCTAACTGGAGATAAGAGTCACAGACTTTACTGCCAAGATTGACTTTGAACCATGATCCTTCAATCTCAGCCACCTGAGTAGCCAGGATTACAGGTATGAGCCACCAGCACCCAGCATTTTTTTCTTTGTAATAGTGGGAAAATACTATACAGGACAAATTGGTGTGGGAATAATAATTCTCTAAGGGTGAGCTACCAGTACCTGGTTTAGAGAAGTCAATTCTCACACCAATTCCAGTGCTGCATATTAGCAGTTGTCTATAGTTTTAATAAGTGGGTAGATGAACACGAGAATCTTATTATTGCTTTGATTTGCATTTCTCTGAATGTTATGAGATTGAAAAACATTTTTTTCTTTTTTTTTTGTGGGGCTGGGGCTAGAACCCAGGACCTCACCAATGGCACATAAGCATTCTATTACTGAGATTGATCAACTTTTCATTAAGGATTTGAGAGCCCTTTCCTTAAGTAAACAAGTTGGTGGAAATTTTACTTTTTGTGTCACCATCCATATTTTATTTTATGTGAGTTTTTTTGGTCAGTCATGGGGCTTGAACTCAGTATCAGAGCATTGTCCCTGAGCTTTTTCACTCAAGGCTAGTACTCTACCATTTTGAGCCAAGCTCCACTTCCAGTTTTCTGGTGGTTAATGGGAGATAAAAGTCCTATGGACTCTCCTGCCTGGGCTGGCTTTGAACTTCAATCCTCAGATCTCAACCTTCTGAGTAGCTAGAATTACAGGCAAAAGCCATTGGCACCCACCTTTTATGTGAATTTTTAGTAAGTGAATGGACAAGTTTACTAGAATAATAATAACTAGCACTGTCTCAAATAGAGATTTTAGGTATGTTTTGGTGGTACAGGGTTTTGAATTCAGAACTTTGAGCTTGCTTGCAGGTATTCTACCACTTGAGCCATGTTCTCAGCTTGAAGCAGATATTATTTCTGACTTTCTAGAGTCTAAACTATCTATCTAGAAAGATACTAGGTATCTTTTATCTAGCTCTCTAGATAGGTATCTAGATACTCTCTGATGAGTAGAATCTTGGTTATTTGTTTATTGATGGATTTATTTTTGTGCCAGTACTAAGGCTTGAACTCAAGACCTGGATGCTATCCCTTAGCTTTTTCACTCAATACTAGTACTTGAGCTACATCTTTGCTCTAGTTTTTTGGGGTTTTTTTCCTAGTTAATTGGAGGTAAGGGTCTCTCAGACTTTCCTGACCAGGCTGGCTTCAAACCATGATCCTCAGATCTCAGCCTCCTGAGTTGCTAGGATTACAGTCATGACCCATTGGTGAATGGCTAGAATCTTGGTTATTTATTGCTGCTTGACTATATGATATACCTAATCAACTATACAGTATACCTACTCACCATTATAAGAATTAAGAATAGAAGTTTACCTTCTTAAATTTATGGTTTGTGTTATGCTATTCTACAAAATAGATAATTTTAAAAGTTATATTTTTAAAAAAACAAATGGCATGGGTCCCCCAAAAATAGTTTCCATAGAAATTCTTTGCCTTTTGAAGTGAAGAAGAGAGGGTAGAATAACATGTCCATGTGACTCAAGAAATAAATGCTTTAATTTTTCTAACTATTTTATTTACTTGTGGAGATAAATGGCTATGTACAGATGTTCAGACTATAAAAACTATTCTTTCAAGCAGGGCGTCAGTAGCTCAGGCTTATAATCCTAGCTACTCAGGAGGCTAAGATCTGAGGATCACAGTTCAAAGCCAGCCCAGGCAGGAAAGGCCATGAGACTCTAATCTCCAATAAATCACTCAGAAAACCAGAAGTGGTGCTGTGGCTCAAGTGGTAGAGCACTCGCCTTGAGCTGAAGAGCTGAGGGACAGCGCCCAGGCCCAGACTTCAAGCCCCATGACCAACAACAACAACAAAAAAAAAACCTATTCTTTCAGAGTTTTTTTAATTTTCAGATTACTAGGTTTAGGGGTGGGGTGGGGTAAGAATGTTTCTGAGACATTGAATTCATAAGGTCTAATTCTTAATAGCTGAGGTGAATTTAAAAATTGAGAATTAGGTCCAAATGGGTTGATTTCTTCTTGCTATTTCAATTCTAGAGCTGGGATAGAAGGTTTGGGATGCAATGATATAGGAAATTCTGCCAAAGTCCAGTGGATCTGTTCGGTTAATGGTGGCAATCGTGATGGTGGTGGTAGAGGAGAAAGAGGAAGAGAAGAAAGAGGAGGAGGAAGAAGAGCATCATAGAATTGTTATTCACAACTCCATATTATACTGCTTTCATTGGTTAACATAGTGTCTAAATAAATTGTCCATTAATTTTCTTCACACAAGCCATATTGAAAACCTGAAGAGCATTCTGGAAGACAAGAGCATTTCTGCCATATTGGATGCCTTCACCTGGACAGTACCCTGCAGCTTTTTTCATTTTCCTGGGCCTTGATTACTTGGCAGGCAAAAATGAGAGTAGAGAGCTGTGGGTTTTCGATGACTTTATCAAAAACCTTCTGCCTAGTGTTCCTCTGTCACCTTCCCAGTGAGCAACTTGGCTTGCTGTTTTTAGTTGTTTACACAAGAATGAAATAACAAAATTCAATGGCAACACTGCCTCTTCTTTCTTTATTTCTCACTCTTTTGAGGCAAACAAGATTTTCCAGGTTTCCAGCAATTCATTGCCTATATTTTTTCCTTCTTAAAAAAAGAAACAGAAGAACCAAAGCCTCACTATTTAAAAAGAGATGATACAAGGCAGCCTTTTTTCTACCTCACGAACTGCATATATAATTACTTGAATAATGTTGAATTTCACCCATATGCTGGCAAAGAAAACAGTAAAATAAATAAATAAGTAAATAAACCACTGTGAATCAAACCTCAAATGAATGGAGCTGGCCTCATTCATAAATGTCATATGAAGCTTTGGTTAAAAAGGCAACTCTGTCATTCCAGGGACAGCAGCTGTTGTTATGTTGGACAAAATGGATACAAATGGGTATTATTTTAAAGTGAAATGCTTAATTTCAGGCCTAACAAGCACACTGTCCTTCCTGGAGCCCTGTGTCACACAAGCCATGGTCTCCAGTAGAGGGCTTGATTGCACAGGAAATCAAACTCCCAGGCTGCGGCTGGATGGACCCACAAACACACTGGCAATGTTTGAGTTACTATGGCAATCACAAATAGGAAGGCCTTTTCTTCTTTTCCCCATCTCTGCATGCAGCCCTCAGCCTGCTCTTGAATAGACCACATCTGCAAAAAGTTTTAACACGGTACTCAGATAAAGAAAAGGAGCCCCAAAATGGGCACTGACCCGTCTCAAAAAATGTTGCAAATTTTACATACAAGAATTGGGGGAGCTGGGCCACTTTGGGCAAGTTATGTCATAATGCAAATACAAAGGATAAAAGCAGATGGAGGCTTGAACTGTCAGAGACTGAGAGAAGGGAGCTGCAGAAATAAATGACAGCTTAAATGCAGATGTAAGGAGAAAAGTCAGAAATGGGTGACAGAAAGTTACTGGTTGATGAATAAGGAAGAAATTTCAAACACACACACACACACACACACACACACACACACACACACACCAGACAAAAGGGTAAAATGCGATTTGAAAAAAAATCTGTCTATAGAGATTTACTAAGAATTTCCCCCCTGCCTCCCAAAGCATAGTTAGCAAATCTTAGAACTATGAAACCCTGTGAAATCAACACATGACTCTTCAGATGCGGCCTCTGTTGACTTTCACAACCCAAAACTGTGTCTAGGAAGCTTCTGCACGGGCTGAGGATGGCAGGGGTGGGGGGTGTTGTCAAACAATGGCAGAGCCTCCTAGGGACTAACTGGTATTATATACAAAAATGGATGTATGTTTACCAATGAAAAGGCAAACACATACACATAAACACACACACACACACACACACACACACACACACACACACACAGATGATCCTTAGAAACAAATCTTTAGCCAGGTACTAGTGGCTCACACCTGTAATCCTATTTACTCAGAAGGCTGAGATTTGAAGCCAGACAAGGCAGACAAATTTGAGAGGTTCTTATCCCCAATCAACCACCAAAAAGCTCAAAGTGGGGCTGTGGCTCAAATGGTAGAGCTCCAACTTTGAACAAAACAGCTAAGCAAGAGTGAGAAGCCTCAATACCTGCACACATGCAGGCAAAAAGGGATTGGCTCACACCAATTCCTAGAGTTACTCTGGTTTGAAAAGATGCCCTAATACCAATTCCATGTAGTCCTTATACTCAGATATTGTTTGAGTCTCCTCATCTCTCTCATGTCTTAAGGTGATTTGGTAGTTTTCTGGAGTGGAAGTACCTACCCCTGCCCTGAGTGGAAGAGAGCCACCTTTAGATTGCAAAAGGGCTTGTCTCATTTTTCTCTCTGTCCCATCACCCCTCCACTGAGCTAAGGGGTGAGCAGTCAGCAATCTCAAAAAGAAAAAAAAAATCCAGCCAAGCATCAAGAAGAAGCAGAGATACCGAAATTAATCTTCACTTCTTTTTAAATTGCTATTCATAGCATGAAAGCAGTTGGAAAGGACTTGGGTGGGTAGTGGACTCCGAAGTCGCCATTTGCAAGAGTTGAAACTCAGAAGGAAGAATACATTTAAATAGCATGAACTCACCACACAAAAAGTCACAGGGCTGAAAGGCGTCTAGCAGCCAGTAAAACTGACACTACATTTCACATTCATTGACTCTTGTTCTTTTGGGGGAGCCTTCGTATGAAGAGAAAGAGACAATGGAAGACAATAGTGGTACCTTATCAAAGTTCATTCATGCAGCTATTTCAAATACTTTTAACTGCTTGTCAATAGGTCTTGCAAGTCTCTGAGATTCTAAACGTTCTGTCACATTTGTGTACTAACCACTTAAAGTTCTGCTAAAGCCTCATGACCTGGACTGCCTCCCTTTTATGTGGGTCAAAATGCAAGGCAAAGCCATTGTGTCAACCGGCCTTCATTAAATTCATTGATTTGACCTGTATTTTAAAGACCAAAAGTCAAATGGAACGGGAAGTGAAAGTTCCCATACAAAACTCTTGACTTGGGCACTTTTCGGCTTCCTTGAACTCTCCCCAAGTGTGGAAAAAGGTCATGTTAGGGCTGTTTGAAGTCTGCTTTGCATCTGGACAAATGCTTTTTGCATCCATATCATTTTTTTGAGAAAGTGGGATTTGTTTTTAATGTTATACAAGGATGAAACAAATGCTAAGGTTGAAGAAAGGTTTTCCTTTAACTTTATTCATTTATTTTGGTGCTGGTATTGTGGTTTGAACTCAGGACCTGAACACTGTTCTTCAGCTTTTTTTTTTTTTTACTCAAAGCTGGCTCTATACCACTTAAGTCATACCTCCAGCTTTGGGGTGGTTAATTGGATATAAAAGTCCCATGGCCTTTCCTGCCTAGGCTAGCTTAGAACCTCTATCCTCAGATCTCAGCCTCTCGAGTAGTTAGGATTAGAGGTGTGAGCCATCAGTGATCAACTAAAGTCCTGTCTTTTTCTGGTGACTATTTTTATAGTGCAATAAATGACCAACAGTGGCCATGTCAAATATAGGGGGCAAGGAGGCAGAGGAGGTGAAGAAAGAGGAAAAATTGTCAATAAAAATCCAAAAAGTTACCCTTCAACTACGAGGCTTACTCACCCTTAACTTACTCACCCTTTCATCCTTGGTCCTGCCCATTTTTACTCATATTCATCCCCCCCATTTTGTCCAATTACAAAGTCCATCTAGTTTATTACAGAAACATCATACAAACAAACCTAGTGGCTCCACTTACCTGATGCCACAAGTCTGAAATTTAAAAAAGAAAAGCTCTAGCAATACAATTGGACCAGAGCAAAAGACACTGGATATACCCTTGTGATACAGTTGAGGAGTTTCAACGGAAAGGAAATAACAGTCAGATTTAAGTGAATGTTTCCAGGCTCTAGATCAAACTGAGAAGGATATAGAAAGCACAGAGAATGAGACATGTGTAGCTATTTCAAAATTCAGAAGCAACATTCTGTTGCTTATGGAAATAGAGCAGTGGCAAAGCAATAGCCTTGATAAATGAATAAACAAACAAACAAACAAATAAGGGATAGTGCCCAGGCCCTAAATTCAAGCCCCATGCTTTTGCTACTGTTTGTGGGTTTGGTGTTTTGAGAAGGGTCTCATTATGTTGCCCAGGATGGTTTCAAACTCTTGGGCTCAAGTAATCCTCCTGCTTCAGTCTCTTAAGTGCTGGGACTATAAGTATGCACTACTATATCCAACTTTAGAGACTGAATTCTTAAAAGTCATTGAGAAATATCTCTATGGTTTAAAAAAAAAGAAAAAGAAAAAAACCAACTACAAAAAAAATTAGCTACTGTCCCAGCACAATAGTAAGGCATAATTGTTGAAGAGGGGATCCTTATCTTCATTTTGTTAGAAATCTGAGACTAGAAAATTAGGCAGTTTTCCAATCACACAGCAAATCAATAGTGGAATGGAACTATGATCTATGTGGCCACAGACCCACATGCTAGCATTCCGTGGGCAGAGGGGAGAGGGTGATGGCCATGTGTGTACTGGAAGTCATTTCTGTAAGTTATGGGATACCTTCCTGGGAATACAACGTATCCACTGGGATACACTTAAGTGATGGCGTTCCAAGGGCACTTTTAGCTCTGTCCTCACCATCACAGCCATTATGCTCATGTATGAAGCCTCTCATGGTTCTCCAGTGCATGCCCCTAAACCTAGGATAGAGGTGAGTGAAACAAGCCAAGACAGGACCATAGACACCACTCAGTGTCCCCCTGCTGTGTCCTTCCCCTGCTAACTTGGGGGATTATGGCTCCTTTGCTTTCGATTAGGACAAAACCCATTGTTTTAAGCCTCTTGGATGGTTAATATCTCTAACAGATTATTGCCTTTATTTTTTCCCCAGCAGATCATACTTTTTCTTGAAACAGTTTCAATATCTGACTTCTGGAGACGCAAAAGTGGAACTCACAGATCCCTTAGGTCTGAGTTTACTGCTTTAGATGGGCCGCGTGTTAAAAGGTACTTTCTGTCTTCCTTGCAGCTCAACTCAAACACAGAGAGAATCTTTTGATTTGTTGTCATCCCTTTTATTAGTCGTTGATTCAAGAAGCCCCAGGATAGAGCAAAACCTTCCTCCATTTCAGAAGGGCTGGGGATGGAGTGTTAGATGCACCACCATGGTGGGCCCAGAAGGCAGAGACAATCCCAGCAGGCCCACAGGACAGAGAATGGAACCAAAGAGGATTATTCTCAAGCCTCAAGATCTAATGGGATTTGTCCTGTAGGTTTTGGACTTACTTAGGACTTGTGACCCTTTTCTTTTTCCAAATTTCTCCCTTTGGGAAGAGAATGTCTCTCCTAGGCCTATCCTATATAACTTGTCTGGCTCCCAGCTGGAGAGGACTTTTCCCTTAGGATGAATCATAATTCAATTTTCACTCATAATTGATTTATCTGTTGTTATTTTTTGTGTGTGCCAGTACTAGGGCTTGAATTCAAGGCCTGGACACTGTTGTTTAGCTTTTTTTACTCATGGCTGATGCTCTACCACTTGAGCCACATTTCCACTTCTGGCTTTTGCTGGATAATTGGAGATAAGTATCTCACAGACTTTCCTGCCCAGGCTGGCTTCAAACCAAAATTCTCTAATCTCAGCCGCCCAAGTAGCTAAGAATATAAGCATAAGCCCACAGTACCCAGCTTTACATGAAATTTAGATACAATTTTGTAGAATTAGAATTAATGCTGGAATGATTCAATTTGGGGATTATTGGGGTGAGGTGATTTTTTTTGGCAGTCCTGGGGTTTGAACCCAAGGCCTTCTGCCTGCTAAGTGAGCATCTACCACTTGAACCATGCCTCTAGTCCTTCTTGCCTTAAGTTGTCCTTCAGATAAGGTTTGACACTTTTGTCCAAGTCTGGCCTCAGACCACCAAGATCTCCCTATCTATGACTCCTGAGCAGCTGGGATTATAATCATCGCCTCCATTGCATTTGTTGAAATTTGGTCTCACTAACTTTTTTTCTAGGCTAGCCTCAAATAATGATCCTTCTATCTCTCCCTCTTAAGTATCAGACATTAGAGGTATATATTGCTATATCCAACCCAAGATGGACATCTTTAAAGAGATAAGTCCAAAGTTATAATAATTTGCTCTTATCCTCAGAGGTTACCTTCTAAGACCTAAATGGATGCCTAAAATCGGAAATAGTACCTAACCCTAAACTTGGTGGTTTTTATATGGTCTGTAATGCAGCCACATGGTACCAGATCCCATTTATCCTTCCATGTTGTATAGCCCTCCAGTGCCTACGTTGCATTACTGCTGTTGAGCTTTGGAGCTATGATTGGGTAAAGTCAGGGTTATAGGCACATAAGCATTGCCTTACTGCCATGGATGGCCTGGCAACCAAGGCTACTGCTATGTAACTAGCATGTATATACAGGATGGACACACCGGACAGAGAAACAAGTCACATTGTGAGCTGGACAGAGTGTGATAGTGCAGGACTTCATCATGCTACTCAAAATGACATATACCTGAAAACTTAGGAACTACTGATTTCTGAGATTTTTCCCACTTAAATATAATTTTGGGATCATTGTTGGCTGTGGGTTAGTGAAACTGCAGAAAGCAAAACTACAGGTAAGGGGACACTAGGGAGGTCCTAATGACATAGAATAGGAAATTTCAGCTGGTATTGTGGTACATATCTGTAACCCCAGAATTCTGCAGGCTGAAACAGGAAAATCATGAATTCAAGGCCAGTTTGGGCTAAATGGCAAACCCGTCTCAAAAGTTAGTAAAGAAATAGAAATGTAGAAATAAAAATATGGCAAATAGGGGCTGGGAAGGTGGCTCAGTGGTAGAACGCTTGCCTTGCATGCCTGAGGCCCTGGGTTCGACTCCTCAGCACCACATAAGCAAAAAGAAAAAAGCTGGAAGTGGCGCTGTGGCTCAAGTGGTAGAGCACTAGCCTTGAGCTGAAGAGCTGAGGGACAGCGCCCAGGCCCAGAATTCAGGCCTCATGACTGGACCCCCTCCCAAAAAAATGGCAAATACACACATGAAAAAATGTCCAACATCTCTGGCCATATAAGAAATGCAAATCAGGGCTGGGAAAGTGGCTCAGTGGTAACATGCTTGCCTTGCATGAGGCCCTCAGTTCAATTCCTCAACACCACATAAGCAGAAAAAGCCAGAAGTGGCACTGTGGTTCAAGTGGTAGAGTGCTAGCCTTGAGCTGAAGAGTTGAGGGACAGCATCCAGGCCCAGACCAAAAATAAATAAATGAATAAATGAAAGAAAGAAATACAAATCAAAACAACATAAAGATTCCACCTCACTGCTATTAGAATGGCCATTATCAAGAAATCTAACAACGACAGATGCTGGCAGGCATGTGACCAAAAAGGAATGCTACTGCACTGTTGGTGGGAGTGTAAACTTGTTCAACCACTCTGGGAAGCTATATGGAGGTTCCTCAAAATACTAAACATACAGTGCCCCCATGACCCAGCAATCCCACTTCTGGGCATTTACCCAAATAACCACAAACAAGGCCATACTAAGGCTACCAGCACAACTATGTTTAGCGCAGCATTATTTACCATAGCTAAGATTTGGAAGAAAAGAAGACATTTAGACTCAACGTAATTTGCCCAGAGAGAAAACTACATTTAAGGCACGGGAAGAAGACAGCCACATAAGCCAAACAAAAGGGCTTACGAAGACACCATCATTGTGATACTTTGATTTCAGACTTGCAGCCCCTAGAATTATGAAACAAATAATACATTTCTGTGTTTAAACCATTCTCTTGAGGGGAGGGGTTTTGTTATGTTAACCATGGCAAAATAATACCCTGTAGTTCCATTGTTGCAATCCATCACTAGTTTTTGGTTTGGGTTGAGATTTTGAGCCAGCCTAATCTTCTGGAAGCACAAGAGGACTAGAGATTAATTTCTACCACATGTTTAATGATAGTTATACAATGAAACCACAATAAAATGCCAGAGCACCATCAAACCTTAGAACACTGAGGCCCAGGTGAGCTTTCTAGTTGGCATCACCTGCCAGCATAGTGACACAGCTCTATTCAGGGAAAGGACACAGAAGCTCTGTATTTTGGACTCTCCAGTAGCTTACTTTTCCCTCTCTTCCCCTCTTTTCTTCCCTCTTTCTCTTCTCTCTCCTGATCTCCTCTCCTCTCCTCCCTTTCTTTCTCCTGCCCTCTCCTTTCCTCCCTTCCCATCTCCTATCTTCATTTAGCTGCTTCTGATTTGTGTCTTTCATCTTGAAGCTGTTTTATAAGTATACTTTCTTGAATTCCACAAGTCATTTTAATAAGTTATCACACCAAAGAAACATCTGAGAATTCCTGAGTTTTAGTAAGTTATTCAGAAATGTGGGCCCCTCAAACTTGCAACTGCGGTCAGAAATAAGGACAATCTTGTTGGAAAATGTGTCATTTATATAACTTATACAATAATATATTATATATGTATATATATATGGTATATGTGTTATATATATATCCATAAAATATAGTTATACATTATATATTATTACATAATATATAATATAATATTATTATATTTATGTTATATTATTATATAACATATGATATATCTGGATTTACAAAATAAGATTCACAAGGTGCCTTTTTACAATAGATTAATGCATTTATTGACTATATAGGAAGTGCTCACTATGTGCCAGGCAATCTTTAGACTCTTGGTTGTCAACTTGAGTGGACTGAGAGATGCCTAAGAGATTAGTAAAGCACCCTTCTGGGTATGTCTCTGAAGACTTTTCCACAAATGATTAACTAAGAAGAGGAAGCCCACCCAGAATGTGGGTGGCACTATCCAATAGGCTGGGAGCCTAGATTGAATAAAAGGAAAGAAGGAGGAAGCCCATTGGCACCATGTTCCTCTCTGCTCCTTGGCTGCCAAGGAGGAGCAGCTTTGCTCTACCACACCCTCCAAGCAGGATGTTCTGGCCCAGACACACAGTGCCAAGTGACCATGCTGAGTCAAGCAATTCTTTCCTCCTTTATGTCAGGTATTGTATCCCAAAAGTGTGGCTAATAACAAATTCTGAGGATGAAATAGTAAATGAAACTGACAATCCTTTGCTGTCACAGAAGGTACCACATGAAAATACTGCTGGAATAACCAAGAGGGGTTTTAATGACAGGCTAAAGGCAGAGAACTTGGGGACAAGATTCTGGCTTTTTCCATGGGTCAGATTCTGGCTGTCATTAGCGGGTAAAACAATAGGATTTGCTGACCAGTTAGAGACAGTGTATAAAAGAGAAACTAATGAAGAGTTACATATCGCTCTGAGACAACAACAAAAATAAAGAAGCTGAGCTGGGAAGGTGGCTCAGGGGTAGAGTGCTTGCCTTGCATGCATGAGGCCCTGGGTTCAATTCCTCAGCACCACATAAGCAGAAAAAGTCGGAAGTAGCGCTGTGGCTCAAGTGGCAGAGTGCTAGCCTTGAGCTGAAGAGCTGAGGGACAGCACCCAAGCCCAGAATTCAGGCCCCATGACCAACAAAAAGCAAGAAAGCAAGAGAGAGGGAGGGAGAGAGAGAGAAAGAGAGATGGAGAGAGAGAGAGAGGAAGGAAGGAAGGTAGGAAGGGAAGAAAGAGAGAAAAAGCTGTCATTTCAAAGACAAAAAACTCAGAGAAAGAAACTTTTTTTTTTTTTTTTTGTCGTGGGGCTTGAACTCTGGGCCTGAGCATTGTCCCTCAGCTCTTCAGCTCAAGGCTAGCGCTCTACCACTTCCAGTTTTCTGGTGTTTATTGGAGATAAGAGTTTCGTGGACTTTTCTGCCCGGGCTGGCTTTGAACCGCGATCTTCAGATCTCAGCCTCCTGAATAGCTAGGATTACAGCCACCGGTACCCTGCAGAGAAACATTTTTAAGGTGTGTGGGGGAGGGGTGGATTTGGAACCTACTGAACCTGATATATGCCAATTATGTATCCAGGTAGAAACAATATTAGTCAATTGTACATATGGGTATAGAATGTCTACGAGATGTCCTGGTTAGAGATATAAAAAGTTGAGAATCATTAAAAGCAGAAAAAGAGCCTGGCTAGGCAATCAGTGCAAAGGTCGTTTCCTATAGAGGTTCTGTATCTGTCTCCATGCCCTTGAGCAGTCCTGTGTGAAGGCACCAGGATCACAGGACCATGGCCTCTTGGGCATTCTGTCATAGCCCATTGTTCCTGGAAGACTTGTATATCTGATTGGGCTGATTGGACCTCAGAGGTATGTACTAAATTGGACATCCAATCAGAGAGCTGGTATAAGCTGTGTGGAGCCCCTGATTGAGTCAGAGGACTTGATGTGGCCTATACTCTGTCTAATGATCTTGGGAGTCACATCTCTCTTAGAGACACCTTATTAACCTCTGCATAATCCCCTTTAAGATATGTCCTCCCTTAGGGCCTCTTCTGTCTAGCCAGAACTGTGCTTATTTTTTCCTTCAATAAATCTTTGTCATTTTACTTCTCTTTGTGTGTTCTTGGATTCAATCTTCAAGTCTATAGAGAAAAAAGACACAATCTGGATGTTGTAGTTTTTTGGTATCATCATTAATCTTCCTATGCCCTGCTTCCCTACATCATTCCATCAAATGAAAGCATTTTGCTTTGCTCCGGTCTTGTTAGATGGGTAGGCCATGATCAACTTAGAAGCAGAAAATACAGAGCTGCTCAATGCCTGTGACTATTTTCCTGATGGATGCCAAGTTCTTGATTCAAACCACAACGTATCAGGTAGCCTATGGGAAGTCCTGGGCTCTTGCCAACTCACAGAGACACTGAAACTACTCTCTAGTTCTTGAAGCCTTCATCGTCTTAATGATGACACTATTTACCCTTCCTTACACAACTAAATTTATGTTTGCTATTCAGCTTTTCAAAGCTATACACTTATTCAAGTGTTGATAGCTCATCTGCAATCCTAACTACTCAGGAAGCTGAGATCTGGAGATCTTAGTTCGAAGCCAACCCAGGCTGAAAACACCAAGAAACTCCATCTCTAATTAATCAGCATAAAGCAGATGGAGTTGTGGCTCAAATGGAAGAGCCGTGAGCAAGGAAATTCAAAGTATGTTAACACTCTGTTCAAGCCTTGGTAGTAAAAAAAAAAATCTATACAGTAGCTGGGTACTGGTGGCTCATGCCTGTAATCCTAGCTACTCGGGAAGCTGAGATCTGAGGATGGAGATTTGAAGCCAGCCTAGGCAGGAAAGTAGGTCTGTGAAACTCTTCTCTCCAATAAACTATTCAGAAAAGCTGGCAGTGGCACTGTGGCTCAAGTAGTAGAGCACTAGCCTTAAGTAAAAAGAAGTTTAGGACAGTGACTGTCCCCCTGAGTTCAAGCCCCAGGACCAGCCAAAAAAACTATACAATTGGATACACACCACACACACACACACACACACACACACACACACACACACACACATACATGCATGCATGCATACATAGGTATTTAAACAGCAGAAAAACAATGGAATCATTATTGTAAAAGCCAGGATATGTGTAACTCTGAAAAGGAAGGAAAAGCATGCACAGGTGCTGGAGATTTTCTAGTTATTTGTCTGGGTGAAAATATACAATATGCAATACTGTTGTTTTCATTGTAAATATTCCCTTAGAATTTCTCTCTGTGTTGCATATGTCTCATATTAAAATATTTTAGAAAGGGGAGAGAAGATTTTTCTATCTTTCTTTCTTTCCTTCTCCTTCCTTCCTTCCTTTCTTCCTTCCTTCCTTGCCTTATTTCCTTTGTGATGCTAGGGCTGGAACTCAGGTCCACATGCATGCTAGCATGTCACTGAGTTACCCTCAGTCCCAGTTCATAGAAAGGACTGTTTCAGGTCAAGAAGGCTTCTTTGGGGGAGTGACAGATGAGCAAAGATAAAAGAATGAGTATTGTGATGGTTAACTTGGTATGTGTGCTTGATTAGATTGAGGGATGTCCAGAGAGCCAGTAATACATTACTTATAGTAATCTGTGAGGTCTATGAGGGTGTTTTCCAGGAGAGATGGCAGGTGAGTCAGAGAACCGAGTGCAAAAGGCCCTCCCTCAGGGTGAGTGAGCACCAACCAGCTCAGGCCTACATGGAACAGGAACGCAGAAGGGGGAAATTCTCCTGGTACTTCTTATCAGAAGGGCACATTTCTCCTGCTGCCTTGCAATGCAGACTATTCGGTGAGGATGAATCTTAAAAGTAATAGACTAATTAATTTGGCAGGGGAAATTTTAGGACAGCAAAAAATTCAGGCTGTAGCATGGTGATTAATAGCTCCTTTCAGTCAGGTTAACAGTGAAAATGAGAAGTAAAAGCCAAAGTGAAAAGATTTGAAAAATAATTCAGTTTGATCAGAAAGGATCATGTTTAAAATGGTGTTTTAAAGAGATTAGTGCCATTAAAAAGAAACTGAGAGGGTCAGATGCTGGTGGCTCACACCTGCCAACCTAGTCAGGAAAGTCCGTGAGACTCTTTACTCCAATTAGCTACCCAAAAATAGCTGGAAGTAGAGCAGTGGCTCAAGTGGTAGAGCTCCAGCTTTGAGAGACAAAGCTTAGGGATAGCCCCCCGGCCCTAAATTCACGCCCCAGAACTAGCACCAAAAAAACAAACAAACAGTATTTTGTACCTCAGCAATAGTAAAGATACCTTGAGGGCATCTTGGAAATTGACCATACCCACCCATCACAAGATCAAGAATATAAAATTACAAATTCATTGAAAAAACTTCCTTTTAAAAAGAGAGCTCCAGAATACCCTGTTCTCCCAGGGCTGCCTGGAGAAGGCTTTCCCTCGAGCTCAATCACCCAGACTGCCAGAGGCACTGCCACTGGAGTCTGAGGGAGACTGACCACTACTTGAGCTGGTGGCAGACCTTGGCATCACCCAAACGAGGCTGGTTTAGTGAAAGTTGCACGGTGCCTTGTGGCTCCTGCTAACATTTCAAAGGACCGTTTGGGAGGCTTAGCAATGTGTGACAGAGTCAGAGTCCCTGCAGGAATCCTCTGAGAGGGCAATGCATGAGGCTGTGAAGATGACGCCTAAGCTGCCATTGAGAGTCCATTGGGCACGTGCTGAAGAAAGCTACACGCAAAGGGGAGACAGTCTAAGTGAGAAGCCACGTGGGCAGGGTAGTTCGAGCCACTGGAGCTCATATGACAGTGTGCCCTAGATGGCAGGCATGGAACCACAGGGTTTAATATTTGGCCTGATGAGCAAACATTTCAGTCTAGCTTTAGTGACATGCCTCCAATTGTGTGTGTGTGTGTGTGTGTGTGTGTGTGTGTGTGTGATGGTACTGGGGCTTGAACTCAGGACTTGCGTGTTCTCTTAGCTTTTTCACTCAAGGCTGATGCTCTACCACTTGAACCACAGCTCCACATCAGGATTTTTGGCATTTAATTGGAGATGAGTCTCATTGGTTTTCCTGCTCAGGCTGGCTTCAAACTATGATCCTCAGATCTCAGCCTCCTGAGTGGCTAGGATTACAAGCATGAGCCACTGGTGCCAGGCAACATGTGCCTCCATTCTATGCCCCTTTTACTCCCTTTCCAATAAGAATATTTACTCTGCCATTGCCTTGGATGTATGCAACTTTCTTTTTGCTTTTACAGGAGCTCATAACTAAGATGTTTTTCTCAAGATTCAGAAAAGATCTGGACTTAAACTTGTGATCAGTGGTGGGAGTGCTTAGACACAGACTGAGTGCACTTTGCATTATAAGATGGCCATGATTCTTGGAGGGCCAGGAAAAGAATGTTATGGTTTGTGTATGCACAGGCTCATTTATTAAATATTTGGTCTCCAACTGTTGGTGCTATTTGGGGATACTGCAGAAGCTCTAGGAGATAGAACCTAGCTGGAGGAAATTGAAGGTTGTACCTGGCCCCTATTCTTCTCTGTCTCTGCTTCCTGTCCATCATGAGATGAACAGTCTCCTCCTCTACCCTTCCCCCACCCATTACAATCTGCCTAAGTACACTGAACTCTTTCCAATAGTGAGCCAAATAACTCAGTTCTCCATTAAGTTGCTTTTGTCAAAGTAATAAGAAAAGTAACTAACCCAGTACCTATCCTTTACATTCCTGCTATCAGCCTGTGGCCCAGGCACTCATGCTGTGAAACCTCTAAGTGTTACTAAGCCTCTCCACTCAACTTGTACAAATGGTACGTAAAAGAAGGGCCAGCATGTCAACCCCATGTATTTAGGAGAATGCTAGATTCTGAATCACAATTCAGAGCGAATAAGCGTAGGTATTTTATGTAATCTAATATAAAATACGTGCACTTAAACTTGACATGAATATCTGAACCTTCCTTTCTTTGTTCCCTTTCTTCTTTCCTTCCTTCCTTCTTTCCTTCCTTCCTTCTTTCCTTCCTTCCTTCCCTTTTCCTTTTTTTGTCCTCCGTTCTTTCCTTTTTTCTTTCTTCCTGTTTTCTTGCTTTTTCTATTAAACTGAGGTATGAACTAAGGGCCTTACTCTTACAAGCCACATTCTTAGTCCTTTTTGTTTTAGCTAAGGTCTTGTGTTTTTGCTTTGGCTAGCCTGGACCATGATCCTCCTGTTTATACCTCTTGAGTATCTGGAATGACAAGCATGTGCTACCAAGCCAGCCTATTGGTTGTGATAAGGATCTTGTTAACTTTAAGGCTGGGCTGGCCTTGAACTGCCGTCCACCCAATCTCTACCTTATGAATATCTGAGATTACAGATGTAACTCACAGTGCTTGACTGATTACCCCTTTTTCTGAAGATAGAATTCTAGAAATTGCATTAAAAGTTTTGTGGTATTGAATTTTTAAAATTTTATTTAGATGTAGAGAAACTGTAAAGTCTTAAGTGAAGAAATCTTTTCATTCTGTTTTAGTCTGAGTCTTCTGAAAAGGGAATATTAAGATAGGATTGAATGTGTAAGAATTATTATTAAGGGAAGTGAGAAGAACTAGTGAGATAATCAAGGAAAGCCTAGAAGACTGTCAGACATAATGCAAACCTACCTCTGGGTGAAGGGAAGAGGAAGAAGAGAATGAGGGAAAGCCCTACCTAGGCTACTGTGGTCTGACAAAGTTGGCATGGAGGATTTGAGCCAAAGCAAGCTGGCAATCTTTTTTTTTTTTAATGTGTGTGTGTGTGTGTGTGTGTGTGTGTGTGTGTGTATGCCAGTCCTGGGGCTTCAACTCAGGGCCTGGATGCTGCCCTCAAGCTTTTCTTGTTCAGGGCTAATGCTCTACCACTTGAGCCACAGCTCCACTTTCAGCTTTTTGGTGGTTAAGAGTCTCATGCACTTTCCTGCCTGGGCTGGCTTTGAATTATGAGCCTCAGATCTTAGCCTCTTGAGTAGCTAGGACTACAGTCATGAGCTACAGCACCTGGTGCAAGCTTACAATCTTAAAACAGAGGGTTAAGTATTCATGACCTTACATTTGGCAATGGATCCTTACAAATCAACCGGAGCACATGTCACAAAGGAAAGAATAGGTAAATTAGATTTCATCGAAGTTTAAAACCTTTGTGCAACTGGGTCCTAGTGGTAAATATCTGTAATCCTTGCTTCCCAGGAGGCTGAGATCTGAAAATCATAGTTTGAAGCCATCCTAGGCAAGAAAGTCCTTGAGACTTCTCTCTCCAATTAACCAAGTGGTACTCAAGTGATAGAGAACCAGCCATAAGCAAAAAATTATTTTAAAAAACAGCACCCAGGCCCTACACTCAAGCCCCAATAAGGAAATAAAACACACACACACACACACACACACACACACACACACACACACACACGGACTCCATGGCTCTCCTATGACCTTTCTCTTTCAGTGTCCCTAGTCTTTAGTTTGCTGTATCCATCTTATTTTGTCTCTTAAATATCTCTTAAATATTTTTCCACTGATGTCACTATTCAGCCCCATCACTCATGCTATATTTTTTAATTATTTATTTTTTGCTCAAATCTTTGGATGCACTTTCATAACTAGGACACTCAAGTCCCTGCCAGATACTTTCTTGGAGGTTCTGGTCATTGGTGATGTTGAATCCATTAATGACTTGGGGCTATATCATATTTGCCAATGCACAGAAGTTTCTTGGTTTTGTTTTGTTTTGTTTCCTTTTTTTTTTCTCAGTACTGGGCCTCAAACTCTTGCTCAGCTTGCTTACTCATAGCTGGCCCTCTACAACTTGAGCCACATCTCTAGTCTGATTTTTTACTGATTATTTGGGAGATAGAATCTTATCAAGCTTTTGTGCCTGGGTTAGCTTTAAACCACAGTCCTTCAGATCTAGCCTCCTGAGTAGCTATGGTTACAGGTATAAGCCACTGGCACCTGGCTCAAAGGAGTATTTTAGCCACAGTTCAAATCATTGTTTGGAAAAGCATTTTTATACTGTGACCCTTTGTGTCTTCTACCAGGGCCTAAGGACCTCTGCCAAACAGTTGGTTCTTTCCCTCATTCCAGAGGTGTCGGCCAGAGCCAGGAGCCGGGCTGTGCCTTCATCCTATCTGCATTGCTCTTATTTAAGGAAAAGTCCCACTGTGGAAATGTGATATGTAAAGATGCTGCTCCCTTTTTTTTAACTTCTAGGGCCAGGCATAATTGGACATGCCTGTGCTTCTAAGTGCTAGGGAGCTGCGGCGGAAAGATCATGATTTCAAGTCCCCTTGGGGCTAGATAGCTAGACCACCTCAATCAAAGAAACACACAAAAAACCCTCCTCGCATCTTTTTGGGGGATACTTTCCACAGTTTATCCTTGCAGTTGGGCAAGGGCTTGACTGGACTTACTCCATTATCTTTGTCTATTTTCTGTTACCATAACAAAATAATTAAGGCTGGAAACTTTTACAGATAAGAGGTTTATTTAGTTCACCATTTTGAAGGCTACTTGTTAGCTTTTTGGTGGTTAATTGGAGATGAGTCTTACAGATTTTTCTACCTGGGCTGGCTTCAAACCACAATCCTCAGATCTCAGCCTCCTGAGTAGCTGGGATTTCATGTGTGAGCCACTGACACCCAGCTGAATTCTCATGTGGATGGAAATGAGCCTTCCCTTGGAAGAGAAACAGAGCCTGGACTCTCCCAAAGACCTCAACCTCCATGATGTAAGCAAATAGCCATAGAAATGCCAATCAGGACCCTCCAGGGTCCATTGTCCCTCCTTCCCCCCACCCCCAAGAAATGACCTGCATGGGCAATCCATCATCCTATGACTATGGCGCCGGCCGCTGGCCCTTGGTGCTGATGCTTGACTCCATTAACATCATTTAGTTTTTAGACTTTTCCTAATTAAGAAAGGTTCCCACCAGCAAACAGAAAAAAAAAAAAAAAAGTCCTTACCACCTCTTTCATTACCCCAGCTTTTCTTCCCCTTAATTACTATTGAGCCTCCTGGTTGATTAAATTAGTTTTTTTTAAAGATCTTTTCTAAAATCTTAGGGAAATTATCTTTTTAAAAAATCATGAAATCAATTCCCTTACGCTGTTTTAATCTTTTATGCCCTTAGCTCAAAGAGGGATGGGCGGACAAGAGCAGGCCCTCTGAGGAGTGTGCAGCCCTACACTGCCGGCCGGCCTTCCAGGGCCTTTGTGGACCATCTGGGTCAATTTCCTTCCAAGTAAATGAAATGCAAATAAAAATTCCAGCAGTTTTTCAGCTGCCGGCTGCCCAGCTGATTAGCATGACAGAGACTGGGAGCTGAGGCCTGACCCAGTGCACTTCCCCTCATCTCATTAAGTTGTAACTCCACCACGGCTGCATTCACCGTGTTTATTGACGCTGAAAGGCGTCTTTATCCAAAACTAGCTAAATTCACATTCAGAGTTTTTACTTGGAAGTCTTGCCTACTTGGGCATCCACATGAAAGTGAACCTATTGTGACTGGCTCATGTGCCCTGCTGATTCTCAAACAATCTGGAGGTTTCCCAAAAAAATGTTTATTTCCCAAGTTTGCATCCTTCCACCCAACTCAGCTCCTCCCCCCTCAATGCTGGGGGGAGGACGGGGGAAGGGGAGGAGGGTACACTGGGCAGGAGGAGGCAGTGGTGAGCGTGGAAGGAATTCCTAAAGTCAAGTTCTTAGGGATTTTGACCTGGGTGAGTCTGAGATCTATAGGCATGGCAGGCTCCCTGCTCCTCGGAAAGCTTTCCTACCTACTTGGAGACTAGCTTCCCACAGATGCTGGCCAGGCCCCGGGCTCCATGCCCTGCTGTGCCCCCTGGCTCCCATTTCCTTGATCTCTTCTTTTACAAAGCACTTGCCAACTCACAGCCGGTACCTCCTGTGGGTAAATCCTAGCCAGTCTGGAGGCTGAGATTTGTGGATTGCAATTTGAAGCCAGCCCCAACAGGAAAGTCTGTGACAGAACTCTTTATCTCCAGTGAACTATTAAAAAAAAAAATCCAGAAGTAGAAGTGAGGGTCAAATGGTAGAGCGCTAGCTTTGCGGGCAAAGGAAGCTCAGGGACAGCACCCAGGACCAGCAAAAAGCAAACAAACACACACTTGTCAGAGGCGTTTTCTTCCCAGTGTTCATTAACCACATAAGGAAATATATCACATCGGGAGCCTTTTGGACTGGGAGGCCCTCGTTGCCTTACAGCTTCTGCATGTGCATAACCAGGGAGCGATCTTGCTATGAAGCTGCAAAGTCCCAGGTCCTGTGGGTCCCTTCCCTCATCTGTATCTGAGAGATTGGGTCATGGAAGGTAAGAGGTGTTTATCTTTGCAAGTTGAGCATGAGGGAAGAAATGAAGTTCAAGAGTGGAATTCTCTGGTGATCCTCTAAACAAAGCATAAAAATCAAACCAAATGCCTAGCACAGGTGGCTCACACCTGTAATCCTAGCTACTTAGGAGGCTGAGATCTGAGGACTAAGCATCGAAGTTCAAAGCCAGCCCAGGCAGGAGAAAGTCTGTGAGACTCTTATCTCCAGTTAACCGCCAGAAAACTGGAAGTAGCACTGTGGCTCAAGTGGTAGAGCTCTAGCTTTGAGCTGAAGAGCTCAGGGACAGCGCCTAGGCCTAGTGTTCAAGCCTCAAGACCCACAATAAATACATAATAAATAAAACCAAATGTCTTTGACCTTGTTTGACCTTGTTGGGACAGCAGCTGGGGAGAAAGCTGGAAATGGAGTTTCACGAATGGTCTAGTGGATGAGTAGCTTTTTGTATGAAAGTGAAGCCTGATACTCCTCATATATACTGCCTAGTATGTATAAGGTCCTCTACCACTGAGCCATGCTCCCTGAAAACCCAGCCCCGGAAAACATTGCTTTCAAAAGCAAATAACATTGGGCCTGTTCATAATAATTTTATTAGTGATGAAATTATCTTACTCTTTTGTCAATCAGAGCTGTGCTATGGATTTAAGGTTTTGTTTAATTAATGTGTGTGTGCACATGCGTGTGCACACATGTGCATGCTTGTGTTTCTATGTGTGCTAGGACTGGGGCTTGAACTTAGCTTTTTCTGCTCAATGCTGGCACTCTATCACTTCAGCCATACTCCTACTTCTAGCTTTCTGCTGATTAATTGGAGATACGAATGTCTCAGATTTGTCTGCCCAGGCTGGCTTCAAATCAAGATCCTGAGTAACTAGCCACCGACACCTGGTATTTTTATTATTAGTATTTAAATCATTTTCTGTGGTGGAAGGAACGACATTGATTAAGATGCATTGCACTCATAAATGGTTGGATTGAAACCCTTTTGTATAATTACTTAAAGATAATTTTTAAAAATAAAATTACATCATTTTCTACCCTCAGTTTTCTTTGAGGGCTGTCTTAATATTTTAGGGTCACTGTGGGTCAGCTCAGACTTTCCTGACTATGGATGGAAACAGCTTGTTTCCTGTGCAGTTGGCCAACAGAAGAGACAGGGTAGAAGCAAGGGCTGAATGACCAATCATTGATAGTGTAGAAGAGCTGTTTAATCTGCCATGACCAGAACAGCTCATCTGGCTTGTAACTGGACAGGAACAAGAAGAGTATACCAGAATGAGGCTTCAACTAAAGAAAAAGGGAAAACTCAAGGTAGGAAGCTACCTTGCAATATTACAGGGCAGAATAGATAAGCCAAGAGTATTGAAGTAAAGGTTAAGGGAATGTGGACTGTGTCTTTAAAAAATCTTATTATACTATGCTCACCCTTCTGTGACAATGTAAGATCATGAAGTGAATGACAGATGATGAAGTATTGAATTACCATGTAAAGTTTACAGGGCTACAAAGCCCTGTGCTACCATAACTGTCAATTAGACAGCCAAATTGGTTGCTAAGTGACTGGGTCAGCAGCACATATAGTGTGTATACACTGAACAAAGAAGAATTCACTTTCGAGGCAACATGGAAAATGACAGATACTTCAAGATTTCATCAAGCTACTCAGAATAGCAGTGAATTTAGTGCTTCTGAATTTTTTGTGGAATGTTCCATTTGGTCTCAGGTGATTGAAACCTCAAAAATCAAAAGCATAGATGGTGGTGGGGAGGAGGAACTATGATACGTACTTTGTGAATGTCTTGGGTATGAAATAAGTGCCAGCCATCATTAGTGACTACGTAAGTGACAGTGGTCTATTTTGCTCTTCAAAATGCATTCAGAATTCAAACTGACAACTGGGTGCTGGTGGCTCATGCCTATAAACCTAGCTACTCAGGAATTTGAGACCTGAGAATCCCAGTTTGAAGTCCATGAGACTCTTAACTACTAAATGAGACAGTTAACTACCAAAAGGCTGGAAGTGGAGATGTGGCTCAAGTAATGGAATGTCATCTCTGAGTGAAAAAGCTAAAGGACAGTGCCTGGGCCCTGAATTCAAGTCCTAGTATTAGCATGCATATATACACAGACACACACAGACACACACACACACAATTTTCTGTAGAAATGAGAATTAGGTTGCTCCCTCCTTATCTTGACAAGCCATGTGGAAAGAATTTTCAGGACCAAGGTTGTCCTTCTGGATGACAATATATTCTTACATGAAATACTCTAACACTAACTTGGCTATTTTGCTAAAAGAAAAAAAAAATCCAGACTTACAATTCTTTCCCAGTTCTCTCTCTAGTTTCCTCTCTACCCCCAAACTCCTGACTACTTCTACCAAGTCCCCAGGGCCTGAAATATCCTCTACCTTCCTTTCCTTGTCCTACCCAAATTCCTGTTCAGCAGCAATGTACATGTCAGAAAAATGTTAAGAAATTATGTGCTGGCTAACCTAATTCACTTTAAGGTGTGAAAGATTGATAACTCCATAAACATCCCATAGCAATTTGAATTTAAAAGAGGATTTTATACAATTTATAGAAACTCTGCTTGCATACATTTCAAGCTTGGGAAAGAGATTTTTGTTTTGTTTTGTTTACCACAGAATTTGGAACTCAGATTTTGTTTTTAACCTAGTTTTTTATTTTGTTTTGCTTTGTACCAATACTGGTACTTGAATTTGGGGCCTCTTACTTTCCCTTACTTAACTTTTTTGCTCAAGGCTGGCACTGTACCACTTGAACACAGCTTCACTTGCTTTTTGCTGGCTAATTGGAGATAAGAGTCTTACGGACTTTTTTATCCAGGCTGGCTTCGAATAGCAGTTCTCAGACCCTCAGCCTCCTAAGTAGCTAGGATTACAGGTGTGAGCCACCAGCACCCAGCTGATGACCAGGTTTGTTTGTTTAACCAATTTTAATCAGCTGAATGGTTGAGTTAAAACCATGGGGACTGCACTGTTGCTTGCACAGAATTTGCTCATACTAGACAAGCAATTTCTCTGCACTTGATCTCAGTACTAGATCCCCCTTCAAATGTAAAACCAGTCTGAGAGTCCTATTTCCACCTTATCCCACTCTTGCCAGAACTGACAGAATGTCCCCCACATAACCAGTTCAATTGCGAAATCCAGCCACTTCTACAATAGCAATTGGCAAGATAGGAAATAAGACATCCTGATTTTTGTATAATCTACCTGCTCCTTCATAAATTTGCTGTCCCCTTGACCTTGTGAACTGTGGATTAAGTCTTACTTCCAAAATACCAACCCTGGGCAGAGGGAGCAGAGCGAACAGAGATGACCTGAGCTTCAAAGAACAATATTCCTTTATCATTGCTATCTTCCTAATTATTAAACAGTTACCAGCTGATGAGCACTCTGTCACATAGTTAATCTTTACATGTTGCAGAAATATAATTTCCTCTACTTCAAAGATGATAAGGAAGGGAGAATCAGAGAAGTTCAACAACTTACCCAAGGTGCCACAGCTACAGAGCAAAGCCAAGATTCAAACTACAATCTGTCTCTGAGGTCCTGACTCTTCCTTACCATATTGTAGTATAGGTGATAAGGCCTGTGATGTGGTCTGTGAATCACTTCCTAGGCAAGGTCAACATATCCAGTAAGATAATTTTTTTTTTTTTTTTAGTGGTAGTTCTGGGGTTTGAACTCAAGATCTTATGTTCCCACTTGACTTTTTTGCCCAAGGTTGGCACTTTACCACTTAAGCCACAGCTTCACTTCTAGCTTTTTGGTGGTTAATTGGAGATAAGAGTCTCACAGAGTTTTCTGTTCAGGCTGGCTTCTGACCGTGATTCTCAAATCTCAGCCTCCAGAGTAGTTAGGATTATAGGCATGAGTCACTGGTGTCCAGCTAGAAAGATGACTTTTAAAGTAATTAAAACATTTTCACAGACCCACAAAACTTAAAAACCTGTGAAAATTTTTCACCTTGAAAATCAGAAGAGAAAAAAAATTAACTTTTAGGTTAAAGAAAATGTTTTAATGTATATATATTTTCTTTATGTCAACACTTGTCATCATTTTTAAAAATATTTTTATGGACTGGTCCCTGTAATACTGTAATACTAACTATTCTTAATATGAATAGTTACTAATACTAGTAAGACCTGTAATGCTAGCTACTCAGGAGGCTGGTTCAAAGCCAGTCCAGATAGAAAAATTCACTAACATCTCCAAAATAACCAGCAAAAGTAAGGCTAGAGGTGTGGCTAAAGTGATAGAGTGCCAGCTGAGCAAGCAAGCTGAGCATGCATGAGGCCCTGAATTCAAACACTATACTGAAAATACATAACCTCTAAGAACAACAAAGTCTAAGGGCAAGAGAAGATAGATACTCCACCTCAAAAGGAGAACACAGTCCCTTCCTCCCTGTCCTTTGCTCTGCCTGGGCATTGTATGGCACCTGACTAATTGGTTAGGGTAGCACTTCTATACTCTGTCCAGTCCGTTTCATTACCAAGTCCTTTTTTTTTTTTCTGGTTCTGGAATTGAACTCAAGGCCTGAGTGCTGTTCCTGAGTTTTTTCAGTTTGAGACTAGTGCTCTGCCACTTGAGCCACTGAGCTCTACTGATGATTAATTGAAGATAAAAGTCTCATGGACTTTCCTGTCTAAGTTGGCTTTGAGTTATAATCCTCAGATCTCAGACACCTGAGTAGCTGGGATTACAGGCATGAGCTACTGGCACCCGGCTACCAACTTCCCTCTAACCACTATCACAAATATACCCAGAAATAACATTTGGCAGTCATCTGGGCATCTTGTAGCCCAGGTAGGGTGGCCTAAAATGAATTCTTACACTAAACATTCTAAGTGATGAGCTCAGAGAAGCAGACTGACGAAGTTGGAGGCACCTCCCCAGAGCAAGTATTCCCAAGCGCTAGCAAATCTATTAGTGAAGGGTGGTGTTCTGCCTTAATGGTTTGAGCACAACTCCTGATAAATCATTGATGGATGACTAAGTGACATGGATAGAGAGGAGAAGCAGAGATTAAAAATAAAAGCAATAAACTGAGCTGGCCACTGGTAGTTCACACCAGTAATCCTAGCAAATGAGGAAGCTGAGATCTGAAGATCACAGTTCAAAGCTAGCCTGGTCAGGGAAGTCCATGGGACATTTGTCTTCAGTTAACTGCCAAAAATTAAAAACTTGGAAACGAAGCTGTGGCTCAAGAGGCAGAGCACTAATCTTGAGCAAAACAGCTCACGGACAGTGCCCACGTCCTGAGTTCAAGCCCCAGTATGAGCACAAAACAAAACAAAAGAAAAGCTGGGATCCAGAAGCTCAATGCCTATAATTCTAGCTCCTCAGAAGGCTGAGAAGTGAAGATGGAAATTAGAAGCCAGCCTGGACAGGAAAGTTAGTGAAACTCTTATCTCCAATTAACAACTGTAGGTAGAGCTGTGGCTCAAGTGCTAGAGTGATAACCTTGAGCTAAAGCTAAGAAGCACTTTCCAGGCCCTGAGTTCAAGCTCCAGAACCAGCATAAATAATTAAATGACACACTAAGAAGAGACACCAGAAGCTGCCCACTACAAAGAAAACAAGTCCTTAAAATTAGTTCACGCAGATTACTAAGCAACATATAAATCCCTGCAACAGTTAAAAAAAAAAGCCTAAGAGTAGGGTGTAGAGGTAGAATCTAAATCTAGATTTACTATATTATATTAAATTATCTAGAATATCTAGTTTCAGACAAAAATTAGAAGACATACAAAGTAGAAAAATTGAATCTATGGTGATGCATTAATTTTAAACAAATACTTTCATTCTAAATGAATCTATCAGTAGACACTGTCTTGGGAGTTTCAACTATAGAACTTATGAGACTTCATAGCAGGGCTGGGAAGGTAGCTCAGTGGTAGAGTGCTTGCCTTGCATGCATGAGGCCCTGGGTTTGATTCCTCAGCACCACATAAGTGGAAAAAGCTGGCAGTGGCGCTGTGGCTCAAGCAGTAGATTGCTAGCCTTGAGGTGTGGAACTGAGGGATAGTGCCTAGGTCTAGAGTTCAGGCTCCACAACTGACAAAAAAAAAAAGACTTCAAAGCAGCTATTAGAAGTATATTCAAAGAAGTAATATAAGTCGAGCTTGAAAAATTAAAAGAACCTATGATGACAAAAACTCATCAAAGACAGTATATCAAACTAGACAGCTACCTAGGAAGTTCAATTCAGAGGATTACTTGAACACATGAATGTAGGTAATGTATCAAGACCTCATCTTAGAGACTCAGAGAGTCTGACAGACAGAGACAGAGACAAAGACACAGATAAAGAGGCAGAGAGGCAGAGACAGAAAATGTCAATAGAGAACTAAAACTTATGAAAAGAAACAATGGAAAATATGAAGCTGAAAAACAATATAAGGAGAACTGAAAAATGAGGAGTGTTAATCTGAGATGACAGAGGAAGGAATCAGTTAAAGATAGATCAATAGAAAGTATCTATAATTTTTTTTTAAAGGCTAAGTAGTTTCTTGGAGATGGGATGGACAGGCCAGGAGCAGGGATGGGTGAGCACAAGGACACATCAGGGTGGGGTTCAGTATATTCACTAAATTGTGTGTAGTAATAGCCTATGTATATGTCAAAAATTAGCAATTCATACATTTTAAATTGGCACCAGTTTTTGTGTTAATTACATTTTCAGAAAGCTGTTTAAACCAATGGTTCACACTTGTATCCTAGCTACTCAGGAGGTTAGGATGTAAGGATCAAGATTCAACGCCAGCCCAGGCAAGAAAGCCCATGAGATTCTTATTGTCATTTAACCACCAAAATGCCAGAAGTGGAGGTATGGTTCAAATGGTAGCACATTAGTCTTGACCAAAAAGGCTAGGGATAGTACCCAGGCTCTGAGTTCAAGTTTAAGTAAAATAATAAACATTGTGCCTTGAATTGGTCAATAGCTTTTCTAATGTTGCCTAGCTAATAAACAGTAGAACTGGAATTTGACCCAAAGTCTGTCTAACTCTAAAAGTGATGGGTAAGGTACAGGTTAATCACCTAAAGAAAGAGGGTGCATTATGGCATTTCCAAACACATTTGTAATGTACCTTGATCAGCCTTACCCCTTTATCAATTCTCTCATTTCTTAAAACAGTTTCAACAGGTTTCACTGTTCTATTTCCACACATGAAAATAAACTACATGACAAGCAGAAAAGGTCAGATATGTTGATGTTAGGTGAAATGAACCCCAAGATAAGTATTCAAATGTTTTTTTTCTTTCATGTGATTGTTTCTAACATATTTATAAGATTATTTCTTTGTTGCTTTGTATGTCCCTTCCCCACAATATAACCCCTGTTTTCACTGTATTTGATGTTGGTATAATTTGTGGAGGGGAAGGGAAAAAGCAAATCGTTTAAATAGGGATACAGGTGGACCCATTGCAACAATGAGATGTACAAGTCGTTATGTCGAAAACGAACTTTACAACTTTGGGGGGGGGGATATGGATGGGTGAGGGAGGCAGGATATGGGAAGGGATGGGAAGGGGAAACAAAGGAGGAAGCAACAATGCTCGATAAGGAATGTACTCATTATCTTGCCCATGTAATTGTAACTCCTCTGTACGGTATTTTCATAATAAAAAATTTAAAAAAAAAAAAAAAGAAAAGAAACTATACGGACCATTAAAAAAAAGAAAAAAGGTGCACTGATTATTTAGCCATGTTTTGTTATATGAGGAAATCTCTAGTAATTCTTCATTACCAATTTATCTGAACTTAACCTCCAATAATCCCACAGATTTAGGGTATAGATAAAGAATATGGTTTATTTGCTTATTTACTAATTTGTTTATTGACAGTACTTGGGTTTGAACTCAGGGTCTCATATTTGATAGGCAGGCACTAAACCACCTGAATTGTGTCCAGAACCTTTTTTGCTCTGGTTATTTTTTTTGACTAGAGCTTCATTTTTTTCCGATGGTGGCCCTATTTTGGCAACTCATGTACCTGGGTTGATAAGCATGTACACATCACTGTGTCCAACTTTTTATTGGTAGCGAGATATTCACTTCTTTCACTTTTTACTTTTTTCCCTTTTTATTGGTAGAGAGCAATTTCACAAACTTTTTGTCTGATCTGATCTCCAACTGTGAGCCTCCTTTTTTACTTTTTTCCCTTTTTATTGGTAGAGAGCAATTTCACAAACTTTTTGTCTGATCTGATCTCCAACTGTGAGCCTCCTAATTTCAGCCTCCTGAGTAGCTAAGTATTATAGGCAACAGGTATACGACTATTTGATAAGAATTTTTTATTTGATAAGAGTTGTTAGTTCTTTTTTCTTCTCCTAATCCTCCTCCTCTTTATATTCCTCCCCCTTCTCCTCCCCCTTTTCCATTTTCTTCTTTATTTGTGTTTGTTTGCTTGCTTGCTTGCTTAATGAGAGTACTGGGCACTGAATTCAGGGCCTTGTGCATAATAGGCAGGTACTTTACTACTCAAACCATACCTCCAACTCCTTTTGGAAGAAGATTCTTTCTTTTGGTGGGGATACCAGTCCTTGGGCTTGAACTTAGGGCCTGGATGCTGCCCCTGAGTTTTTGCTCAAAGCTAGTGCTCTACAACTTGAGTCACAGCTCCAAGTCCAGGTTGCAGATAAGAGTCTCATGGAGATGTACAAGTCCTTATGTCAAAAAATGAACTTTACAACTTTGGTGGGGGGGGGGGGGGCAGATGGGGTGTGGGGGGAATATGGGGGGTGGGGAGAGACAGGGGGGAGGAGGGGGGGAGATGGGAAGGGATAAGAAGGGGAAACAAAGGAGGAGGCAACAATGCTTGATAAGAATGTACTCATTATATTGTCCATGTACTTGTAACTCCTCTGTACGGTATTTTCACGATTAAATAAATAAATAAATAATTTTTTTTAAAGACTCATGGACTTTCTTGCCCATGCTGGCTTCAAACCAAGATTCTCAGATACTAGCCTCATGAATAGCTAGGATTATAGGCATGAACCACTGGTGTTGGCAATAGTTTCTTTCTTTATGCCTGCAAATTGTGTGGCATTTTCTTTTAACCTAACTCATATATCATTAACTCCATCTAGTGTAATTTTCATTTCAGTCATGGATGTTTTCATCTCTAGAAGTTTGATTTGAATATTATTTTATGTCTTCCATATCTCTGCTTAACTTTCTAAATCATAGAATATATTATAATAATTGTCTTAATATTCTTTTCTTATCATTTTAATATCTATGTCACTTCTAGGTAAGTTTTGATGATTTTTTTAATTCCTCACTAAGAATCACATTTTCTGTTTCTCTGCCTGTCTGATCGTTTCTTTTCTTTTTTTCTCTCTTTCTGTCTTTCTTTCTTTCTTTCCTCTTTTCTTCCTTCCTTCCCTCCTTCCTTCCTTTCTTTCATTCTTTTTTTTCTCTTTCTTTTTTGTGCTGGTACTGGAGCTTGAACTTAGGACCCATGTGCTGTCCTTTAACTTTTTCATTCAAGGCTGATGTGCTATCATTTGAGCCACAGCTCCACTTTTGACTTTTTGATGATTTATTGGAGATAAGAGTCTTACTAGCTTTCCTGCTCAGGCTGACTTCAAACTGCAGTCTTCAGAACTTAACCTCCTTAAGCCGAGCACTGGTGGCTCATGCCTGTAATCCTAGCTACTCAGGAGGCTAAGATCTGAGGATCGCGATTCAAAGCCAGTCCGGGCAGGAAAGACCGTGAGACTACTATCTCCAATAAACCACCAGAAAACCAGAAGTGGCACTGTAGCTCAAGTGGTAGAGCGCTCGCCTTGAGCTGAAGAGCTGAGGGACAGCGCCCAGGCCCAGAGTTCAAGCCCCACAACCAACCAAAAAAAAGAACTTAACCTCCTTAGTAAAGGTTACAGGTATGAGCCATTGGTGCCTAAGCTTTCATATTGTTTTTTTTTTTTTTTTTGACACATGGTCTTACTATACAGCCCAGGGTGAAGGACTGTGGACCACAAGAGTCCCAATCCTAGAATCTAAACTTATAATGTGAGTTGTTGTGTGAGCAAGGGTGATGTAAAGCTTGAAGGAATTTAGTTTTGACCCAGCACTGAGGTCGGTGAGGATGCCTGAGGCTCCTCCAGACTATTTTGCAAGGGATCGATCGAGGAAATGTGATCTCTTGTACAACAATGACTGACTACCACCAAACAGCTGAAAACAAAATTATAACTCAATCGTTTTAGCAGTTTTATTCCCAGATCATCAGAAGCTAAAACTCTAGTTTTGTACTTCTAGTTTAAGAAGTACAAAATGTTTATTTCTGCAATTTTTATTTAATATTTTCAGGCACCAGGTAAGCAGGAGTAACTGAAACTGCTGAAATGAGATGGTGGATGGGGAAATGACTATTGTACCCCCATTTTCATGACATTGAAACTGAGGAGGCATGAAGGGGTTCGTTGATTTGCACCTTGTCCTTCAGCCAGTAGATGGCAGAGCTGCGATTCAAACAGCTCGGTCTCTCTACAGGCAAAGCTTAACCACTTAACCTGTCACAGAATCTTTGACATGGTGCAGAGGAAGAAAGTGGCTACTCATAGACGTGGAGAAATTCCACAAGATTATCTAAAATTCACACACACACACAAACACACACACACACACACACACACACACACACACACACACACCTGGGCCCATGCCTAGCTACTCAAGAAACTGAGACCTGAGGATCTTAAAGCCAGTTCAAAGCCAGCTAGAACAGGAAAGTCCATGAGACTTATTTCCAATAAACTACTCAAAAAAAAAAAAAAAACCCTCAACGTGGAATTGTAGCTCAGGTGGTAGAGCATTAGCCATGAACATTAAAAGCTCAAGGACAGTGGCTAGGCCCTGAGTTCAAGCCCGAGGGGACACACACACACACACACACACACACACACACACACACACACACACACACACACACACACCCCAGATGTGTCTTCCAGCAATGGATTTAACCAGGAGCCAGCTGTGCCCATGGCTCCATGCGCCCCCGCTGATGTAGGAAATGAGATTTGTTTCTTTCCTGCATCCACAGTAACCCTGCCAGCAGACCATCTCTGAGATTTCCTTCAGGCAGAATTTCGTATTCAGGAAGAGCTTTTTGGCTTCATTTCCCCTGAGTGCTGGGGCACCAAGACCTAACTATAACAATGCTTCCAACAAGTGAAGTAACGATCACTGATTCTACCAATCCAGGAAGAGAACAAAGGAAGACAGGAACACACCAAAGCAGCTATCTGTCATCCTCAACATACTAAAAGCCATGAACAGAGGTGCCTGACCCAATATGCTTCTTGCTTCCAGTCTCTTTCTCTCCCTCAGAGCTGCAGCCTCTCCAGCTCTCCTCCATCCCCCACAGCCAAGGCCTTGCATGTGCTTGAGGAACAGGCTGAATCCCCAGGAGGTTTTTCTGAGGTGACTTACAATTTACAAAGAGCTTTCACTTGCCAAAACAGGAGTGTGCTAAAGGTCCCTGGGTGGGTACAGCATTTGCAGAGAAGGAGACAGGCTGGAAAGGGAGGGACTGCATTCTGGAGGGAAAAAATGGCAGCTCCATTTCCAAATTCCCTTTTCTGAAGGACCGGCAGTTACCTCAGCAGATGGAGACAGCAATAAGTGGTACCCAAAGTGAGTTCCCACCTCCACAAAAGAGAAGCAGTTTTATCTCTCCCTCTTCATTCAAGAGCCTTACAGTTCCCTTAACCCATTCCCCCTCAGTGAGATAGGCTTGCACTCAAATCCCAGCTTTGCAGCCCAAACCCTATGACCCCTCTCAGCCTCCTGCTTTTACCCCTGCAGTGGGGGAAATGGTGCTTCTCCCTCTCTTTACAAGGGGCTTGGTGATAGGATGGAGATGTGACACACGCAGGCTGCTTCCTCTCTTCCAGCTCCAGTGTCTGAGCTGGCTCTGAGCTGCAGGGGAGAACTTTCTGATACCATAGCTGTCAAACAGCAGCCAAAGCAGAGAGCAGATAAAGAGACTGGCACAACAATCATCAGGGCAAAGGTCCCCTCTCATAATATTCTGCATCCTTCACCATGACCTTGAGCAGTCCCATATGCAGGTCCCTAGACATTGAACTACCATGGGCTTGAGCGGTCAATAATGCAGGCCCCTAAGCATCCTGTCATATAACCCATTGTCCCTGGAAGACTTGCACATGAACAGTGGACTGATTGGACCCCAGAAATGTGTGCTGAAAAGGGCATCCAATCAGAGGGACTAACGAGCACCATGGAGAACTCATGCAGGCTGTGAAGCCTCTGATTTGGTCTGGGGACTGATATGTCCTACAAACTGTCCAATGATCTGAAGAATCATATAGATCTCTCCTAGAGACATCTTATTAACCCCAGCACAACCCACTCCAGATGCTGCCCTCTCTTAAAACCCTTATGTCTAGCAGGAGCTCTGATTATGTTTTTGTTCAATAAATCTTTGCCATTTTACTTCTCCCTCTGTGTCTATGGACTCAGTTTTTCAAGATCACAGGGACAAAGGATTTGATCTAGGTGTTGCAGTATTCCAGTATGAAAGTGACTTTGGAGACTGAGTGGAGCAACTCTGTGTGTGTGTGTGTGTGTGTGTGTGTGTGTGTGTGTGTGTGTGTGTGTGTGTGCGCGCGCGCACGCGCGCTGGAGAGGTGTGTTTTATGCTAGTATGGGGCTTGAACTCAGGGCTGGACACTGTCCTTTAGCATTTTCACTCAAAACTAGCATTGTACCACTTTAGCCACACCTTGATTTCTGCCTTTTTGCTGGTTAATTGGACATAAAAGTCTCACCAAATAATCTGCCCCGGGCTGGCTTTGAATCTTAATCCTCAGATCTCAGCCTCCTGAGTAGCTAGAGTTACAGACCTGAGCTACTAGCGCCTGGCCTTTTTATGTGTTTGTTATTGTTGTTGTATGTGCCAGTCCTGGGGCTTTTAAACTCTGGACCTGGGTACTATCCCTGAGAGTCTGTGCTCCAGGCTAGGCTAGTGCACTATCACTTGAGCCACAGGTCCATTTCTGAATTTTGGATGGTTAATTGGAAAGAAGAGTCTCATGTACTTTCCTACCCAGGCTGGCTGAGAACAATGATTCTTATATCTCAGCCTCCTGAGCAGCTAAGATTACAGGCGTAAGCCACTGTGCCGGGCTCCTTTTGTGGTTTTTAGACTTTTTATGGCAAGGTTTCCATAGGTCTATTGAGTACAATCTACTTTTCCTGTCAGAGCCCCGGATGGGCAGAAGCAGTGTCTCCCTCCAATTGCTTTTTCCTCAGTTCCCAAAGCAGGAAACATCTGAAAAAAAGAGCAGGCTTTGCCTGATTCTGACCATCCATCCTGGATGTCTGATCCAAGTGAGGATTCAGATCATTCAAGGGACATGAGTGTCCATGCACCCTGCAGAAACCAGGTCAATGGCAGCTTCCAGTTCTACCATCATGGAAACTGCCTCAGGTTTGCAGCAAGCTGAGAAATGATGTGTGTGTGTGTGTGTGTGTGTGTGTGTGTGTGTGTGTACACATGAGTGTGTTTTCTGGTACTGGGGCTTGATCAGGGCCTCATGTTCTCACTTGGCTTTTTCTCTCAAGGCTGGAGCTCTTCTACTTGAGCCTCACCTCCACTTCTGACTTCTTGCTAGTTAATAGGAGATAAGAGTCTCTCACCGACTTTTCTGCTGGCTTCTAACCAAGATCCTCAGATCTCTGCTTCCTGAGTAGCTAGGATTGTAGTCCTGAGCCACCAGCCCCAGCTGAAAAATGACTATTGACAAAATCTTACCAGGGGCACTAGTGCCTGCCTCATTCATCTCAATTTGGACTTCATCTGGTGCTCCATTCATCACTACCTCTTGCCAAACGAGAGTCCAAAGCTTTGCCCTAGGCCTGGCATTCTCCGAGTCTTATGGATGTGGAGATCAATAGGTCCTTTTGTCTGGAGGTACAGAAAATATGCCTCATTCCAACAGTTTATTCCCTAACAGAAGTCTAGGCTAGGAGGGAAATCACCAAGTCTCTATGGACTGTGCCTAATGAGGAGAGGTTAATTTATGGTCTTTGCCCTTAGTATTACAAAAGGAAAGAGAGATGGTTCATTTTCATATTTGTGATAAATAATTTCTTTAGAAAATAATAAAACTCTTCTTCTTTTAAAGAATATGACTATTGGGTTTTAGTAAACACAGGATCTGTTAGAAAGGCCTGTTAGAGCCAGATGCTGGTGGCTTATATCTATAAACCTAGCTACTCAGGAGGCTGAGATGTGAGCATCATGGTTCAAACCTAGCCCAGCTAGCAAGGTCCATGGGACTTTTATCTCTAATTAATCAAAAAGCTGGAAATAGATCTATGGCTCAGATTGTAAAGCACTAGCCTTGAGATATAATATTACATATATATATATATATATATATATATAGTTAGAATGTGGGATACTAATTAGTACTCAGTAATATTTACTAATTATTTACGTATTTAGTAACTGAGTACTGAATCCGACACCCCAGTCTAAGAGAACACTATAGGAAAAGAAGAAAAAAATTCAAGGTGAACACAAATGGATGAAAAGTAGATAAATCATCTTTCAAATGATTTGCAAAATACAGATTTGGCATTCTGCAAAAGTCTTTCTGCTAAACACTTCATTCTTTAGCTAAGGAGTTGATTAAAGTATTTACTGGCTCACTAAATTGCATGGAAGATCTGCATGGACTCTTGGTTTTGATGAGTTGGTCTGTGTGATTGAGTTCAAAAGAAAACATCACCATATCCTAGAGCCTTGTGTTAATGAAACTTTGGGGAGACAAATTCGGAGGGACTGAGTTAAGGGTGAAGGAATGCTCTGTGGGGAGAGGAGGAAGACTCCAATGTGAGCCGGCTTTGGGATCCTTGAGAATCTTGGAAGATTGAACTTATATGGGTTACTCATATCTATTACTGTAATAAAGTACTGAGACAGTCAGCTGAAAAAGAAAGAAAGAAGGAGGAGGAGGGATGAAGAAGAGTGCTAGAACAGGTGAGTCTGATCAAGGGACATTGTGTGTATGTGGGCATGTCAAAACGAAACCTCCTTGAACTATTAATTGATGCTAATCGAAATGCAAATTACCAAAGAAGTGGGGAGGGGAGGGAAGGTTTATTTTAGGCTCTGTCTTCAGAGGTTTCATGTCATGGTCACCTGGCTCATGGCTACCAGGTCTGTGATGGGACAATAAAGCAATACACACAGACTAGAGGCTCACCTAATAGTGGCCAGGTAGTGAAGTAAGGAATAAAAGAAGCTGTGATCCTAACAGCCTCTTTGGGAGTCTCCAGTGATCTAGCTTCTTTCCACAAGCCCTACCTTCCAAGAGTTCCACCCACTCCAACAGTGCCATAGCTGTGGACCAAGCCTTTTACATGGGCCTTGGGAGAACACTTATCTAAACTATAGCAGCGTGATCTTTGGATGAGTTGAGGCAAGCTATTCTAACCAAACATTAAAAGAAGGAGTCCTTTAGTGTCATGGTGGCTCACACTGTAATCATTGCTACTCATGAGGCTGAGACTTGAGCTCTGTAGTCCAAAGCTAGCCTGGGCAGAAAAGTCAATGAGACTCTTATCTCCAATTAACCAGCAAAAAAACCCAGAAGTGAAGTTGTGGCTTATCCTTGAGTGAGTGACAAAGTCAAAAGAGAGCATGTGGCTTTGAGTTCAAGCTCTGGTTCCAACATAAAAAAAAAAAAGAATCCTAGAGGCTTCAGGGTTTCGGCATCCTTAGGCAGTAGCTCTGGAGTTCATCTCCCCTAAAACCCACCCTACAATTGCCAGCAGCCCTAATCCCTCATCTCTTCCCATGTCGGCCCTGTTCTCAGTACTTGTAGGAGACATCGCTGATTGGCTGACCCACTCTCACCCCCAATCCCCTTACCCTAGGATCCTTTCCAGCAGGGGTGGTGTGTGATGGAAATCTCCAGGGTGAATTTCTCAGGAAGCTCCCGTTCCTGATACAAAGTCAGACTCCATTTTGTTTTCTGGTTCCTTCCCCAATTCCATGCCTAGAGCATAGTGAAGTTAGGAGAGCAGCAACTTCCTGTTTACTTTAAGGGGGAAGCATGAATGTCACTAAAGAAACAAACAAAACAAAACAAAACAATAAAAAAACCTCTGAATTTCTAGAAGTATTGTTGCATAATGGCAGCACATATTCATGTTGTATGCACGTGTGCATGTCCATGTGCAAATGCACATGTGTGTGCCAGTACTGGGACTTGAACTCAGGGCCTGGGTGCTGTTCCTTAGCTTTTTCACTCAACTCAGAGATAATGATCCCTAAGGACCACTAAAGAACTGAATTCTGTTTCAACTCTGATTTAGAGTCAGAGTCTTCCTCAAGATAATATTTATATCAGACAAAATAATTAACACAGAACCATCCATGTTGTTTTAAAAATGCTAGATACCAAGCATTGGTGGCTTACAACTATAATTCTAGCTACTCAGGGGGCTGAGATCTGATGATCTCAGTTAGAAGTCAGCTTAGGCAGATAATCTAAGACTCATCTCCAATTAACCAGCAAGTGTAAGTGTGGCTCAAGCGGTAGTGCACCAGCCAGCCTTTAGTGAAAAGCTAAGGGAGAGCTCAAAGCCCTGAGTTCAAGCCCCAATACTGGCATACACAGACACACACAGACACAGACACAGACACATAGACACAGACACAGACACGGGCACGCGCGCACACACGCACACACACATACACACACACACACACACATATACACACACATACACACACACACACACACACAGATTCTGGAACTTAAGCCAGGTACCAATGGCTCATGCCTATAATCCTAGCTAAACGATGTAGAGAGCTGAGAATGTTTGAAGCCAGCCTGAGCAGGAAAGTCTATGAGACTCTAATCTCCAAAAACCACCAAATAAGCCAGAAGTACAGCAGTGGATCAAGTGGTACAGTGCTAGCCCTGAGCCTGAAAGCTCAGGGACAGTGCACAGACCTGAGTTCAAGCCCCAAGACCTGCTTTAAAAAAGGAAAAAAAGATACTGGACTGGTGGAGCTGGTAGATAGGAGCTGAGCACCAAAGCCACTATTTTTAAATCCTCAACAGCCAGTTGATCTTTATCATAGTCAATCACAACCATCCGAAGGCAAATATTAAACATGTATACATTCAACACTATCAGAGGCTTTGCATAGCAACCCAGCAGATACAGATCCTTCCAGATTCTACTTCTTTTTCAAGAAAGACTTAGTATTCATTTTAATGCTGCTACAAAATCTTAGCTGATTCAAACAAGAACCACTTTGAAATTATCATTAATCCATGGCTGAACTGATGATCCGTTGGTCAGCACCAGGCTGGGCTGATTCTCTGGGCTTGCTGAATTGTCTAAGGGAGCATGTGGTCATCTAGGAACTGGCTAGTCTAGCTGGGCATTTCACAGGCCAGCCTGGGCTCTCTGTGTCTGGGAGAATGCACTCCTGGGTCCAGAGGGTCCAGACTCCACACATCATCCCCTTTCTTGCAGTTTTCTGGTCACATCAAACCATGAAATCAGCTCAGATGCACAGGATGATGAACTAAACTCCATCCTTGATGGATGAGCTTTAGAGTCATGTAAAACAGCAAGGAATGGAACGTGAAGGTCACGTACTACCTAAAAATCTTTTCAATATTTGACCACCAAGTTTCCGTTAGACGTTCGTCTCTCTGTTCCTCCCAATGGAGGGTATGTGTCTATCCTGTGTCAGATCATATCCACCATGTTTTAGAACCTCTTAATTACTAATGGACACTTTTACAGTTTTCCCAGCCTGCTAATTGAAAAGAATACTACTTACCTCATTTTTCTTTTTTTTTTTGTTTGTTTGTATTTGTGCTGGTCTGAGCCTTCTTTTTTTTTATTGTGAAAATACCGTACAGAGGGGTTACAATTACATGAACAAGGTAATGAGTACATTTCTTATCAAGCATTGTTGCCTCCTCCTTTGTTTCCCCTTACCATCCCTTCCCACCTCCCTCCCTCCCCCCTCCCCACGCCAAAGTTGTAAAGTTCATTTTTCGACATAACGACTTGTACATCTCATTGTTGCAATGGGTCCACCTGTATCCCTATTTAAACAATTTGTTTTTTCCTTTCCCCTCCACAAATTATACCAACATCAAATACAGTGAAAACAGGGGTTATATCGTGGGAGAGGGACATACAAAGCAACAAAGAAATCATCTTATAAATATGTTAGAAACGATAGCAAGAAAGAAAAAGCATTTGAGTCCTGAGCCTTAAACTCAGAACCTGAACACTGTCACTTAGCATTTTTGCTCAAGGCTAACATTCTACCACTTCAGCCACAGTTCTACTTCTGACTTTTGGGTCGTTAACTGGAAATAAGAGTCACACATACTTTCCTGCCTAGGCTGGCTTTGAACTACAATCTTCACTTCTCAGCCTCCTAAATAACTAGGATTACAGGTGTGAACCACTTTTCAACAACAAAAGCAAAACAAAACTAATATTCAATGATGTTGAAGATTTAGGGAAATGAACATCCTTAAGCCCTAATGGTAAGAATGTAAAATGGAATATGCAGTATAGCAATGTGTTTCTGAGTTTTTAAACTATGTGTCTCCAGCTAATGGCTCAAATGATAGAGTGACAACTAAGCAAGTGTTAGGCTCTGTGTTCAAATTCTAGTACTGTCAAAAAAATCCTAAAATATATGTCTGCTTTGTCTCAACAACTTTTAGTTCTAAGCATTATCCTAATGAAAGAAATTGCCATATGGATATGATGCATCTAAAACAAAATGGTTTTGTAGCTTTTATTTTTTTGTATCACTACTGGGCTTTGAACTCTGGGCCTCAAACTGTTGCTTGGATTTTCTACTCAAGGCTGGTGCTCTAATACTTGAGCTATACCACAACCTCTGGCTTTTTGCTGGTTAATTTGAGATAAGAGTCTCACAGACTTTTCTGCCTGGCTGGTTTTGAACCATGATCATCAGATTTTAGCCTCCTGAGTAGCTAGGATTACAGGCATAAGCCACCAGTGCCTGGCATAATTTTTATAAATATTTGAAAACATATCGAAGTGCTTAATAACAATAAATGTGTTAAAGCTTGGTGCTTCTATACAACAAAACTACCTAGGTATTTAAAATGTTATTTTGCTTATCTATATATTAATGAGGAAGTAAATTTTATTGAAAGGTAAAAAATCAAATCCCAAATGAATATACATTCCATTTCCACATTGAAAAATTAATGTGAATAGAGTAAAAAGTCAGGTGTGATGTAGCTCAATGCTAGAGTACTTGCCTAATATATGCAAGGCTCTGGTTTATTCTCCAGAAACACACACACACACGCACACGCACACACACACACACACACACACACACACACACACACACAGAGGCTAGTATAATATAGACCAAGACACTTCATTTATTTGTAAGTTATGGGTTTACGAATGTTTTCTTTGTGCTCATACCTATAACTCTAGCTACTTGGGAAACAGACTGGAAGGACTGTGGTTCAAGATCAGCCTAGGCAAAAAGTGAAATGTCCATCTCAATCAAGAATTGGGTGGGTATGGTACACATCTGTCCTCCCAGATATATAGAAGGCTGAGCTCAGCTGTGCCAAAAAAAAGCTTCAAGACTTCAACTTGATAAGAAAAAAAGGGGGGAGGGGTCTGAATGTGATGATATATACCTGTCATCCCCTCTATGATAGGACACATACAAAGGTGGATCATAGTCCAGGCTGATGCAGGCCAAAAGCAAAATACTATCTCAAAAATAACCAGAGCAAAAAGGGATAGAGACATGACTCAAGCCTACCAAGTGCAAAGCCTGAAGTCAAATTTCAGAACTGACAAAATATAAAAAGAGAGTGTTTTCTTCTTATTTATATACTATATCTACTCTTTAATGAACAAGTACTATCTTCAATATGACAATGTTATTTTATTTGAGAAAGTTATTAAGTAAATTGACATTTTCTAGAAAAAGATTTTGAGGAATAACTTTCTATACAGTACTATGGATGGAGGGTAAATGGCAGAGATGGATAGGAAACAAGGTTAACCTTAAGCTGGGTGCTGGTGGCTCATGCCTGTAATCCTACCTACTCAGGAGGCTGAGATCTGAGGATTGAGGTTCAAAGCCAGCTCAGGCAGGAAAGTCTGTGAGACTCTGTGTGTGTGTGAGTGTGTGTGTGTGTGTGTGTGTGTGAAAATAATGTACAGAGGGGTTACAATTACATGAGCAAGGTAATGAGTACATTTCGTATCAAGCATTGTTGTCTCCTCCTTTGTTTCCCCTTACCATCTCTTCCCATCTCCCCTCCTGCCCCCGCCCCCCCCCACCAAAGTTGTAAAGTTTATTTTTCGACATAACGACTTGTACATCTCATTGTTGCAATGGGTCCACCTGTATCCCTATTTAAACTATTTGTTTTTTCCCTACCCCTCCACAAATTATACCAACATCAAATACAGTGAAAACAGGGGTTATACCGTGGGGGAGAGACATACAAAGCAACAAAAAAATCATCTTATAAATGTGCTAGAAACAATAGCAAGAAAGAAAAACCATTTTAGTCCTTATCTTGGGGTTCATTTTGCCTAACATCAGCTTATCTGACCATTTCTGCTTGTCTCAGATATATACTAGTTATTACAAATAAGGGAAACCATGGGACCTATGTTTCTTTGGGCCTGGCTTACTTCACTTAATATAATTTTTTCCAAGTCTTTCCATTTCCTAACAAATGGGGCAATGTCATTCTTTCCGATGAAGGCATAGAATTCCATTGTGTATATATACCACATTTTCTTGATCCATTCATCTACTGAGGGACATCTGGGTTGGTTCCATATCTTAGCTATGGTAAATAATGCTGCAATAAACATAGTTATGGCTGGTAGCTTTAGTATGGTCTTATTTGTGATCATTCTGGTAGATGCCCAAAAGTGGGATTGCTGGGTCATAGGAGAGCTCTATGTGGAGTCTTTTGAGGAACCTCCATACTATTATCCAAAGTGGTTGAACAAGTTTACACTTCCACCAACAGTGCTGTAGGGTTCCCTTCTGTCCACATCCCCTCCAGCATCTGTTGTTATTAGAGTTCTTTTTTTGGGGGGAGGGTCGGTCGTAGGGCTTGAACTCTGGGCCTGGGCGCTGTCCCTCAGCTCTTCAGCTCAAGGCAAGTGCTCTACCACTTGAGCCACAGCACCACTTCTAGTTTTCAAGTGGTTTATTGGAGATAAGAATCTCATGGACTTTCCTACCCGGGCTGGCTTTGAACCACAATCCTCAGATCTCAGCCTCCTGAGTAGCTAGGATTACAGACGTGAGCCACCAGCACCTGGCTAGAATTCTTGGTTATAGCCATTCTAACTGGGGTGAGGTGGAATCTCAATGTTATTTTAATTTGCATTTCTTTTATGGCAAGGGAGGTTGAACATTTCATGTGTCTATTGGCCATCCTTCTTTCCTCTTCAGAGAAGTTTCTCCTTAAGTCTCTAGCCCACTTATTTATTGGGCAGTTGTTTCTTTGAGGATTTGTTGTTGGGGGATTTAATTTTTTGAGTTACAGGTATATTTTAGATATGAGACCCTTGTCCATTGTATGGCTAGTGAAGATCTTCTCCCAATCTGTGGGCTTTCTATTGATCTTGCTAGCTATGTCTTTTGCCATGCAATTTCATGCAATCCCATTTGTCCAACCTTTCTTTGATTTGTTGTGTTTCTGAGTCTCTATTAGGAAAATTTCAGCCTGAGCCAAGGAGACCTAGGGTTTCTCCTATTCCATCCTGTAATGTATTCAGAGTGTCTGCTTTGACTCCAAGGTCTTTGATCCATTTGGAGTTGATTCAGGTGCAGGGTGATATATAAGGATCTAGCTTTAGTTTTCTACAAGCGATTAACTAATTTTGCCAGCACTATTTACTGAAAAGGCTTTCTTCCATTCTATTTTTTTTTTAGCTCCCTTATGGCTATAGGTCTGTGGGTTCATTTCTGGGTTTTCAATTCTATTCCATTGGTCCTGAGGTCTGTTTTTATGCCAGTACCAAGCTGTTCTGATTACTGTGGCTTTGTAGTAGAGTTTGAAATTTGGTATTGATATTCGTCTGTGAGACTCTTATCTCCAATTAGCCACCAGAAAACCAGAAGTGTCACTGTGGCTCAATTGGTAGAGTGCTCACCTTGAGCTGAAGAGCTCAGGGAAAGCGCCCAGGCCCAGAGTTCAAGCCCCATGACTAACAAAAAGAAAAAGAAAGAAAAAAAAAGTTAACCTTAACTCTGATAATCACTGAAGCTTATGGACAGATACATTGGACCACAGAAGTGCACTCATTCCCTCTACTTCTGCAGATATTAGAGTTTTGGGGTTTTTTTTGTTTTATTTTGCTTTGCTTTGCTTTGTTTTGCTCGTCATGAGGCTTGAACTCTGGGCCTGGGTACTGTCCCTCAGCTCTTCAGCTCAAGGCACGCGCTCTACCACTTGAGCCACAGCACCACTTCTGGTTTTTTGGTGGTTTTTTGGAGATAAGAGTTTCACAGACTTTCCTGCCCAGGCTGGTTTTGAACCACAATCCTCAGATCTCAGCCTTCTTGAGCCACTGATGCCTGGTGATGTTAGAGTTTTTTACTAAAAAATGTAAATTGTGTGGGCAGACATGAAATCCCAGCTTGACAAGAAAACTAATGAGAAAAAGGTTCTCCTGTGTTATAGATGGCCACCCCATCAGTGTCACCAATGAATAATTCCAAAGGCTCCGTTCTCCACCACCCTCCCTACACCCCCTTTCCCCCCAGGACAGTCCTGGAATCCATCCTGTGTCAGCTCAACACATCCAGCACTTTAGTCTTGCCTTCTCAGGAAGCAACTAATGTGGTCCTTTATATAAGACCAGAGTAGAAATGGTCCTAGGCTTACCAAGAGCCACTCCTGGTACACTATGCCCTTGAGGTGACACTAATTCTTGGCAGCTACCCACTGGCCCCAAGTCTGGAAAACCCTTCCAAGGTTTAAGGATCTGGAGATCTTTGAGCAGCCAGGCCTGAGTGAGCTCACAAGGATAAGGCAGAACAGAGCTGTGGACAGGTAGATGGAGATATAGGTTTCTGAAGATCATCGCATCCTCCTCCATATAAACAAAGTAAGAACAACTCAGGATCACAGGCTCACACCTGTAATTCTAGCTACAGAGGAGGCTGAGATCTGAGGATTATGGTTTGAAGCCAACCTGGGATGAAGTCCATGAGACTCTCACCTCTAACTAACCACCATAAAGCCAGAAGTTGAGGTGTGCTTCAAGTGGTAGAGCACTAAGACTTGAGCAAAAAAACTCAGGGACAGAACCCAGGCCCTGAGTTCAAGCACTAGGACAGGCACACACATGAGCATGTACACGCACACAGAGAAAGAGAAAGAGGAGTGAGCCACCAGAGTCCAACTCCTTCTACTACTCAGGAGGCTGAGATATGAGGATTGCAGTTCAAAGCCAGCCCAGACAAGAAAGTCTGTGAGACTCATCTCCAATTAACCATCGAAAAGTCAGAAGTGGAGCTGTGGCTCAAGGCATAGCATGCTCGCCTCTAGTGAAAAAGCCAAGGGAGAGTGCATGATCCTGAGTTCAAACCCCTACACACACACACACACACACACACACACACACACAGTGGCATTGCTCTTTCACATTACTGGAGCCCTGAGCACAGACCAGGTCATAAACTTAATCCTTTAGGAATACTCCCACTGGACTTCCTAAGAGACTTGGACCTGGAGATACATTTGGGGAGATACATTTTGCAACATCAAAGAATCAGTTTAGGTGGAAACTACAGCATTTGCCTAAGCAAGTCTCCTACCCACATCCCTTAGGAGCACACAGCTTTCAAAGAACTGACACTTTATTTCTTGCTAGATCATAACCAACCCTTCACTGGTGGCCACAGAGCAGGTCCAGGAGGAATCCCATGAAAGACTTGGGCCCACCTGGGCCTTGGCTTTACAGGAGACAGGAAAGGACAGAGGGTCCTGTGTGGTTACTTCTACCAGACTACCAAACCTTGCTATCTGAAGAGAGGAAGGAGTGGCTGGATATTGCTGGCTCATGTCTATAATCTAAGCAACTCAGGGTGCTGAGATCCAAGGATTGATTTTCAAAGCTAGCGTAGGCAAGAAAGTTCATGAGACTCTTATCTCCAATTAACCACCACAAAGATCAATGTGGAGCTATGGGCTCATGTGTTAGAGTGCCAGTCTTGAATGGAAAAAAGCTTAGGGACAGTGCCCAGGCTCTGAGGTCAAGCCCCAGTACTGGGAGAAAAAAAAAAAGAAGAGAGGAGAAGAGATGAAGAGCTGCATTAAAGCGCTCTCCTGTGTTGGGGACCACAACAATTTGCCTCTGAACCCACATTTATGCCTCCCTCATTGTAAAATTCAGACTCAGTGCAAATTGACTTAATTCAAATTGGAATCCATTGATTGAAAACTGGTTTTCAGTGGGTAATTTTTAAACTGTTCCAGACAGGGTAGTAAAACATCCTAGTAGTAGGTAGTTAGCCACAAGTTGTATTTATAGAATCTCAGACAGAATACTTTTATACGAGTCTATCTCCCTTTATATGTTAAAAAGAAGGAAACATCCAACCCCCCCCCCCCATCCTTAAACTCCTGTCTATTTCCATCTATGCATTGATGGCTAGGGCAAAGACATTTTCTCCTACATCCATGTAGTTAAATCCCCAGCCCTTATTTTTAACCCAGCACCATTTCCAAATCAATTTCTATGGAGAGAGAATACCTGGACATTTAAATCCATCAAAAAGGAGTAAATGAGCATTTCAGATACATCTATCAAGGAGGAATGCCCCTCCTCCCCCATCATCCTGGGGCTTTGTCAGTCGCCTGTGGAATGAATGTCCCGTAAGTGGTTATTAATCGCTCTTGCACTCGCTGATGGGCCCGCACACTTTACTCCTCTGAATCCGACAGGCACAGGGTATGCGGTGGGTTTCTTCTATCTGTCTCTTGAACACGGTTGCTTACTTTGTTAAAGTTAATTTCCACTCATTTCTGGCTTTGATGGGAAGATTCCTTTATCAATTCAATTCATGTGTGTTGTCTGCAATCAAGGCAATATTGTCTGCTAATGTGAGGTACATTCCATGCTCTCTCTCCATTTTATGCTAACGCCTTTCTTCTGCTGGTCTTGTGAAGAATTTGGGGACGTGGCTGTCTCCCTGGCCTTCACACTGAATGACAGCCATTTTCTCTCCTGGAATTTTGACTGCTCTTTTCACCAGGAATCATCTGGATTAAGAAACCAGATACTAGTCAAATTCACACCTGGAATCCTAGTTACTCAGGAGGCTGAGATCTGAGGATCTCGGTTAGAAGCCAGCCTGGGCAGGACAGTTCATGAGATTCTTATCTATGAGATTCTTATCTCCAGTTACCGAGCAAAAATCCGTAAGTGAAGCTATGGCTTCAGTGGTAGAGGGCCAGCCCTGAGCGGAAAAAGTTAAGAGAGCATCCTGGCCCTGGTTCAAGCCCTAGTACCATCAAGAAAGTAAAGAAGCAAAAAGAAAAGAAAGGATAAAAAGAAAGCAATATTGGGGGGAGAAAAGGGTCTTACTCTCTATAGGACCAAGTCTTATTCTGAAACTCAACATCTTCTACGTCAGTCTGTTCGGGAAGCTCTCCTTCCGCTCATCTGTGTCACCTGTCTACCCCCACAGAATGCCCATCAGTTCAACAAAATCTTCTCAAGTTCTCTCTTCCCATCCTCATGAAGACATTTGCACTCCCTTATAGAACTTTTATACTTTTTTCTTTTCTTTTCTTTTTTACCGGTCCTGGGGCTTGACCTCAAGGCTTGGATGTTGTCTCTGAGATTCTTTTTCTCAAGGCTTGTGCTCTGCCACTCGAGCCACCGCACCACTTCTGGCTTTTTCTGAGTAGTTTATTGGAGATAAGAGTTTCATGGACTTTCCTGCCTGGGCTGGATCCGAATCTTAATCCTCAAATATTAGCTTCTTGAGTAGCTAGGATGACAAGTGTGAATCACTACCACCTAGCTTGGAACTTCTACACTGTTGAAGGACCAGTCAAACCTCTCCTCTGAGAGACATTTCCTCCAGGTCCCAGGGCAGCAACTGCCCTTCTCTGAAGGCCTGTGTAAGTAAAAGCTTTGCCACCATTTACTGTCTTGCGCTACACTGCCACAGTAGTATGCAAGAATGTTTCTTGGATAAGTAAAGTAAATGAAATAATGTCAATCTTGTAGAGGTGTTGTTAGAATGCATAATACTTTATGGCATTTCTAAGTGGAAAGTAATTAAATGTTATAAACCACAACTAGATGGCAAAGGCACAGTAGATGATGCATTTCTGTATTTCATGGGATGAAAAGCTAAGATAACTAAGACTCGGGTTATGCATAAGATAAGAACAATTACATGTATTCATACAGTATTTTGAAAAATAGCAATGAGAGAAGACATACAAGAACTATGAAAGGAATCCAAGCCTGGTGGTACACACCTATAATCCTAGCACTTAAGAGACTGAGGCAGAGATAGCCAGGCACTGGTTCATGCCTATAGGTTCATGCCTATAATCCTAGCTACCTCAGAGGCAAAATCTGGAAATCAAGGTTCCAAGGCAGCCCAAGCAGAGAAATCGTAAATTCTTATCTCTAATTAACCAGAAAAAAAAAAAAAGAAAAGAAAAAGCTGAGGTATAGCTCAAGTGGTAGAGTGCCAGCCTAATCAAAAAAGTCAAGTGAGAGGTCCTGAAGTTAAGCTCCAGTACTAGTGCAAACAGCCACAGCCAAAGCCACAACCACACAGCCACACATACACACACACATACACACACATACACACACATACACACACACAGCCACACACACACACAGAGGCTGAGGCAGGAGGATTGCAAGTTTCAGGTCATCCTGGGCTAGATGGAGAGACTCTGCCTCAAAAACAAAAGCAAACTGTGTGGCATGTGGCATGTGAAGTTTTTCTGTGCTTGCAAGCTACCATCAAGTCTGCCGCAGAATCAGTGATGCTAGGTAGAAGACCAGCAGCTCAGAGTGTAAGGTCTGCTCCTGGATGGCTAGCAGACTTCACCCTCCTCGCAGCAAAGTCTCCACCCAGTACCTGCGTTACCTAGGCAACTGGGACACCTGGAAGAGGTCACATCTGTATCCACTGAGGTCACATCTGAATTTGATGTGGCCACACCTTTCTCCACCTATACCCTAGATAAGGCCTACCCAGGCCCAGAAGCTCTTTCTGCTCTCTCTCTCTGCTCTTTTCTAGCTCTTTTCTCTCTTTCCTCTCTCTTTCCCAGCTCTCGCTCTTTCCCAGGCCTTTCCCAGCCGCGTGGAGTGCCAACCTTGCCTGGTCCCAGCAGGTCTACTGAATAAACCCACCCCTTACCTGAATACCACGTGTGTGGTGCTGTTCTTACTCGGCTACCTCTTTTTAAAAACCTAACACAGAGATCAGAGACAAAGGACTCTGTCTTGCTGGCAGTAAACAGTGAAGGCAATAGCCAGAGAATTCACATTTTCTTGTGCTAGTTCCCTAGCTCCAATTCCCACAGGGCGATGAAAAGCAAACCAGATAAGGCACAAGTTATGGGAAAAGAGGGAAACTGACCTTAGAGAACTCACAGCTTTGCTAAGAAAGGATAATAGGCATGTTAATCTTATGGTTAATCTTTTTTTTTTCTTTTTTGGTGCCAATTTTTTTTCAGTGGGGGTTGGGGGGTATGGTGGTGCAGGACAGAGTCTTGAACTCAAGGCACAGGTGCTGTCCCTGACTGAGCTTTTGTGCTTAAGGCTAGCATTTTTACCACTTGAACCACAACTCCATTTCTGACAGAATGGTAGTTAATTGGAGATAAGGGTCTTACAGACTTTCCTGCCCAGACTGTCTTTGAACCACAATCTTCAGATCTCAGCCTCCTGAGTTGCTAGGATTATAGGTGTGAGCTATGGGCAGCTGGCCTGATGGGTAATCTCAATTGCCAACTTGGATGGACTAAGATAAACCTAACTGGTGAGTAACCCTAGACAAAACAAAAGTAGAAAAAAGAGCTAAGTGTGGTGGTTCATGCCTGCAATCCAAACTACTCAGGAGGCTGAAACAAAGAGATGGGCTGTTCAAAGTCAGGCTGGGTATAAAGTTCATGAGACTCTCATCTCAACCAATAAAAAAGCCAGGTACGGTGGTGTGTGCCTGGGATCTATTTAGCTACTCTGAAAGCTAAATAGCACAATGGTTGGTGTAGGCTAGTCCAAGCAAAAAGCAAACTCTATTTGAAAAATGATAGGGCATAAGGGCTAAGGGTGTGGTTTAAGTGATACAATGCCTGTCAAGCAAGTACTGAGTTGAAACCTAGTTCTGCAAGGAAAAATAAATGTAGAAGAAAGAAGATGTACAGCACAGACTAAGTCCCTCAATGTCTTTCGCCTTCCTGCGGGCTTTGAATTAAACAGCCTCTCCTGCCACACACTCCCATTGTTCTAATGTTTTGTCATACCACAGACCTGTAACAACAAAGTTTCAGAGTCTGCTATCTCCGAAACTGTGAACCAAAATGAACCTTCCCTTAATTAAATTGCTCTCTCGTGTATTTTGCACTAACATAATAGGCCTGTCCTTTGCTCTGGAAGGAAAGGCTGCCTTCATCTCTTAAGACTGTTTTTTATACAAATATCCTTGAAAACAGTCTACAAACTAGATGTGTGGCACACGCCTATAAGCCCAGCCGTTGGGAGACTGAGGCAATAGGATCCCAAGTTCAAGGCTAGCTTGAGGAACATATAGTGAGATCTTGTCTCAAAAAAAATTCTGGCCAGGGCTGGGAAGGTGGCTCAGTGGTAGAGCGCTTGCCTTGCAATGCATGAGGCCCTGGGTTTGATTCCCCAGCACCACAGAAGCAAAAAGAAAAAAAGCCGGAAGTGGCTCTGTGGCTCAAGTGGTAGAGTGCTAGCCTTGAGCTGAAGAGCTGAGGGACAGCACCCAGGCCCAGAGTTCAGGCCCCACAACCGGAATAAAAAAATAAAATAAAATAAAAAATTCTGGCCAATGGAGTGAATTAAACTGCATACTACTCTATAAGCTTATCTCAACAAAGAATTAAGAAACTTTAGCAGAAGCTTCTCTCTTCATACTATCAGAAAACAGAGTGACAAGCGGGATATGGTAGGTGTGCCTATAATCTCAGCACTTCAGAGGCTGAAGAAGGTGAATCCACAAGCCAGCGTGGCCTATATGTTAAGACCCTGTCTCAAAAAGAAAGAAAGAACTGGATGCCAGTGGCTCATGCCTATAATCCTAGCCTCTCAGAAGGCTGACATCTGTGGATCACAGTTCAAAGCCAGCTGGGGCAGGAAAGTCCATGAAACTCTTATCTCCAATTAGCAGCTAAAAAACCTGGAAATGGAGGTGTGGCTCAAGTGATAGAGCTGCTTGCCTTGAGCAAAAAAAAAAAATCTCAGGGACAATACCCAGGACCTGAGTTCAAGCCTAAGATCTGGCATAGAAAGAAAGAAAGACGGAAAGAAGGAAAGAAAGAAAAGGAGAATGACAACATATTTAACAATAAAATGAACTAATGAATTACTGGCTAGTAATATAAGGTGTGTTTTATTCATCGGATATTTCAGATTTGGACAAATTTGGTTTTGTCTACTTGACTAATCTACTTGGATTCTAAAATTATTCTCTCGTACATCAACTACAGTCAAAAGAGATACTCATAGGGGAGGCGTTGGTTTCCACCATCACCTCCCTGAAGTACTCATTATAAAAAAAAAAAAAAAGTTAACCCTCCCTCTGCAGCCAGCTTGATGAAACTTGTGGCCATAAAACTCAGCCCTTCAGAGCCCAATGTATGGCACAAATCTTTGCACCAATCACAGAATCAAGAAATGAAGACAACTTAGGTGTAGTGGCTTACACCCATAATCCTAGCTACTCAGGAGGCTGAGATTGAAGAAAGTTACCATTCAAAAATGATCCAAGCAAAAAGTTTTTTCAAGACACCATATCAACCAATATCAAAGCATGGGGGTATGCACCTATCATCCCAGCTATAGAAGAGAGCATAAAATAGGAGGATCTTAGTACCAGCTGCTTCAGGTAATAAGTGAGATCCTATCTCAAAAATATCCAGAGCAGTTAGTTGAGCTCAACTAGCTCATGCTTGTTATCTTAGCTACTCCAGAGGCTGAGATCTGAGGATCAAAGTTCAAAATCTGCCTGGACAGCAAATCTTGATAGACTCTTATCTCCAATTAATCACCCAAAACGAAGTAGAAGTATAGCTCAAATGGTGGTGCACCATTTGAGCACAAAGACCTGAGTGTAAACTCAACTACCGGCCCGTACACACACATAAAAGAAAATACATCCAGAGTAAAATGGACTAGAGGCATGGTTTAAGTGGTAGAGAATCTTCCTAGAAAGTATGGGACCTTCAGATAAGGTGATGTTAGGGAAATGAACCCTAAGATATGTATTCAAATGTTTTTATTTCTTTCATGCAATTGTTTCTAACACATTTATAAGATTATTTCTTTGTTGCTTTATATGTCCCTCCCCCACAGTATAACCCCTGCTTTCACTGTATTTGATGTCAGTATAATTTGTGGAGGGGAAAGGAAAAACAAGTCGTTTAAATAAGGACATAGGTGGACCTGTTGCAACAATGAGAAGTACAAGTCTTTATGTCAAAAACGAACTTTACAACTTTGGGGGGGGGCGGGGAGGGTTGGGTGGGGGGGGCGAGGGGGGGAGGATGGGAAGGGATGGGAAGGGAAAACAAAGGAGGAGGCTACAATGCTTGATAAGAAATGTACTCATTATCTTGCCCATGTAATTGTAACCCCTCTGTACAGTATTTTCACAATAAAAAATAAATAAAAATTTAAAAAAAAAAGAAAGTATGGGACCTTAAGTTCAATCCCAAGTACCACTGTAAAGAAAAATAAGTAAATAAATAAACACAGAAGTAATTGATAATCTTAGAAACTTCCCCATGAATGACTTTTTAGGTTGGGCAGGGAATGAAGGAAACAGTGTCTGTTCCCATTGATGCCAAGGTACAGTCACAAGAGGCAAAGGTCTCAGCAAGGTCAGGAGATTTATTGAAGAGGCCTCATGGCAAGATAGTAAGTTGGAGAGATGTTGAAGGTCGTTTGTTTTGTGCCTGTATTGGGGCTTGAATTTAATGCCTGGGGGCTGTCCCTTAGCTTTTCTCTCAATGCGGGTATTCTACCACTTGAGCCACACTTTCACATCTAGGCTTTTGGTGGTTAATTGGGAATAAGAATCTCCTGGACTTTTCCTGACCAGGCTAGCTTCAGACTGTGATACTCAGATCTCAGTCTCCTGAGTATCTAGGATTACAATATTAGTCACCAGAGACTGGTTCTGGGTGGGTTCTTTGACTTGTAATGAGTAACGAAAGCTTCAGAAAGTATTTGTGTCTACTGCATGAACTAGGCAAGATAGAAATGACAACTTCTTTTTTGTTGTTGTTGGTCATGGGACTTGAACTTGGGCCTGGGCACTGTCCCTGAGCCTCTTTGCTTATGGCTAGCACTCTACCACTTTAAGCCACAGTGCCACTTTCAGTTTTCTGGTGGTTAATTGGAGATAAGAGTTGCATGGACTTTTCTGCAAAGGCTGGCTTCGAACTGCAATTCTTGGATCTCAGCTTCCCGAGTAGCTAAAATTACAGGTATAAGCCACCAGCGCCAAGCTCTAGAAATGACAATGTCTTGCTGGCCCTGTATGGGGCAGCTAAGGTAAGCTTAGCTCTAAGACATTAGCTAATGTCATCTGCCTGTATCAGCCTTCTCAATATTAAGAGAAAAAACAAAGGAGGCAACTTTTCTTCATGGTTCAGCTTATTCATTAAACTCTGGAAACAGACTTCTCTCTGAGATACAAAACACAAGCAAATTTCTCTGAAGAAGAAAGAAGGATGGCCAATAGACACATGAAGAAATGTTCAACATCCCTAGCCATAAAAGAAATGCAAATCAAAACAACATTGAGATATCACCTCACTCCAGTTAGAACAGCAAAAATCAAGAACTCTAACAACAACAGATGCTGGAGGGGATGTGGACAGAAAGGAACCTTACTTCATTGTTGGTGGGAATGTAAACTTGTTCAACCACTTTGGAAAGCAGTATGGAGGTTCCTCAAAAGACTTCACATAGAACTCCCCTATGACCCAGCAATCCCACTTTTGGGCATTTACCCTAATGTTTACAAAAAAGACCACACTAAAGCTACCAGCACAACTATGTTTATTGCAGCATTATTTACCATAGCTAAGATATGGAACCAACCCAGATGCCCCTCAGTAGATGAATGGATCAAGAAAATGTGGTATATATACACAATGGAATTCTATGCCTCCATCAGAAAGAATGACATTTCCCCATTTGTTAGGAAATGGAAAGGCTTGGAAAAAATTATATTAAGTGAAGTAAGCCAGGCCCAAAGAAACATAGGTCCCATGGTTTCCCTTATTTGCAATATCTAGTATAGGTATGAGTCAAGCGGAAAAAGTCAGAGAATGTGATGTTAGGAAAACGAACCCTCAAATATGTATTTTAATGTTTTTGTTTCTTTCATGCATGTGTTTCTAACGCATTTATAATATTATTTCTTTGTTGCTTTGTATGTCCCTCCCCCACAGTGTAACCCCTGCTTTCACTATATTTGATGTCAGTATAACATGTGGAGGAGACGGGGACAAACAAGTCGTTTAAGGATTCAGGTGGACCTGTTGCAACAATGAGAAGTACAAAATGTCATGTCAAAACCAGCTTTACAATGTCGGTGTGTGTGTGGGGGTATGATTGGGTGGGGGGGAGGGGGGAGGCTGGGAAGGGAGGTGAAGGGTAAACAAAGGAGGAGGCTGCAATGCTTAGTAAGAAATGTATGCATTATCCTGCCCATGTAATTGTAACCCCTCTGTACAGTATGTTCTCAAATAAAATAAAATAAAATTTAAAAAAAGAAAAAAAAAAGAAATGCACTCATTACCTTGCCCATGTAATTGTAACCCCTCTGTACAGTATTTTTACAATAAAAAAAAAAGCAAAACAAGCAAAAAAAACACAAGCAAATGCCTTGAGTTCCGAAAACTGTATCTTTCCTTCTTACATAGCCTGCTATACTGGCCAGTGACCCAGAGATCCATGCAGTTGCAATCATTCACGAAATGCTTATTACATTTGGGGAGGGGGGGAGGTTGTAATCACCAGAGTTCTTGGGATGAGGGACACTAGTCAAATAGTAACATCACAATCCTTGAGTAACACATAGCTGCAAGACAGCATGTGCCTGAAATCCATCTGTGGTCCATTGGCTTCTCTTTGCAAATAAAGAGTAGGGTATGAAAAGAGCTAAGAAGATTCCAGAGCATCCTTGCACAAATCAAGATATCTTGGCAGTAGCCTTCTTGTCTTTGACAATGTTAGAAGGCCTAGCCAGCATCCATTGCTGCAGCTCTGAGAGATTATCAACTGAAGTACTCTATTGAGCAAAATGGGTGCATGGCTATATTGGGTGGTAGTAGAAGAAAGGGTGATGGACGCAAAAATGCCAAGACTTTTTTTAATCTAGCCTCTGCTCAGCTCTGAATGACAAACAGGAAATTTCAACCTCAAACTAGTCTTCAGCTTCTGTCTTGAGCCAAATGCTTTTGTAGGGGAGAAGATATGGTCTAAGTTTGCTTTATATGGATAGAAGGGAAAGGCACTGGGTAAGGGGGCTCATGTCTGTAACCCTAGCTACTCAGAAGGCTGAGATCTGAGGATCACACTTTGAAGCCAGCCTGAGCAGGAAAGTCCACAAGACTCATTTCTCTAATTACCCAGCAAGATGCTGGAAACGGAGGTATGGCTCAAGTGGTAGAGCATTAACTTTGAGAAGAAAAAGCCAAGTGAGAGTGTGAGGATATGAGTTCAAGCCCAGTAATGGTGCGTGCACACACACACACACACACAGAGGGAAGGGAGAAAGGAATCTGAGGAGAATGGGACCAACAGCAAAGGACATTTCCAAAGGGGGCTTGCAAGCTTTCTACTGTGTGCAGCAGCGGGGGCTTGTACTTCAGAGAAGGGAAGGAAAGAAGACAGAGTGTTACCTTTGGCTATGATTTGAATGTGGCTCCAAAGTTCATGTGCTTGAACCAATCTGCAGTGCAACAGTGTCAAGATGCTTTTGTACATAAACAAATGTCACCAAAAGAGATTAAAATGACTTTAGTCCTCTCTTTCTCTCTTGGGCATTTTTTCCCTTTCTGTTTTCTGCCAGAGGATGATATACCAAGAAATCCCTGGCTAGATTGACACCACTATACTATTCTCTGTGTGTGTGTGTGTGTGTGTGTGTGTGTGTGTGTGTGTGTGTGTGTGTGTGTGTGTGTGTGTGTATTGGTTCTGGGGTTTCAACTCAGGGCCTGAGTGCTGTCCCTGAACACTCAGGGAAAGCACCTCTGGATGAGAATCCCATGTTAGGCCACTGACAATCAAATCCAGCATCCTGAGTCAAGTCCCTGTCCCCCAAACAAATGAGGGCTATTTCTAAAGGCCAAACTCACAGGTAAGGAGGTCATTGGTCTACAGCAAACTACTTGAGGGGAAACTGGTTCTGTCTGATTCAAGCCTACCACCTTTCCTTCTTTAAATTTATAGGTTTGTCTTGTTAAGCTCCAGAGTAGAACACTCCATATTCATCTTCAAGATCTTTGTACTCTCATCTTTGCAAAAACATATGTTGTTCACTGAGCACCAGTGGCTCCTGCCTGTAATCCTAGTCACTCAGGACAATCAGATCAGAGGATTGTGGTTGGAAGGCAGCCCAGGCAGGAAAGTCTATGAGACTCTTATCTCCAATTAACCACCAAAAAGCCAGAAGTGGAGCTGTGGCTCAAGTGGTAGAGTACTAGCCTTAAGCACAAAAGCTCAGGGACAGCACTCAGGCCCTGAGTTGAAACCCTAGGATCAACACACACACACACACACACACACACACACACACACACACGCGCGCGCGCGCGCACACACACACACACACACACACACACACACACACACACACACAGAAGAGTATAGTGGTATCAATCTAGCTAGGGATTTCTTGGTATATCATCCTGTGGCAGAAAACAGAAAGGGGGAAAAAAAACCCAAGAGAGAAAGAGAGGACTAAAGTCATTTTAATCTCTTTTGATGACATTTGTTTATATACAAAAGCATCTTGACACAACAGTGCAACAGCACTGCAGATTGGTTCAAGCACATGAACTTTGGAGCCACATTCAAATCATAGCAAAAAGTAATAAAAAAAAAAAAAAAAGATGAAATAAGAAACCAGAAAACTGCCTGTTGTCTAATTACAGATCAAGGAATCCAAAGGATCTTACTAAATCTTTTCCCCTCCTTTGTCAATCCTGAGGACTGAACTCATGGCCTAAGTCAGCTAGGCAGGTACTCTACCACTGAGCCATACTTCCAGTACTTTGGGGCCTTGTTTATTTTCTTTTTCTCTTTCTTTCTTTCTTCTTTCTTTCTCTTCCTTCTTTCCTTCCTTTTCCTTCCTTCCTTCCTTTCCTCCTTTCTTGCTTCCTTGCTTGCTTCTTGGCTGGTTGTGAGGCTTGCATTCAGGGCCTAAGAACTGTCCCTCAGCTCTTTTGCTCAAAGCCAGCACTCTACCACTTAGAACCATAGCTCCACTTGTGGTTTTCTGATGGTTAATTGAAGATAAGAGTCTCCTAGGGACTTTTTTGGGCAAGGTGGTTTTGAACCTCAACCTCAGATTTCAGCCTCCAGAGTAGCTAGGATTACAGGTGTGAGCCACTGGAGCCTGGCCCTTGTTTGTTTTCAAAGCAAGGTCCACTTTATGCTCCAGCTGTTACTTTTCCACTGCCTTGGGTTGTTCCGATTAGCAGCTGTGAGCCACTGTACTAAGTTAATATTTGATGTTGAGTCTTGTGAACTTCTTTTGCCCAGGTTGAACTTGAACAGTGATCCCCTAATGTCTACCTCCCAAGTAGCTAGGATTACAGACTTGAGCTCTCCCCCCAAAAAAAAGCTTCTCCAAAGCTTTTTGTTTTTAGGTCATGGGGCTTAAATTCAGGACCTGGATGCTGTCTCTGAGCTGTTTTGCGAAAGCACTCTAGCACTCTACCACTTGAGCCACAGCTCCACTTCTGGCTTTTTGCTAGTTAATTGGAGATAACAATTTTACCAACTTTTCTGACCAGGCTGACTTCAAACCTTGATTCTCAGATCTCAGCCTCTTGAATAGCTAGAATTACAGGCACAAGCTACCAATGCCCAGCAAGTGAAGCTTTCTGAATACAAGATAGAAGACTTTTCATTCCTTGTAATGATGGCATTGGATTAAGGTAAAAAACTCAGCTCTGGAAATAGGCCAGAAGCCAACATAGTCTGGGAGGATGGCTATTTACAGGCCATTCTGAGGACTGTGAGCCACATAGAAAGCAGCATTGTTTTATGGAAGAAGAAGGAGGAGGAGGAGGAGGAGCAACAACAACAACAACAGGAGGAGGAGGAAGAAGAGGAGGAGGAGGAGGAGGAAGAGGAGGAGTCTTGAGTACCCTTAAGAGCCCTATGTTTGCCTTTGTTGTCACCACCCACCCACCTCTTCAAACAAGCAGTCAGGAGCATGATTGGTCCCTTGCTTTTCTGTGCCCCAGGTATGGGAACACACACGTCCTTTTCAGTGCTTGCTTCTTCCAGTCCTAGTCCCTCCACTCCAGTTGAAGTGTTCACCATCCACCACTGAAACAAACACAGTCTCACTTATTTCCTTATTGATATTGATCCAGTAATTTGCAAACCAGCTCTGTTGGGCTCTGCTCTATCTCCACCAATCTCCTGTTATATTTCTGATCTGACTTGGTCATTCCTTTTGCCTACAAATCTTGCCACAGGATTGACCCCATACCTGTTCTCATGGGCCTTCATGATTTGGCCTCCAGTTTCTGTGCAGCCCCAGGGTGTGAGCATGGACTCCCTGATTTTGCCCTTGTATACCAGTCATTCCTGGCTGTCCAGCATTTCCTGGCACCCTCTGCTCACTTAAATAGCTCTGTCTCTCCTGAGAAAGTTGCCAAAATGTCTCCTGGTGAAAGAAGCAGCTTCTTTCTTTACAATGAGAATTCCCACTCCATTGCTTTGAGTCAGAAAAAGCAGAATCTTGGCTTATAATTGCCAAAGCATGCACTGTATCTCTTCCCTTTCCAATCCACCATGAAAGATGTGTGTGTGTGTGTGTGTGTGTGTGTGTGTGTGTGCTTGTCCTGGGGCTTGAACTCAGGACTTGCACACTGTCCCTGAGGTCTTTTATTCAAGGCTAAGGCTTGAGCCACAGCTCGATTTCTGGCTTGTGTTTAATGGAGATAAGAGTATCATGACTTTCCAAGCTGGATTTGAACTGTGATTCTCAGTTCTGAGATCTGTCCAGATCTCAGCCTCTGGACAGAGGTGAGCCACTGTACCCAGTCCTTGAAGTCTTTTATGACAATCCTATCAATGGATTCATCAATGGGTTCATCCATTTCTGTAGAGCAAGACATCCAAAAACTGCCTCAAATAGGACCTATTGTCTCTTATGAACAGTCTTGAAGACTGAGGCCCCCAGATATGCCTGCATCAGTCAACAAACACACTGGGCTCCAGTGATGTTCCAGGCCCAGAAGGTGAGGATGGGAGCCTGGGAGATTCAGAGAGCCCTCAATCTCTGGAGTGTTGGAAGCTCAATTAACCCTAAATGCCTAAGTGTATCAAGTGAGCACACCAGGAAGTCCTCCTAGGTATCCTGCCCTTTACAATCAGGTCTCTCTCCTTCATTTATTCATCCAGCAAATATAACACTATGTGCCAGGATTTTTATTTTCTTTTTGAGTGGAGATACAGCAAACAGAAAACAGGCCAAAATCCTGGATCTAGAAAGACAGCAAAATTGAGAAGTGTTAGTGTCTGGCTGGAAGTCTCTCCTCAAGAAGTGATCTTGTAAACAAGGTCATTGTCTCCCCTTAGGAAAAAGACATTAGAAGAAACCCCTGAAGCAAGTAAAGAACTAGACGCTGCCGCCACCACCATCATCATCTCTTCTGTGCAGTTTTGTTGCAAATATATGAGATCCACATTTCCAGGAGAGGGGAGGGGGGGGAATGGTGCGTTCACTCCATCAACAGGAAAAGGAAGAACGCAGTACCGAAGGGAAGAAAAGCCCAGGACAACAGAAATTATTCTATATTGAACTGTCTCTGATGGACACTTGAAAACCAGCTCGGGGGCAAAGCCGGCACTCTGGGGCCGAGGGGCTCCCGGGGGCCCCTTTCCCGGGCTGTCAGGCTAATCCCACCGCCGTCTCCCACCCTGCCCCGCCTACGGGGCATTTGCTCTGGTGGTGAATAAAGTTCAAACCCCGCAGAAGCAAGCCCAAGGAAGCTCTTTGAGCAGCACAGCAGTGTGGCCGCTTGGGGAGAGGCCCCCCGGAAACCAGGGGATCGGCCCAGGGCTCAAGGACTGGGGGGCGCCGATTGGCCCCGAGCTCACGCAGCCTGGGCCTTGCGCCTCTGCACCTGCCCAGGGCCTCTGGGCCTGCGGAGCACGAGCTGGCTCTCTGTCCTGACGCTGAACTTTCTCGAAATAATCAAACTCCGGAATGCCACCAAGGAGTTGGGATTCCCCCTTTCTGTCCTCAGCCTCGGGGTGTAGAGATGGAGGATTAAGTGTGCGTCGGTTCCAGGCCGCTTGACCGCACTCTCAGGGATGCTATTTTGCTTGGATCTGGGGGTCTCTCCCGCGCCGAGTTGCACAACAAACCATTTAAACATTTCAGCACAAAACCCCAATCCATTGTGGGGCCACACATTAAAAAGTGTTATTCGCTTTGATGTTTTTGTCTAATGGCTCTAAAGTGAAAGAAAATGTTTTCCTATTACTTAATTCAATCATAGCGAAGAGACTTGGTAAAAAGCCCACGGATTTTACCCCAAAGTGTGACAGAGTTCTCTTTGTGTTTGCTTATCCTCCGCTGTCACACACTTTAATTCGCCTCTCTTTATCTGGCATTCAAAACTTTCTTCAATGACATTCAATAAGGTCCAGAGGCTGGAGAGAGAGAGAGGGAGAGAGGGGGGAAAAACTGGTTATTTTTCTCCCCTCGATATTCTTTCCCAGTAGCTTTGGCCTTGCTTGTATTCAGGGGTCTTAACCCCTTCCTCGCCAGAAGCGCGGGATGGCTCTCAGGAGGGCTCAGCCCTGGCACCTACCCGGGATCTCAACTCTAGGACGTGGTCAACCCTTCTACCCCGCTCAGGCCCCAACTGCTGTAGCTCCCAACCCAGCTCAGCCCAGCAGGGAGTCCCTCTCTCGGTCCCAGAATCCCGCTCCTGCCGGGCTCTCAACCGCCCAGCCCATCCCCAAATTCCCAGAGAGCAATTAGAATGGGAATTAGGCTGCATTGATGCGTTCCTGCCCGCTTGGAGGAACTTTAGGGCCTAGAATATAGTTAGCTTAGGGAATACCCCATGCCCAACAAACTAAGGAAATATGGAACCTTTATTTCTGCTTTGATGTGTGCCTTCTGTGCAGGTTAGTTTCCACATATCGCCTCCACCTTTTATGGAAGCAGGGTTTTTTTTTTATTATTATTATATTTTTTCTCACCCAGAACAAATTCTCTTTGCTTTTCAATCACAACACAATAACGTGTTGCGATTGTTTTTGCAAAGATGTCATCAACGGTGAAAACCCACGTAGAGGCTCCGGGTTTGGGCAACCTTATTCTTGGGGCGTTGATTTCTCCCCACCCCACTCCACCCCACCACCCTACCCCCCTCCGGAAAGCGTCCCCTTCCATTCCTCACAATCCCATTCATGGACGGGAGCAGGCGACTGCAGCGAATTGTTGCCAATAAAATCGAAAGTAAATGTCTCCCAGGAAAATCTGGGCTTTAAATTCGAAAATATTTATGCTAATTTCCCATTGTATGGTAAAAAGCTCCTGTACCGGCGGCTTTTCAGTCGGAGGACGATCTTAAAAGCTGAAGCTGTGGGCACAGCGTCGGGCGTTTGAAGTTGTTTAACCATTGTGTGACCAGAAAGAAGAGAAAGACGCGACGGGTGGAAGGAACAGGGTCTTGGGGAGAGTAGCCCAGTCAGGGAGGGCGAAGGCAGCCCAGCCCACAGTGAAAGACAACTGCCCTTCATTCAGCCCCACGTCGCGGGAAGGCGATGGGCTCCGAGCGCACCAGTCTGTCTAGCGGAGAGTGCGCGAAAGATCCGCGCTGGCACCGAACGTCCACATTCGCCACTCTTGACGAAGAGGAGCGAGACCTCCATGAGCATGATCTGCCTCCGTCCATGACTCTCAGCATATGTCCACCCTCCCCCCACACCCCACACCCCTTCTTTTTCTTCTTCTGTAGCTCCAAGGTTCCGTGGTTTGACTGGAAGAGCCGGTGAGCCCGGATCTTTGAAACAAAAGACTGGGCGTTGTGGCCAACACCAAAGTTAAAGCCATTTGAGAAACCCTGTGTGTGTGTGGGGGGGGGGGGGGGGAGACGTTACCAGAGGGACAGCGATGGGGCCAATACTGGATGCGAAACTGTGAGTCTTTCTCCCTTTCCAAAGGCTGAACCCCGACCCTTTCTCTGGAACCCCAACCCTACTTCCAAACACAGGGTGTGGAGAAAGGATTCCACAGGTGGAAATGTGAGGCCAGCTGCCAGGACGCTCCCGGGATGCAACTCCCGAGTTGAGTTCGGAGAACTGGCTGGAAGCAGTGTTGTTGGGAGCGGAGGGGGAGAATCTCAGAAAGGAGGGGAGAAGGATGGAGGGGTCCAAGGATGGAGCGGGCAGAGGGGATGAGAGTGTGCGCCCCTGGAGAATCTGTAGAAGAGAGGCAGCGGGGGATGTAAAAATCAAAAAGCTAAAAGGCCGGTCGCCAATGCAAAGCCAAAGGGGAGTGAGGAATAAAGAGAAAGAAAAGAATATTAAATCGCGGGAGAATGAGAAAATAAACCCGCAAAAGGGAGAGGAGGGGCGAGGGCGCCTGTTACGGCGTGGGTGGGGTTGACAAGAATAGAGTACATTATGCAGTTCATTTAGTTAACAAGTGAAATAATGAGGAAGCGTGCAGAGTGAATGCCAAGAGAAAAGGCACAAAAACCCTATTGAGAGGCCCCGGCCGCTCCTGGCGTAGCCCATCACATGGCAATAGTCCTATTTAAGCGGCGCCGCCGGCGCCTTTCAGCACCACTAGCGCTGGCCAGCACCCCGCGCTCTTTGGGCTGCGCCCGCGGCTGCAGCGACCGCCGCTAAAGCCAAGCCTCGGCGTCTCGGGGGCTGACGCAGCTGCGGGCGGCCGGGGCCTGGGGGAAGCGCGTGGAGGGCTCGGGGTTCCAGAGGGCGCAGGAGGCGTGCTGGCGGCGGGGCAGCCGCGCGCCGGGACCATGCCGCGCTCCTTCCTAGTGGACTCCCTGGTGCTTCGTGAGGCCGGCGAGAAGAAGGCGCCCGAGGGGAGCCCACCGCCTCTTTTCCCCTATGCGGTGCCGCCGCCGCACGCGCTGCATGGTCTCTCGCCCGGTGCGTGCCACGCGCGCAAGGCCGGGCTGCTGTGCGTGTGCCCGCTCTGTGTCACCGCCTCGCAGCTACACGGGCCCCCCGGGCCGCCCGCGCTGCCTCTGCTCAAGGCCTCCTTCCCGCCCTTCGGTTCCCAGTACTGCCACGCGCCCCTGGGGCGCCAGCACTCGGCTGTGTCGCCGGGGGTCGCCCACGGCCCCGCCGCTGCCGCCGCCGCCGCCGCTCTCTACCAGACCTCCTACCCGCTACCGGACCCCAGGCAATTCCACTGCATCTCCGTGGGTAAGCGGGGCCGCCATGCGGAGGCGCGGGGCAAGGGTTGGGAGAGCCTTGGGTGCGGTGCGGGGACAAGTTCGGGGGACTGTGAGGGTCCCCCATGGGGACCGGAGGGGGGCGCTCAGGGTTGTGGGTGGACGGAAAGCGGGGGACCATGACGCCTGAGACAGGGGAAGAAAATCCAGGTTCCGCAGGGCGGCGTTTAGGGAAACTTGAGAGCTGGGGTCCAAAGCGCTCCAAAAAGGCGCTCCAGGACCAAGTGAGAATGGGGATCTCGCTGTTTGGGCGTTCGCGCTGTTGCCGATCATGTTGAGTCGAAGAGGCGTGTGGGAGTCCAAGGGGTCCAGGGCTCCTAGACGCCTATCAGTAGGCGACTGAGGCCGAAACACTGGGGTCTGATTATTTCCCTCTGTGCATCGCCATCCTCTTTAGACAGCAGCTCCAACCAACTGCCCAGCAGCAAGAGGATGCGCACGGCGTTCACCAGCACGCAGCTGCTAGAGCTGGAGCGCGAGTTCGCTTCCAATATGTACCTGTCCCGCCTTCGACGCATCGAGATCGCGACCTACCTGAATCTGTCCGAGAAACAGGTGAAGATCTGGTTTCAGAACCGCCGAGTGAAGCACAAGAAGGAAGGCAAAGGCAGCAACCACCGTGGCAGTGGCGGTGGTTCGGGTGCGGGTACAGGCGGGGGCGCACCGCAAGGCTGCAAGTGCGCCTCGCTGTCCTCCACCAAGTGTTCGGAGGATGACGATGAATTGCCCATGTCCCCGTCCTCCTCCGGGAAAGATGATCGGGATCTCACGGTCACTCCGTAGGCGCGCGCGCGCCCCTCCCTTGGCCCGCCGTCCCTGGACTTCCCCGCACCTCAAACACTGATCCTGGACTCCATGCTGATTCCTAGGCACCCGATGCCGATTGACTGCCTCGCACGGATTTGGTACGGCTTTGCAGAGCCGCCCTCCCCGTCCCCCCCCCCCCGCCGCCCCCCAGCTCTGCGCAGAACTGAGTGCTTAGCAGAGTCCCAATGGTGGTGTCCCGGGCAGAGCGTGCAAAGCAAACTCCAAGCTGTAAATCCTGCAGTCTTTCTCGGCAGAGCAAGCTACTGGGCTCTGCTGGCACGCTCGCCCCGGGCATCTCCTCGCCAGCCTTTTCTGGACTGGCCCAGGCCTCCTCGCTTTCTCTACCCTCTTCCACCCTCTATCAAGCAGAGCCTTTCAATCGTTGGATGTCTGTTTGCTTCCTTTAATATTTCTTTGAAGGCTTTCTTTCCCTCTCTACTTTTTCCTGTGATGATTTATCTACCATTTCCAACACATTTATGAAGCTTACCCCCTTTTCCCCCTCCCTGCCCACCCTCGTCCTTCCGTGGGCCCATTTGTCCTTCAGTCAGGCTTTGGTATTATATTGGAGAAGCCTGATTCAATGTATTACCTTTATGCTTTGCGTTCCCCCAAACATAGATCTCCCCACGTACCCCTCTCTCTATGACTGCCCGCGACTCCACCCACTCACCCCAGGTCCCCGGGCCATCCGGGCCTAGCTGTGTAATTGTAAGGTCTCTGTAATGCCAGAATATATTTATTTATTTATTTATGTACAAAAATTTTAAATAAACTTTTTTTTTCTTAGAAATTGTCCGTGCTTCTGTATCCAAGGCTTTAGTATCGACTAGGCACAAGTGAATCTGGATCGCTCCTCCCTACTGGGGTAGGTTCTTCACCCCACTTCTGGGGAGACCCCGCTTCCACCATTCAGTGCCCCCTCGGAGACGCCCCCTCCCCCCCCCCCCCCCCCCCCCGCCTTTGCGCTTCCGAGCTTTTTCTATCCGACTGCGCACCGCGCGCGGTGGCGCTGAAAATCCAGCGAGGGAACGTCCAGCCTACGTCCCCGGTGGCGCCTCCTCTAACATCTAGGGCCCTTTACTTTGCCTTGAGGCAAATTCTGTTAGCCGGTCCCTAGTCCTGGACCAGTCCCAAGGAGAATTCCGACTGTCGGGCGAGATCCTATCAGGGGGCGAGGGCGGGGGGGGGGGGGGGCGGGATTGCCCGGGAGGGGCTCTGTTAGCTCGAGGACTTCCTGAGCCCACCAACTCGCGTTACAGCCCCATAGCCCTGAACAACTTGAGTCCACAACTCAGTCCTCCTCCTCTAGATTTTCGAGCTGCACAGTGCAAGGAAGAGGTGTAGGGAATTCTGTGAAGACTGAGGCCAAAGCACACAGCCACGGAACAGCCATCTTTCTACAGCTCAGGGAACCAAACAGCGGGTCCAGCTTCTCCGATCTCCCCGGAGACTGGAAAGGTCCTGGAGAACTGGGTTACTTCTTTTTCTGCAGAAATACTTCCAACCCTTAATACCCCTAAGAAGCCCTAGTCTCACTGTATCTACTAGGCTTAGCAAACCAGTGCTTCTCTGGTGGCAGAAAGGACGCTCTAATTGGAATTGGTCAACATTTGTGAAGCTCCTTCTAAAGTCTTCTTTTTCATACATCCTCCTTCCGTACCAGGGTCGGACTCCAGTTCTCCCATAGCAAGGCGGGGTTCACAGAGAAGGCATTTCTGGTCCTTCCTAGAACAGCTTGGGTTGAGCTGTAGACGGAGGGTGTGGGATCCCATTTTTTAACTATTTCAACTAGCAAGTCATTCTCCACCCACGCATCAATCGGAGGCCAAGCTGCTGAGGGCATAGTATAAATAGAATCTCAACTAATGTTTTATGATTGTGGAAATTGTGTGCTTGGCTGATGCTAGTTTGGGTCTGGTGAGCATCGTGGGGCTTCCTTCGGCCCCAGTGAAGTCCATCTTGTCTGCCTTTGGACAGGATTTAGGGACAGACTCATCAGTGGAGTGGTTTGTGGTGAATTAGCAAGCGCTGGTTTAGATCCAGGCTCTCCAGGAGAGGATGGCTTCTGCTCAGATCACAGATCTGAGGAGCACTCCACGACCAAATATCCTTCCAGACCCACCAGCACAAAGAGGTGTCTGAGTGTGTGCGTGTGTGTGAAAGAAAGCAAAGCTAAGAGAGATGTGAAAAGAAGCCACTCATACACCTGAATACACCTACTTTCTGCCTCTTTCAGCTTTGTTAACAGGGCTCCTGCTAGGAGCCCAGGATAGACCTCTGTGAACAGGTCTGCGCTGGCTCGGTTCTCCCAGGAGCGCTGACAGCATTCAGTTCTTCCTCTGGGCGCCCCCTACTCAGGGCTGCCTGTTCATTTTCCCGTCCTGCTCCTAGGTTTTGCGCTATCTTGTGCGCTGCCCTGGCGAGCAGAGCAGCGGGAGGAGAACGCAGTCTCCAGTGGCGGTGCTGATGGCTCCCAAAGCGGTGTACAGAACGTAGTGCTTCCAGGGCTGTCGCATGCAGGGTAGCGATCAGCCTTGGAAGTCCCAACGGGATTCTCCCCAAACACCTCTGTGTGTGTTAGGCAGGAAGTCAGCCACTGGCCTGTGCTTTGGCCTACACCGCGCCTGGGTGCCTGGGTTGGAGCCAATGCAGGGCTGACCTCCTCGAGAAGCCACTACAAACCAAAACTCCTCTTCCTCTGGAGAAAAATCCAGCCTCCAGCCACACTGTTCCGAGATGGAACTTGAAATCCGAAAGGCAGATTGTGAAATTAGAATCATGCTGGGGCTTGGGGGAGGGGGGTTGGATGAAATTTTCTGTGAGTTAGCATTTCACACACAAGTCCACATTCCAATGGGAATTTATTTCAGGCACACTCTCGTCCCCCCTGTGAAGTTTAGTGGCTAGGCGTTTGAGCCACGCTTTGCACAGGATCGCACCACCCTTTACTCAAACTGGGCAATTTCATTTGGCAAGCCACTCATCCTTCTTAAGTCTCTGTTAACGGAGATTGTACTGATAGTTCCTTTACAGGGTCGCTGTGCAATATTTAAGGACATAATTTACACACGGTGCTGACATAGTAGCTGTAATATTGTAGTTGCATTGAGATTGTTACTTGCAATGCTTATACCTGTGCCTGGCACAGAGCTGGTGATAAATTAATGAATTATGAAAGGGGACCAGTCACAAGACTTACACCTGAGTCCAACACTGAAAAACCAAATGGAAACATATTCCAGCTTCCTAAAATTAGTAGATCAGATCACACACACACACACAGACACACACGCACACATGCACACACACACACGCACGCAAAAACACACACACACACATACATACCAAGCACTATTCAAGGATCAGGGACTGGGAATTACTTTAGTCCAAACAGAGTTCCATTTTGCACCTTGGTTTGTACCAGTCCCTCTATCTTGTACTATTGGCATCTTGGGCTGGATAATTCTCCACTGTGGGGCTTACCTTTGCATTGCTGGATACTGTGCAATGTCCCGCTATCTACCTTAAATGCCACCTTCTCCCACTTACAACAACCAAGAAGAAATGTCTCCAGGTACTGCCAGAAGTCCCCTGGAGAACAAAATTGCTTCCAGCTCAAAACCCTGACCTGGATGGTTTCTGCTGAGGTATCTCATGAGCCAGGATTTGGTAGCCCAGCTCTGAGCATACATCTGTACCTTCTGCACTTGGTAAGAGACACCCTGTGGTGTGGAATGAGAGGCGGAAAGGGGAAATGAAAGAAGGGTGGGATGAGTTCAAAGAGCCAGCAAGATAACCCTTTTTCTATACTGGGAGCATCTGTTTGTTTAGACAGCCTCAGACACACAGGTGGAGAGGGTGGACCCAGAGATGAATTGGCTGAGCTGTTTACAGCACTAACAGGACCTTCCTGAAAATATTCTATTCATATGCTTAATGGCATCCTCTTCAGGAGGACTCATAACTCAGAGATCAAGCATTTGTAGTAGTACAATTTTAGGGATCAGAGATATATCCCCCCAACTCTCTCACACACATACATGCATGTGCACACAGTAACACACACACACACACACACACACACACACATTTACTCAGCACCATTATAGCTCTTCCTGGAGCTATATCTTACCTGTTCTGTCAGTGCCTAAGAATCTGAAGCTAGAAATCAATTCCTCTTGATTAAGATCTCTCATCTTTGCTTCAAAGACAAGCACCCCTGAAAATAATCATCAAAGAGGGTTGGGGTGTTGTTGTGAGAGCCCACGCTTAGCATATGTGAGGCTCTGGGCTGAACCTCCAGCACCAACCAAAAGAGGAAAAACAACAACAACCAATGAGCACTGACAGACACATACTTTTTTCTGATAGAAAACTCTGAAAGGCCCTGAGGATGATGACCAAGGGAGCTAGAAGAGCTGCAAGGATGGGGAAAGGGCAGTAGGTTCTAGAGGGTTCTAGAAATCTATCTGGCACCAATCTGTGTTGCCTGGGGCCACTGGCCTCACTCCTGAAGTCAGAGGATGAGTAAGTATGTGTAGCAGACTCTTGCAGAAATGGATTTCATTCAGAAGGCTAGAAACAACCAATTCCACGAGCATCAATATCATAAATCCAGCATTTCCCCAAATTCTCACATGGTAGTCAGTGATGAGCTCCTAACATAGTGGTCCACAGGTATGCATTCCAAGTCCCCCAGAGGATGCCTGAAGCCCTTTAAACAGTACCACACTTGTATGCACTTTGTTCCTGTACATGTGCACATATGATGAAGTTTAATTTATAAATTAGGCACAGTGGGAAACTAACAACAGCTAATAATAAAATAAAACTCATTACAGAGGGCTGGGAAGGTGGCTCAGTGGTAGAGCGCTTGCCTTGCATGCCTGAGGCCCTGGGTTCGATCCCTCACCACCACATAAACAAAAAGAAAAAAGCTGGAAGTGGTGCTGTGGCTCAAGTGGTAGAGTGCTAGCCTTGAGCGGAAGAGCTGAGGGACATTGCCCAGGCCCAGAGTTCAGGCCCCACAACCGGACCCCCCCAAAAAAAAATCATTACAGAATTTTATAATAAGGGTTATTTTAAAACCTATCTATTGTTTCTTTCTAGAATTTTCCACTTACTGTTTTTGAGCTGAAGTTGAGCACAAGTAACTAAAATCAAGAAAAGTTAAACAGCATATATTAAGGCTACTGTACTAACAGGTGTGTGTGTGTGTGTGTGTGTGTGTGTGTGTGTGTTTGTAGAGGGGAGCTCTAAGGAAGATTAAATAGAAAGCTGGTTCATCTAGAAAGGGACCAGCCTGAATACTCTGCTTTAGTGACCATCCAGTCATCATGAACAAAGACCTGCTGCTAGCAGCCTCCTTTCTTTTTTTTTTTATTGTAATAATATATGGTATTTAATTTGGTGTATGCGCTATGTAACCATTTTTACCATGTAATAGTATGGAAATTATTCATGAAATATTTTATATTCTTTATTAGTATGAATTAGTTGCACATAATGGTTTCATTATGACATTTTATATATGCATATAAGGTATTTCAATCATATTTAACTCCTTACCACTTACATTTATGCCCTTCTGCCCTTCTCTCCTCCAGCTGGTCCCCTTCCTATTTCCTAATTTCCTCTTCTTTTTTGTCTCAGTTCTTATCCCTCATTCAAAAACACAGGCAATGGAAAAATTGATATTCCATAATCTAGTGCAGTAGAATTAGACACGTTTGAAGTCCATTCCTCCATGTTTTTGTGAATCTCAAAATTGCAGGCAGCACACTTCTGAACCCTGTAGTTGAGCTCACCATCCTAAAGCCAAGAGATATGATTGTGGAAACAGATGGTGTTGTCTTCCAGAGACTGTTTTCTGTATGGTTGTGTTTCAATTAAATCAACTCTGGACACCAGAATCTGAATTTCCCATAACCATTGCATGTCACAGAATACTAGTCTTTTGATTTGTTTCAACTATTTGATAATGGAAAGGAAGTCTCAGGTGCTAGGGTATATATGAAAAAAGGTCAGTATTGGCTATGAGTCTGCTAGCTTCTAATTGAAGATCTCTTTGATGATGTCCGTACTATATTGTCTAGGCTTCTGCAGATTTATGGAAATCATGAAAATAAGTGCTGCCAGGTCACTAATTTGGTTGTTCTTTTTCTTTTCTCTCTTTCTTTCTTTCTTTCTTTCACCTTCCCTCCTCCTCCTCCTCCTCCACCTCCTCCTCCTCCTCCTCCTCCTCCTCCTCCTCCTCCTCCTCCTCCTCCTCCTCCACCTCCTCCTCCTCCTCCTCTTCCTCCTTCTTTTGGCTTGGGTGCTGTCCCTGAGCTTCTTTTGCTCAAGGATAGCACTCGACTACTTGAGCCACAGCTCCATTTCCAACCTTTTCTGAGTAGTTTATTGGAGGTAGGAGTCTCACAGACTTCTGCCTGGGCTGGCTTTGGACCTCCACCCTCAGACCTCAGCCTCCTGAGTAGGATTACAGGCAAGAGCCGCTGGCACCCAGCTCTTTGGTTGTTCTTTTTTGTGATTTGAGCTATTCTACATACTTCATGTGTCAAATTTGATCTTTTGTAAACTTTATTTTTTTTCAAATTTTTTATTGTGATTAAGTGGTTACATAATTTCCCAAATTTCACAGTATTGTGGGATTGTGATGCTTAGTTAAAGTCACAAACACCTTCTAACTTTCATGGAGCAAATTGTCTATCATGGTCTATAACATTTATGAGTTCTATGAGCTTTGCAATACAGTTATTTCTTCCACATTGGGTGATATGTACATTTCTTTTGTTTTGCTGGTCCCTCTTTCCCACTTGTTCCCTCCCTCCCATCGCTGCCATTGAGTTGCTTAGTTCATTTTGGTCAATGTCCAGTGCAGCTGATGGGTCCCGCTGTTGTATGTTTTTCCCTGATTCCCTCTAGTGTTTTTCCCTGATTCCCTCTAGTTCTGTGTCGTCCTCCTGGTTTCCCTCCGGTGTGCATATATTTACCATATATGTGATCAGAAGCATGGGGTTATTTAGTAGTGATTCAACCAGATGAGTGGAAGTCCTTTGTTTCTTGTTAATTTTGTCGTATCACCTTACATTTTGGATTTAACATCCACTTATCAGGGAGACCATGTGCCGTTTGTCTCTTTGCTCTTGGCTTACCTCGCTCAACATGATTTCTTCTAGCCCCATCCATTTCCCTGCAAATGCCATTATTTTGTCATTTCTACTGGCTGCATAATATTCCATTTTGTATAGATACCACAGTTTTTGGATCCATTCATCTGTGGTGGGACATCTGGGTTGCTTCCAAATCCTGGCTATTGTGAATAGTGCTGCAATAAACATGGAGGTGCATGTGTCCTTGTATACTGGTTTCTGTTGTTCAGTATAGATGCCTAGAAGTGGTATGACTGGGTCATAAGGGAGGTCAATATTTAGCTTTCCGAGGACCCTCCAGACTGCTTTCCAAAGTGGTTGTATAAGTGTACATTCCCACCAGCAGTGTAATAGGGTTCCTCTTTCTCCGCATCCCCTCCAGCATTTGTCGTTGGCTGACTTGAGGATGTGGAACATTCTGACTGGGGTAAGGTGGTATCTCAGGGTTGTCTTTATTTGCATTTCCTTCACCACCAGGGATGGTGAACATTTCCTCATGTGTTTCTTTGCCATTTTCATCTCTTCATCTGAGAAGTCTCTCTTTAGTTCCCTTGCCCATTTAGTAACTGGTTTGTTAGGTTTGGGAGGGGTTAGTTAGCAGTCTTCTATCAAGCCCCCAGGAAGGCTGGAGGCTCTGAGACTCCCTTCTCCCAGGCTGGCTTCTGGGCTCCTTCTCTTGAGCAGTGGGTATTCTCAAGTCAAGAAAGGAAGTATTGGGGTGTTGGGGAAGTGTTTGGTTTAGCATTCCTTTTGAGCAGCAGAGAGTTACTTGAGGCACTCAGGAGTTCAGCCCTGCCCTGCCAAAACTCAGGGTGCAACTGGTCAGGTGGGGGTAGGTCTTGAGCCAGTCAGGGCTTGCTCCTGGCATCTTTGCAGGAAGGAGTTTCTCTGCTGTTCTGGTTAGTTGAGCTATTGGTTCTACTGAAAGGGGCAGCCCAGGGGCCCCCTTCATGTATTCTGTTTACAGAAAGTTGCCAATGAGTAAGTAGCAAATGCCTACATCCTTGGATCACAATTATGTGACTTTCTATAGCTGCCCTATTGGTATTGAACTGAGCACCTTTAAGATTGGAATGTTGAGGTTAAGACCCTAGTCCTGCAGAATGTAACTACAATTGGAAATAGCATATGAACATGCCGGGACTTAGACTTGAACTCAGGAATTCAGGGCCTCGGTGCTGTCTCTTAGCTTTTTCATTCAAGCCTGGTGTCCTACCACTTGGGCCATAGCTCCACTTTCATCTTTTTGCTGGTTAATTGGAAATAAGAGTCTCACAGACTTTCCTGTCCAGGAAGGCTTTGATCTGTGATCCTTAAATCTCAGCCTCCTGAGTGTGAGCCACCAGTGCCTGACTTAAATAGAATCTTTAAGAAGGTAGTATCGTTCAAAGAAGAAGACATGAGGACACCAACACATAGGAAAGACCATATGAAGATAGAGGGAGAATCTGGGCTTGGTGGTAACATGCCTGTAATCCTAGCACTGGGAAGGCTGAGGCAATCAGATTTTGAGTATGAGGCCAGTCTGGGCTATATATACAGTGAGAACTCTTATCTCAGTAAAATAAACAAAAAGACATGAAGAATGTGGCCTCCTGCAAGCCAAAGAGTAAACCTTAGAAGGAACTCAACACCTTGATCTTGGATCTTTCAGCCACCAAAATTGAGATGGTATCTGTTGCTTCAACTGCCCAGCCTATGGTACTTTGCTATGGCAGTTATAGCTGACTAATACAAGTTCTGATGTGAAAGGGAGCTCTCTGGAACTTCTCTGCTAATGGAAGACTATTTGAAGATGGTGGAGGAAGCAGTATTGGACTGGGCTAAGGAACCTGATGTCTCTGTGACAGCAGGCTACACATTGGTCATGGTGACACCAAGGCAAGAGGATCACAAGAGGATTAGAAACGTGAGCTATAACGTAAGACCCCATGTCAAAAGAGGGGAGGAGGGAGAGAGGAGAAGGAATGATAGAAGGAGGGAGAAAAGAAAGAGAAAGGGAGGGGACAAAACGGAAGGAAAAGAAAAGAAAAAGAGAAAAGAGGGAGGGAAAGGAAGGGAAGGAAAAGAAAGGGAAGGGAGGGGAGAGGAGAAGAAAGAAAAGAGGAGGAGAAGGGAAAAAAGAAGAGGAGAGGAGAAAAAAGGAGAGGAGAGAAGAAGAAAAGAGAAGAGATGGGAGGAGAGAAGAGGGGGGAGGAGAGGAAGAGAGGAGGAGAAGAAGGGAAGAAGGGAAGGGAAGGAGAAGGGAAGGAAAAGAAGAAACTATGTCTTGACCACTATGTCACTGACAAGTTCTATAACTTTGGGCAAATCCACTGACCCCCTTCCCTCGTCAGGGTCTGTAACATACATTAGTTTGGGACTTTCTGCTTAGCATCCATCCTCCTGCAATCTGATTACTGCCATCTAGATTTTGTTTTGTCAAATGTGAATTAAGATTGATTCTGGAAAAGAGCATCTATTGAAGTAGATACTAACATCTCATGGAAGTTTCCATATACAGGACCCACCCATTATCAAATCAAACGGAGACCAGTAATTTTTTTGTGTATGTGCCAGTCCTGGGGCTTGAACTCATGGGCCTGAATACTGCCTCTGAACTTCTTTTGCTCAAGACTAGCACTCTAACACTTGAGCTACAGTGCCACTTCTGGCTTTTTGATGGCTAATTGGAGAAAAGAGTCTCATGGACATTTCCTTCCCCAGGCTGTGATCTTCAGATCTCAGCCTCCTGAGTAGCTAGGATTATAGGCATGAGCCACTGGTGCCCACCTTAGAGACTAGTAATTTACTGCTCAACCCACGTGTTGACTCAGGCATGGTGATAGGACCTAGTTTTAACTAACTGAGCCTTTCCCCTAGAAATCTGACTAGAGTGGAGAGTAACCCAGAGGTAAACATCCTTCACAGACTGGTTCCTGTGGCCAGGATATTAGGAGCCTCCCCAGAGTGTCAAATGACTGCTAGCAGTTGTAGAAGTCCTCGTCCAGGCCAATACTCCAAGGTGGCTTTTGACAGGATGGCCACACATAAAACTGGCTAAGTCCACCTTCCTTCCCTGCCAGATCTCCGAGCCATTTTCACCAGATTTCTTGTTGGTTCTAGAAACTATCAGATGACTTTCCCTTCCATGCCTTTTTGGCCTACCTACCCATAATTCCTTTTGGTTGCTTACAACCACAATGCTGAATGGTAATTACATCATATATGAACTGGTGAGAGCCTTCAGTATCGTGAACAGGCTGGGAGAAGTATGATGGCTTGAACCCCTGGGACTGAGCATCAGTCCTGACTTGGTCTTCCTGTCCCTGGGTTCTTTGAGAGTATTGTCATGCCTTTTCTCTGGGTACACTGAGCATTTATGTTTGGGGTAATGGTTGTGGGCAACATCATACAGTGGTATAAGCACAAGTCACAGCTAGAGCAAGAACTGGCCTCTTCTTGGAACAGCTCTGGCTTTCTGAAAGCAGCAAACATGGTGTTCTCTCTCATTTTGCACACCTGCAGGAAAAGCCCGGCCACCATGACACCATGCCCAGGCTGTGCCCATTTACATACATTCATGCACTCACTCACTCTTTGAGTATAAGACATACTCCTGATTTTTAACTTTTGTCTCAAAGGCCCTGTCAGAGTTAAGAATATACTAGAGATACCCTCTCATTCTACATACAACCCTTTTTTTTTTTTCGGTCAGTCGTGGGGCTTGAATTCTGGGCTTGGGCACTGTCCCTACATTCTTCAGCTCAAGGCGAGTGCTCTACCACTTGATCCACAGCACCACTTCCAGTTTTCTATTGGTTTACTGGAGGTAAGAGTCTCACGGACTTTCCTGTCTGAGCTGGCTTTGAAACACAATCCTCAGATCTCAGCCTCCTGAGTAGCTAGGATTACAGGTGTGAGCCATCAGAGCCAGGCTACAACCCTTTTTATTGCAGGAGTCAGGCACGGAATTCAATCTGCTCATGGCAAAAAAAAGAAAGAAAGAAAGAAAGAAAAAGAAAAAAGAAAAAGAAAAAGGTTTTCCTCTGGAACTTCAGGGACTTAGAGATGCATTCAGATGCGCTGTCCTTGGCTCTCCTCTCTCTCTCTCTCTCTCTCTCTCTCTCTCTGCCTTAGTCTCATTCTTCCCTACTGTCCAGGCTTCCTCATTGCATGGAAGGAGTATGGGGATAGAGGAAGGGAATAAAGGAAGGGTTGCAACAACCCACTCCAGTAACTGCCCCACCCCAAAAAGCAAGAGTCTCCTCCTTCTACCTTTCCTCTCTTCCCCCTCCATTTTTCTTCTCTCCCTCCCTCTCCCTCTCTTTCTCTCACCCTTTCTTTCCTCTCTTCCTCTCTGTTTCTCCCTCTCTTCCCTTTCTCCTCTCTCTGCCTCCTCTCTCCTCCCTCTCCATCTCTCCCCCTCTCTTTCCAACTCCCTCTGTCCTTTCTTTTTCCCTTCCCTCTCTCCTCCTTCTCCTTCTCTCTCTCCTGTCCCTCTCCTTTTCCCCCCCTCTCTCTCCCTGTCCTTCTTCTGGCTTCTCTCCCTACTCTCTCCCTTTCCTTCCTTCTCTCTCTCCATCTTCTTCCCACAGTTTCTCTCCATCTCTCTCCCCCTCTTCCTCCCTCTAGATCTCTCCTCTCTCCCTCTCTCTCCCCCTCTCTCTCCTGCCTCTCCTTCTATCTCTCTTCTCCCCCACCCCTCTCCCCTCTTTCTACAAGAGACTTGTGGCAGCAGCCTCCCCAATAGCAGAGGCTTTTTTTTTGGGGGGGGGTCCAGTCATGAGGCCTGAACTCTGGGCCTGGGCACTGTCCCTCAGCTCTTCAGCTCGAGGCTAGCACTCTACCATTTGAGCCACAGCGCCACTTCCGGCGTTTTTTTTTCTGCTTATGTGGTGCTGAGGAATCGAACCCAGGGCCTCAAGCATGCAAGGCGAGTGCTCTACCACTAAGCCACCTTCCCAGCCCCAATAGCAGAGTTTTTCTAGGCTGGTAACCCCAGAGTTGGCCACTGTCTCACCAGACCAGCTCTGCCTCAGTTACATTCTAAACCCATGAGACAGGCTTGTCAACTAAGATGCAGGCCCTATTAGGACACAGGAAATGAGAAGTTCGAATTTCTGGAAGAAAATCCCGCAGGTATCCACTCTGCTACCCCATGTTAGGGTGCAGTGATTCACAAAGTGTGAATGTGGGCCTTGGATTTCCTTCAGGGGTGCCAAGAGGTCAAAGCCATTTTCATAATCATGCTCCGAGTGTTATCTACCCTCGCCACTAGGTCAGCATTTGCACCAATGATGCGCAGGCAGTCATGGGCAAGGTTACAGTCATTGTAGGCACAGGAAGGCCATGACGACAGCTGCACTGGTGGTCTTTGTGCTTGTGACCCCGTACCCCCAGAGTAAAGAGGAAACCCAGCTGCACCCAAGAATGTTCTTGATTCAGCGATTAAACTAGGTTCATTAAAGCGAGACTTGGAAGACATGGCTTTTTAATATTCTATGTGGCAAATTGGTTAAGTTTTCACCTGCTGCAAATCAAAGTCTGTAAAATAGTTGTCTCAGGAAAATACACTCCTGTGATTGTGTGAGCGGCAAGCTGAACTAGCTGTTTTCTTCATGGAAAACCATTTTACTTGAAAGAAGAGCTGACAGACAAACTGGTTATTCAGACTTGGGTATTTGGCAGCCACTGTCTTGCAAATAAATAAAGGGAGCCTGTTACTTTAAGAAAAACAACTAACAGTGGCTGATGCCAGTGATCCAATGTGAGGCTTCAAAGGAAGGCGGGACTGCTGAGATGTGAGCCCTGGTCACAGCGCTCAGTGCTGGAAGGCAGCTCAGGAGATTGCTGGGGACATTACTGACTATGAATTTCCCAAATATAATACAGTGAGTTGGGCCAATATGGGTGATTATCATCAGCTCTATATCCAGTGCATCCAGAGGACCACAGTAGACTATGCACAAATACAAAAAAAATCTGCAAGCAGATTAACTGTAAAAGTTTCATTAATAGGATTCCATATTTCACATTATGACGAACATTTAAGAATTTCAATACCCACAATTACACAAAAAGGCTACTCAAGCATCCCTAACTCCATGTGTATGTGTATATGTATGTACAGAGAGAGAGAGAGAGAGAGAGAGAGAGAGAGAGTAGTGGGGCTTGAACTCTGGCCTTACATTATTTATTTATTTATTTATTTTTATTTTATTTGGTGCAGGTCCTGGAGGTTGAACTCTGGCCCTGGGCTATGGCCCTGAGCTTTTGTGCTCAACCCTAGTGCTCTACCACTCAAACCACTGTGCCACTTCCAGCTTTTCTTGAGTAGTTTTTATTGGAAACAAGATTTACAGACTTTACTGCCTGGGCTGGCTTTGAACCACGATCCTCAGATCTCAGCCTTCTGAGTAGCTAGGATTACAGGCATGTGCTACCAATAACCAGCCCTCTACTTTTTAAACAACCATCTGTATGAGGCTCATTTCCTTCACATATTTCAAGAAAAACAACATATCTCAAAATCCTGAATGAAGCAGATAGGAAAATTTGATTGTCTTTTATGAATCCAGATATATAAAGGTTTGCAAAACTTTGTTGATGGTTTATATGTATAATCCTATTTGCTCAGGAGATCTATACCCAGAGGATGGTGGTTTCAGGTCAATCAGTATGGGCAGAAAAGTCTGTGAGACTCCATCTCCAAAATAACCAGTAAAAAGCAGGTCTGGAGGTGTGGCTAAAGTGGTGGAGTATCAGCTGAGCAAGCAAGTTGCAATACTATTTAGCAAAAGAAGCTCAAGGATAGCTCCCAGGCCCAGAGTTCAAGCCTCATGGACAACAACAAAAGAGGTAATACTATCACTCATCTCACAAAATTTTCTGAAATTATTGTTTTTTTAATATATATTTTTTATTGTAAAGATACAATACAGAAGGGTTACAGATACATGAGTAAGGTAATGAGTACATTTGAAATTATTGTTATATACATATAATGTTCAGAGGGAATGGGCTTATTAATGTTGTTTAACACAATAAATATATTAACTTTTTGTACTTTACCTTCTAATGAGTAAATTTTGTTAGTGATAGCCTATGATTTGAAGTCCCTTTTTTAAAAAATATGAAGGGGGTCAGGTGCTAGTAGCTTAGGTCTGTAATCCTGGCTGTACAGAAAGCTGAAATCTGAGAATCCCAGCTCAAAGCTAATCTGGAAAAAGAAAGTCTATGAGATGCTTATCTCCAATTAACCACCAAAAAGCTAGAAGTGAAGTTGTGGCTCAAGTGGTAGAATGCTAGCTTTGAGCACAAAAGCGCAGGAACAGAGCCCATACCTTGAGTCCAAGCTCTAGGACCAGCACAACACACACACGTGCGCGCGCAAACCCACCCACACACACACACGCACACACACACACAGTGTGTGAAGGGCTCAAGGATTCAAAAACTTAAAACAAACCAGGCACTGGTAGCTCAGGCCTAAAATCCCAGCTACCCAGGAGACTGAGCTCTGAGAACTGTGGTTCAAAGCCCGCTCAAGCAGAGAAATCTGTGAGACTTCTATCTACAACTAACTTGCAAAAAAAAGCCAGCGGTAGAAGAGTGAAAAAGCCAAGTGAGAACATGAGGCCCTGAGTTCAAGCCCCAGTACCAGCACAAAAAAACAACAAACAAACAAAAACTCTAAGGCCTCTCTCTCTCTCTCTTTCTTTCTTTCTTTCTCTCTCTCTCTCTCTCTCTCTCTCTCACACACACACACACACACACACCTACCAAAAGCCCTAAGATAGTCCTCTATGGACTTCCTGACCATAAGCCTTATCATAACTTTGAAAGGGAGGAATTACTGAACTCCCTTTTCACAGGGGAAGAAACTAAGGCACAGGTAGGTGGAGTGGTTCCCCAAGACATCTTGCTAAGACACTGTCCCCAGTGGAACCATGTTTTTTTGTTTTGTTGTTGTTGTTTTTTTTTTTTGTCAGTCGTGGGGCTTGAACTCTGGGCCTGGGTGCTGTCCCTCAGCTCTTCAGCTCAAGGCGAGCGCTCTACCACTTGAGCTACAGCGCCACTTCCGGTTTTCTGGTGGTTTATTGGAGATAGGAGTCTCACGGTCTTTCCTGCCCGGGCTGGCTTTGAATCGCGATCCTCAGATCTCAGCCTCCTGAGTAGCTAGGATTACAGGCGTGAGCCACCAGCGCCCGGCTTGGAACCATGTTTTTAATGTGTTCAAATTGGGCTTCTAAGCATGGACATTAAGCTTTGTGGTGAAGTGCCTGCTTAGCATGCTCAAGCCCTTAGCACTGCAAAATAAATTTTAAAAATTACATTTCTGTGGGCTGGGAAGGTGGCTCAGCGGTAGAGCACTTGCCTTGCATGCATGACGCCCTGGGTTCGATTCCTCAGCACCACATAAGCAAAAAGGAAAAAGCCGGAAGTGGTGCTATGGTTCTAGTGGTAGAGCACCAACCTTGAGCTGAAGAGCTGAAGGACAGCACCCAGGCCCAGAGTTCAGGCCCCACGACCGGAACAACAAGAAAAATTACATTTCTCTCTCTGAGGCTGCTCACTTGTCATTGATCCAGGGCCACAGTCTGAATATTCTTTCATTTTATGGAATCAAGGAGTCTCAGACATCCTCCTTTTTTAGGCCCTTAATAAGAACCAAGCCTAGTGGAAGCAAAAGTGATTTAAAAAAAAAATTGAACGTTCTCTTGGCATGGTAGCACACACCTGTAACTACAGGCTGAGGCAGGAGGATCAGGACCATGCCAGCTTGGGCTTCATAGTGAAATCCTGTCTCAAATTTAAAATAAATAAATAAATAAAACACCAAACCATTTTAAAAGTTGCATGTTAGCTGGGAGCTTGTGCCTCATGTCTGTAATTCTAGCTAATCAGGGGGCTGAGATCTGAATATCTAGATTCCAAGCCAGCCAGGGAAGTCCATGAGACTCTTACCTCCAACCGACCACCAAAAAGCCAGAAGTGGAGGTATGACTCACATGGTAGAGCACTAGCCTTGAGCAAAAAGGCTAAGGGACAGTGCCCAGACCCTGAGTTCAAGCCCTAGTACACACACACACACACACACACACACACACACACACACACACACACACATTGTATTTTAACAAATATCTGGATATTTCTTAATATCTGCAAAATTGGCCTTCTGATAGATCTCATATGTAGCTTCTCCCTGGGAACAAAAGACAGCAGGAAAGCTCTCCCTTTTAATATTAAGAAACTGCCCAAATCTAGTCACAATACTTAAAATGGTACCAGTTCACAATTTTCTTTGTTGTTGATGTGCCCTTAAAATTGGAAAATTTATGTAGATACCTATATTGCTATCATTTCTGCTATGATACTCACTGCCTACATATTTATATTTCTGTGTATATGTGTGTGTGTGCATGTAAGTGTGCATGTGTGTGTGTGTGTGCACACGTGCGCTGCTACTGAGACTTGAACTCAGCGCCTCAAACTCTTGCTTGGCTTTTTCACTCATGGCTGGCTCTCTACCACTTGAACCACATTCAGCTTTTTGCTAGTTAATTGGAGATAAAGAGAGTCTTGGTTATTTCTGCCTTGGCTGACTTTGAACTGGGATTCTCAGATCTTAGCTTCCTGAGTAACTTGGGTTCCAGGCATGAGCCGTCTGTGCCCAACTACTTGTTCCTTTTTGTTTTTCTTTTGATGGTGCTTGGGATGGAACCCAGGCCCTACAGCATGCTGGGTAGATTCTCTATCACTGAGCTCCATCACCAGCAATGTCCTCTCATGGGTCACAAAGCAAGAGAATCCCAGTTATAAGCAGTTCCCAGTTAAAGGCCCTCCCTCTGGTCATCTTATTCAATCTCACATAGCTCTTTGTAACACACTCCAGCTACCACTAATCCATCCGTGGCCATAAAATTTCTCTTCATAAACTTGGCCCATGGCATCAAGCATAATATGACACATTGCTGAATAACTGAAATCTCATTTCCATCAAGTATCTTTTAATTAAAATGTTAATTTAGGCATGCATAAGTTATCTTAACTCCAGCCCAGAAAGAAAGAGTTGAAACTTTAAAAGGCTTTTAAAATTCTTTCACAAACTTCAAGCATTTTGGTGGCTACGGTTGATAGAAAAGATACTTCAGAAAATGAAGTTGTCATGGATTGTATGTGTAAATAAACCTTTCAGCTCACTGGCTAAAAAAGCATTCTGGGTATTGGCATGCAAATTAGCGTGTCAACAGCGGTTCCAGTGTACCTTGGGGTGGTAAACAAGCTGATTGTCATGGGAAATGTAGTCGGCTCTGCTCTGTTTGAAACTGTTTTGCAAATCCCTTGTTTGGTTAGATTTCTGAAAGTTGAGTTTGTGAACTCAATAACACAGCTTAATACCAAACTCCAGTCACATGGGGTTTGGATGCCCGACAGTGTTGGCATTCTATAAAGACCTTCCAAACTGGCATGCCCAATTAGGTTTGGAGTGCCTGAGCCTGAAGCATGAACAGAACACTATATAAACTGTGGGCATCACTACAGAATGCCCTGAGAATGCAGGACTGTGTGTGGACTTGGGGTCCAATTGTGGATTGGTCAGATCAGGACACGTGACTCTCATGTTTTCCCTTCCCTGTTTTGCACCTTTGCAATGCTTTACCTGACATGCCCATGACCAACGCCTCCACCCCAGCTCCTGTTCAGCCGCCTGACAAGGCCATCCCAATATTTTCCACCTTCCCAAGCAGAAGTGGTTCTCTATTTCAGGAACTTTGCCCTTTCTCTTCCCTTCTCTCCCTTCACCACGCATGAATGAAGAACATTCCATGTTAGGAACTTCACTGGCCATTGGCTACTGAGTGGCACTGGATGTCCATTTGTCTTTTCCCAGAAATGGTGCTCTTCCCTGTTTTTGTGCCCAAACCCGGCACATGATGGGTGCTTGGTGAGCACTGCACGGTACATAGATGCATGCTCTCTCTTAACCCAACCAAATACTGAATCCTTGAACTAGGTGTGTGTGTGTGTGTGTGTGTGTGTACCAGGACGAGGACTTGAACCCAGGGCCTGTCCCTTGGCATTTTTGCTCCAGGCTGGTGCTCTACCACCTGAGCCACAGTTCCATTTCTGGCTTTTTGCTGGGTAATTGGAAATAAGAGTCTCTCTGATTAGTCTGCCTAGGCTGATTTTGAAACATGATCCTCCAATCTCAGCCTCCTAAGGAGCTAAGATGACAGGTGTGGGCCACCAATGCCCACCTGGCTTGAACTGTTTTTCTTACTGAGTGTTCCCTCTTCCCCTTCCCTCCAGCCTCTACAGCTCCCCCACCATCCAGGCTCCTCTCTGGGACCTGGCATCCTACTGTCACAACCCCAAAATGTTACTACCCACTCTTTATACTCAGAGAGACAACTCTACTTGTCTTCTAAACTAACCCTCCTGGAAACTCCCTTCTCCGAAGAGCCCATTGTCCTTAAAGATTTCTTCTTCCTGGAAAATCAGCTTTCCACCAGCCATGTGTCTGACCCCTTCCCCTCTATGGAGGAGCAGCTTGCCCTGGACGAAGCCAATGAAATAGATGCTTGTCCATCTGACCTCTGGCCTCTGAGTGGCCAGCACAGTGTTCACAAGGGATGTGTAGATGAGGAAGACAGAATGGGGGCAGGGATAAAATAGACAAATTTTGGTCATGGAGCTGAAAATGTCAGACCTGGTTGTTGGAGTTCTTTCTTTAAGGGAAGGAAGGTTTTTTATCATCCATAGTCCTCCTAAAAAATAATTGAAGCAACACATACAATTCTGTCACAGTGAATTGTGTCTCCTTCAAAACCCACGTGTTGAAGTTTTGAACTTACTATTCCCCTGTGGCTACCACCAGTACCTCTGGACTTGACAGTATTTGGAGACAGGGCCTTCAAAGAGGTGACTAGATGAAAAAAAAAACCTGCTAGCCTGGCCCTAATCCAGTCTGATGGTGGCCCATATGGAAGAAGAAATTAGGACACTGAGATCCCAGGGATGTGACAGCACGCAGAGTGAGGAGAATATGTTGAGACCCAGTGAGGCAGTCATTTACAGATCAAGAGAGCATATTTCTGTGTATAGGCCTCAGCCTGTGGCATTTTGTGATGGCCTGGCAGGCAAGCCAGGCCGCGATGTGATCTGATCTACTGCCTTGCAGAGAAACCCCCAGTGCTTGGATCCTGCCTCTCTGTGGATGTAGGGCTCCTGACAGGGCTGCCTCACAGGTGGTCTACTAAGGATTGCAGCCATGCAAGGCCCTGACTTCTCCTGAAATGCTCAGGCTATGCCAAGCAGAGGTAAGGTAGTCAGCCTAGGAAACCATCAGACCCCTCATGGCCTTCCTGAGCATCTTAAGTGACCCTGCCACTTGCCTTCCAGCTCAGGCAGACAGCTGACCTGTCACTATTCTGAGAGTACTTACTAGCTATGTATCAGGTGAGAGTGAGCAAAGCTATCCTTATTTATGGGCTTACATTAGACAGAAGGGGAAAAAAACCTCTGAAGACATTTGTCATGAAGTGGAAGGAATGCCACAGTCTCAAGGAGAAGAGAGAAAGCAGACTAGGCCTAGAAGGAACTGAGATTCCTATTCTATCCTGTTAGTCTATTATTTTATTTTGTGCCAGTACTGGGGCTTGAACTCAGGGGCCTGGGCATTATCTCTTCGCTTTTTCACTCAATGTTGGCAATCTACAACTTGAGCCACAGCTCCGCTTCTGGCTTTTTGCTGGTTAATTGAAGATAAGAATCTTATGAACTATCCTGTTTCAGGTTGGCTTCAAACTAGGATCCTCAAATCTCACAAACGTGAGTCACTGGCACGCAGCAAGGGAATTAGTTTTAGTACTTAATTTTAAAATATTTTGAGGGGCTGGGATGGTGGCTCAGTGGTAGAGCGCTTGCCTTGAATGCATGAGGCCCTGGGTTCGATTCCGCAGCACCACATAAGCAGAGAAAAAAAAGCCGGAAGTGGTGCTATGGCTCAAGTGGTAGCGTGCTAGCTTTGAGCTGAAGAGCTGAGGGACAGCGCCCAGGCCCCACGACCGGACCCAAATAAATAAATAAAATAAAAATAAAATATTTTGAGAAAGGGTATTGCTGTGTTACCAAAGTCTCAAATTCCTGGGCTCAACTCATCTTCCTGACTCAGTCTCCTGAGTACCAGGACATCACCATGCCAATTGTAGATGTGAGCCATCAGCTCACATGTACAATCTTAGTTCCTCAGGAGGCTGAGATCTGAGGATAAAAGTTCAAAGCCAGCCTGAATAGAAAACTCTATGAGACTCTTATCTCCAATTAACCACCAGAAAACCAGAAGTGACACTATGGCTCAAGTGGTAGAGAGCTAGCCTTCAGTATAAAGAGACTCAGGAACAGTACTCAGGCCCTGAGTTCAAGCCCCATGACCAATAACAATAAAAAAAAAAAATGAAGAAGAAAACCATTCACTTCACACCTGCAATCCTAGCTACTCAGGAATCTGGGATCTGAGGATTGTGGTTCAAAGCCAGCCTGGATAGAAAATTTCAGAAGGAGTTGGATGATACTTGAGGCTATGAGAAGCAGCAGGGGTCAGTAGGGGACAAATAATGCTACCACATAGTCCTTGGAAAGATAACTAACTGGGGAGCAGCTTGGCGTCCCTTCTCTGAGCCTCAGTGAGAACAGCAACTCTTCCCGTCCCCTCGCCTTGCCAAACGTCCCTCTCCTACTTCCTCTTCTTCCTGCTCCTGAGCACTGTCTTCAGTCCCTGTCTTCCAAAGCCTTGAGGAAGGATTGACAAAGGGAAGAGAGTCATTGGTTCCTCTGGCAAGTCCTGGTCCTTAGTGTTCTGGTTGAAGCAATGAGGAAGACTGGCAAAAACCTCATGCTGACTTTGATCTTCAGATCCCAGTGAGCAAGGGACAAACATCAAACAAAACACAGCAGTGGGCTAGGGGCCAGTGCTGCTGCCTGTAATCTTAATTACTCAGGAGGCTGAGATCTGAGAATTGCAGTTTGAAGTCAGGCCAGACAAAACAGTCCATGAGACTCTTATCTGCAGTTAACCCCCAAGTAGTCAGAAATTAACTGTGGCTCAAGTGGTCAGAGTGCTAGCCTTGAGCAAAAAAAGCTCACAGAGTGCCTAGAACCTGAGATCAAGCACCAGGATTGGTTTTTTAAAAAAGAAAAAAATAACCACCAAAAAAACCCAACAACAACAAAATAAACGTGATGCCTATGAATGCTATTGGGCCATAGCTCTGGGAGGAGGAATGCAGTGTTTTATGGGCAGAGGGAGGAGAAGGAAGAGGAGGAGGAGGAAGAGGAGGAGGAGGAGGAAGAAGCTGCATTTTCAGGCAGGTGACATAGGGTGGCCCTCACTGGGGAATTAGCATCTGAGGAAATGACAGTGGGAAAGAGGACACCCATTTCGTTTCAGGAAAAGAAGATGGAAAGGGGTCCTTCTGGCTGGCTTCTCCACTGATCTCCTGAAATCCACAACTGGACTTCCAGGCTCAAACCCCAGCCCAATCACCAAGAAAGTGGTGCCCAGCCAGAAAGTACGAGCCAGATTCACCTCAGCCCACTGTCATCCAGCCACCATCTGCCTCCAGAAACATCCCGAATCCATCCCCTCCTCTCTCCTTCCTTCCTTCTTTCTTTTCTCTTCCTTCCTTCATTTCTTTCTTTCTTTTTCTTTTCCTTCCTTCCTTTCCTCCCTCCCTCATTCCCTTCCTTCCTTCCTTCCTTCCTTTCTTTTTGTTGTTTTGTTTTCTCTTTCCTTCTCTCTCTCTCTCTCTCTCTCTCTCTCTCTCTCTCTCTCTCTCTCCCTTCCTTCCTTCCTTTCTTTTTTTTTAACCAGTCCTGGGGCTTGAACTCAGGGCCTGAACACTGTCTCTGAGCTTATTTGCTCAAGTCTAGTGTTCTACCACTTGAACCACAGCTCCACTTCTAACTTTTTGGAAGTTTATTGGAGATCAGAGTCTCATGAACTTTCCTGCACAGACTGGCTTTGAACTGGGATCCTCAGATCTCAGTCTCTTAAGTACCTAGGATTAGAGGGCAAGCCTCTGGCGCCTTGCTTCCTCCTCCTTTGATTTCTCCTGGTCATCTAGACTCCTTCACAGCCCTCAGCTCACCCCATTCAGAAGCCAGTGTGATAATACTCCTCAGTGGCTCAGTATCTTTCTTAAAACTCTTGCTAGGGTTGTTTTGGGTTTTTGTTTTGGTACTGGAGCTTGAACTCAGAGCCTGGGTGCCATCTCTTAGCTTTTTGGCTCAAGGCTGGTGCTCAAGCACTTGAGTCACACCTCCACTTTTGGCTTTTTTTTTAATTGAAGTAAGAGTCTCACCACTGTTCTTGCCTGTGCTGGCTTTAAACTTCAATCCTTAGATCTCAGCCTCCTGAATAGCTAGAATTGCAGGCGTGAACCACCAGCAACCCAGCCTTTGCTAGGGTTTTATGGGCATTGAATTCTAAATTCCTGTGGCCACCAAGTCTGCCAAGTTCTGTCCTTTTCTCATCCTGCTCTCTCCTGTCATTCCTACCTGCAGGCCTTTACCAACTATTCTCTCTGCCTGAACACACTTCCTGCTTTCCTCTTGGGCATTTTGTCCTTATTTTTTGAACTTAAATAAAATGTCACCTCCTTCTAGAAGCCATTGCTAATTATTCTACCTAAGTAACTCCTGTTTTTGTTCCTTGTCATCGCAATGGTCCTTTATTCTTTTCATAAGGTTAACTAGATATTTATCTTCACAGTTTTGTGAAAAGGGGGAACTCTACATAATGGACATGCAGTGTTGGGGGTGGCACCTGCTGCAGGCGGGAGCACCCACATTATTTAACATATTAGTTGATTAGTTAGGGCATTTTGTATATGCCAGTACTGAGGCTTGAACTCAGAGCCTGCTTACTAACCTCTGACTTTCTCACCCAAGGCTAATGCTCTACCACTTGAGCTATTATACCTTCACTTCTGGCTTTTGGGTGGTTAAATGGAGATAAGAGTTTCACAGGCTTTCTTGCCCCTGCTGACTTTGATATTCAGATCTCAGCCTCTTGAGTCGTTATCAGTAACTGGAAGAAGGAATTTGTCAGACAGATGTGTGTGGATTTTGAGGCCTATTTTGGATGAAGAGCTATCTGGGCCTAGACTTGTGTTTGCATGGCTGAGCCTGGGGAATTACTCTGAGAATTAGCTGAATGGCAAAGGAATCAGAATAAGCCTTCTAAGATAGGACTCCTTCCATCCAGCTCCTGACTCCCTCCTGATCCTAGCACAGCAAGTGGGTCTCCTCTTCAGGGAAAGAGGGGAAATGCCTTTAAGTTATCTTGTCACACCTCCATCTCTGAGTCTCATGAATGGTGAAATGGTTTGCCAGGGCCACCAGTTAGCCCATGGGACACAAAGCCTCAATTCTTCCTTGCAATTCCAGTCCCACACCTTCTCTTAGAGACAGTTTCCTTCCTGGCCACCAGGTACAGCCCCTGCCATTCAGTCTGGTGTGGCAGGAAGGTGTGACTGAGCTATAAATTAGCAGGAAGGTGTGACTGAGCTATAACTTAGCAGGGAAGGAAGAGGAGAGGGAGGGCCCTGGTGGTGTCTGTGCACAGCTTTGTGGACCACAAGTGAAGAGTAGGGAAAACTTTGAGAGGAAATATACATGGTATTGAGCTTTGGCAAGCAGTTGAGGAGAGAGGAATGGGGCTTGTCCTACCTGTGGGATCAGGCTTAAAATCCCTTCTAGAATTTGGAACTCAATGTTCCCCAATGGCCCATGTTGGAAAACCTTAGTCTCCAGCATGAAGCTATTCAGGAGTGTGACATCTTTAGGAGGTGGGGCCTAATGGGAGGTCCAGAGGTCTTTGAGGGTGTACTTTGAAGTGGAATCTGAATCTCTTCCTTTTGCTTTCTGGCTATGAGGTGGCCAGTTTGCTCTTGCCACTTGCATCTTATCATGACCATTCAGCATGCCCTCCAGAAGCCACAGCACTAAGTCTACTCATCTCAGACTGGAACTTTCTGAACTATAAAACAAATAAAGTTTTGTTAAGCAATTACCTCCAGAATTTCATTATAGAAGCACACAGTGATTAATACAGTATATGGTTATCTTTAGAACAGAGGATTGGGAGTGAGTGGTAAGACTGGAGCCATTCCCTGAGATGCTAGAGAGAAAACTTTGACCCACCCCCTCCCCTATCAGTGGGAGGTCTTCAGGTGTCTTCTATCCTGAAGCTAACAGATATGTCAAGAGATCTACCATTCCCTTGATCCCAGAGACCCACCTGTAATCCTGAGGGAGCTGGGCGGAGAATCCAGTGGGGAAAGAAATTATGCTGGAAGATGAGATGGAGAAGAAAGAGGAGGAGGAAATTGCTGGGGATTCAGATACTTCCCAGTCCCATGGCTGTTTACATGGGGAGACCTAAAAGGATCTATACACTTCATTGTTCATTCATGCTGGAATCAAACCCAGGGCCTCATGTATGCTAGGCAAGTGTTATATCACTGGCATACTCCAACCAAAACCTAGGCCAGAAATGGTGCTAGGCAAAAAAAGTGAGTTCAAGGTTCACAAAAAAACACAGGAGCATCTTTGCACCCAGCTACTGTCCAGCATCACCTGAGGACCCCTGGTGAAAAACGATTCATTTGACAGCTCAGTGTTGCCTTCACGGAGTTTACAAGGGACTTTGGGAAAGGAAGGAGGCAAGTTATTGACATTGGGAGACCACAGCAGCCCTCAGTGTCAGCCAGTAGCTCAAACCTATAATCCTAGCTACTGGGGAGGCTGAGAATTGTGGTGGAAAGCGAGCCTGGACAAATAACTCTGAGACACTCTTATGTCTAATGAACCAGCAAAAAGTTAGAACTGGAGGTATAGCTCAAGTGGCAGAGCACCAGCCTTGAGTAAAAAATGCTAAGCAAGAGCTTGATGTCCTGAGTTTAAGCCTGAGTACTAGCATACATGCATACATGTGCACATGTGTGCGTGTGTGTGTGCACGCACACACACGCACACACACACACACACACACATAATTCTTTGGGCTTCAAGCAACAGATGGGAATTTAAGGATAGCAGGCTCAGCTGATTCCAGTTGCTCAAATGATGACACCAGATACTTGTCTCTCTTACCTTGTCTTTTCTCAAGCTATTTCATTCTCAGGATGCAGTAAACTGTTCAAAACCTTGGGGATACAATGGACAAGACAAAGTGGCTTGTCTTCATGCTGCCTATCACTGGGCAGATTCTTGGCAAATGGAATCCACCAGGCTTCCTGGAACTGATTTTAACACTGTTAAAGGGGATGGGAGGTATACCCTTAGCAAAACTTCTCAGATGTGTTTCTTGGTTCTAAAGGAACGACTATCACTTGTTGAGTGCTGGTGGATTACACCTGTAATCCTAGCTACTCAGGAAGCTGAGACCTGAGGATCAAGGTTCAAAGCCAGCCCAGGCAGAAAAAGTCTGTGATTCTTATCTCCAACTAACTCCCAAAATGTCAGAAGTGGAGCTGTGGCTCAAGTATTAGAGAACCAGCCTTGAGCAGAAAAGCTAAGGGACAGCACCTAGGCCCCAAATTCAAGACCTGGTACCAGGACAAAAAGTAATAATTTAAAAAAAGGCACACTTGTCCTCCTATCAAGCTATATAACAGAGAGATTCCCCAAAGAAAAATGACTTTTATTTGGGAAGAGCAGAGCATTGCAAGGGCAATCGATACATTAAACTATAAGTATAAGGAGGTTGAGACTAAGAGAAGCTTTCAAGGGCAAAAAGGAGACATTTGCATAAGCTACTTGGGAACAAAGCTCATTGGTTTTAGAGACCTGGAGGCAGGAGTTGGCTCAGTGGTGGAGGTTCAGTTTCCAGGCAACTACTCTGTCCAGAGCATCTTGTCTGAATTGGTGCACTCTTAAAGACTGTTAAATATCTTAGAGAAACTTATTTATAGAAGCCTGTATATGTTCAAATATGCAACGCATTCATGTAATTTCTCCTGGGCTCCAGAAAGTTCTTAAGAAGCGAGGGAGGCCCTACTGGCTCATGCTTGTGATCCTAGTTACTCAGGAAGCTGAGATCTGAGGATTGAGGTTCAAAGCCAGCTCAGGGAGGAAAGTCCATGAGACTCTTATCTCTGTTAACTACCAAAAAGCTGGAAATAGAGGTATAGCTCAAGTGGTAAAGTGCCAGCCTTGAGCGAAAAAATTGAGGGGTAGTGTCAGGACCTTGAGCTCAAGCTACAGTATGGAACTGAAGGGGATTCTTAAGAAAGTACTTATCTGAAACAGGTAGGCATGAGTTCACATCTTCACAACTTCTGGGCTTCAGTTTTGTCTGGGTCTGATAAGAATGATTTCATCTGGTACCAGCAACTTCCTTATCCGACAGTTAATTTATGTAGTCCTCATTAGACAGTCCAAGGTGACAGAGCTCTGGCAAGATCTAGGAGTAGGGGATGGTCTGCCAACAAAAATCAAATAGCACTTAAGGAAAAATTACCTGAGATGGCAACATACACTTTTTTAAATTTTTTATTGTAAAGATACTGTACAGAGGGTTACAGTTACATGAGCAAGGTAATGAGAACACTTCCTATTGAGCATTGCTACCCCCTCCATTGTTTTCCCCTTACCATCCCTTCCCTCCCTACCTTCCCCGAGGTTCTTTTTTTTTTAATTGTGATTAAGAGATTACATAATTTCCCAAATTTCACAGTATTGTGGAATAATGATGCTCATTTAAAGTCACAAGTTCATTCTAACTTTCCTGGAGCAAATTGTCTATCATGGTCTATAACATATAACGGTGTTCACATGTTATACACCATACATGTGATCAGCAGCATGGGGATATTTAGTAGTGGTTCGACCAGATGAGTGGGAGTTCTTTGTTTCTTAAGTCCTGTTAATTTTGTCGTATCACCTAACATTTTGGATTTAGCATACACTTATCAAGGAGACCATGTACCATTTGTCTCTTTGCTCTTGGCTTACCTCGCTCAACATGATTCCTTCTAGCTCCATCCATTTCCCTGCAAATGCCATTATTTTGTCATTTCTTTTTTTTTGGGGGAGGGGAGGGGTCCGGTCGTGGGGCCCGAACTCTGGGCCTGGGCACTGTCCCTCAGCTCTTCAGCTCAAGGCTAGCGCTTTACCACTTGAGCCACAGCACCACTTCTGGCTTTTTTCTTTTTGCTTATGTGGTGCTGAGGAATCGAACCCAGGGCCTCAGGCATGCAAGGCAAGCGCTCTACCACTGAACCACCTTCCCAGCCCCTATTTTGTCATTTCTAATGGCTGCATAATATTCCATTGTGTATAGATACAACAATTTTTGGATCTGTTCATCTGTGGTGGGGCATCTGGGTTATTTCCATATCCTAGCTATTGTGAACAGTGCTGCAATAAACATGGAGGTGCATGTGTCCTTGTATATTGGTTCCTGTTGTTCAGGGTAGATGCCTAGAAGTGGTATGACTGGGTCGTAAGGGAGATCAATCTTTAGCTTTCTAAGGACCCTCCAGACTGCTTTCCAAAGTGGTTATATAAGTGTACATTCCCACCAGCAGTGTAATAGGGTTCCTCTTTCTCCACATCCCCTCCAGCATTTGTCGTTGGCTGATTTGTGGATGTGGGACATTCGCAACATACACTTTTAAATTAATCTTCAAGAGGCTAAAGCAGAAGGATCATTGAGGCTAGCTGAGCTACATCATAAGAGCTTGTCTGAAACAGACAAAAAGAGAAAAAGAAAAGAAAAGAAAAACCCCAGGAGGCTGGGATCTGAGGTTTGTAGTTGAAGCCAGCCCATACAGAAAATTCCATGATACTCTCATCTCTAAATAACCAGCAAAAAACAGAAGTGGAGCTGGGTGCTGGTAGTTCATGCATGTAATCCTATCTACTTGGGAGGCTGAGATCTGAGGGTTGCAGTTCAAAGCCAGCCTGGGCAAGAAAGTCTCTGAGGCTCTTATCTCAAATTAACCACCAGAAAACCAGAAGTGGCACTGTGGCTCAAACTGGTAGAGTGCTGGCTTTGAGCAGAAAAGCTCAGGGACAGTACCCAGGCCCCAAGTTCAAACAAAAACAAAACAAACAAAAACCACAGAAGCTGTACCTCAAATTGTACAGCACCAACCTTGAACAAAAAGCCAAGCAAGAGCAGAAGGTTCCAAGTTCAAACTCCACATATGTGTGTGTGTGTGTATGAACATTGTATCAGAAATGAAATGGCAGACACACACCACTACGCCAAGCTCCTTTTCATTGAGATGGGGTTTTATGAACTTTTGTGCCTATGTTGATTTGGAACTGCAACCTTCCTAATCTCAGCTTCTCACACAACTGGATAACAAGTACATACTGCTGTGCCCAGAAATTGGTTGAGAATGGATCTCCTAGGCTGTTCTCTAACCATCATCCTCCCTTTTCCAGCATCCCATATAGACAAGATTTCAAGCTTGAGCAACAAGGGCTCAGCCCCATTTGAA